>NC_088801.1:53549637-53865193 GCF_011386835.1 Chrysemys picta bellii
TCTTCTATTGCTATAAAAATCTCCAGTGATCAAATAATTAGAATGGCTCCTACATATAAAGCTAACTTTTGCCATTTAGATACAGCTCCAAATAAGAGCACTAGGAGACATTCAGAATGCCACTTGACACTCAGAAGCTCAGAGAGGATGCTTCTAGTAGGCAGATTACTGCCTGCAACTAGGTGGCTGACCAGACCTCAATAGATAAGGGTCCATTACTTCCCCAAGGTGGCAAGTAGCATAAAGTAATGTTGTAGAATTCATTACAAAACACTCCTGCTAGTCAATTTACTTGCCATGTTACTCAAAGTCTTCATAAGAGAGAGGTACCCAACATGCCTGCCTCTTGAACATGCCAGCTGCTTTAATTTAAAGCTAAGAGGTTTGTTTGGGTTTTTTTAAATAGCAAAGACTCAAAAACAAAAGGGGTAGTTTGCCAACTGAGCATATATCCATCATCATCATGGAATTTTCCATGTGTGCAACCTTGTGTCTGTACTTTTCAGATGCAAACAACTGTGGCACACACTAGCACCTGAGTGTAAGTTTTCAATAGTCTAACACCTGCACAGCACGAGTTATAGTTTACAAAAGCAAACCCAACAAGCTTCCTACAGCTTTCATAGTGCTGAATACTGACATTATGTTATTGCTGTAGAAACTCAGGCCCTACGTTATTACAGTGTTCTAGTTTCTCACACTCATAACCATGACCAAAATCAGTAAACACCTTTCACTTCATTTTATCTGGAATTACCATGCAATGTATAACACTCATGTAGAGTGGAGGGATAATGTCACTGAAGTGCATCCCCAAGAAGGAAGCAGAGAATTGCAGTCTGCAGTGCAGCTGCTCTGAAATATGAAAGGAAGACTCCTTCCTCTGCCACATCTGTGCATCTGTCAGATGCCCATCCCAGCTGATCACTCAGGGCAACGGCATGGATATTTGGTCCCTAGTGGAGAGAGATTATCTTTTTGGATCAGTCACCACTGGTCTCACAAGCGACCAGTCCCATTTGAAATGCAGGGTTAGTGGGTTCTTCCGGTATGTACCAGTGGAAAAAAAAGCAGGACCTTACAGGTCAGATTCAGGGGGAATTCAAAGACCTTTGTTAAAAGCACTTTCATGAGCAATGACTAGGAGCTGGCTGGAAATTCTTTCTTTTACAAAATTAAAATTTTTCCATAGAAAAATTTCCATTGAGAAAATTGAAATGATGGCTCCCCAGGTCTCTGTTTCCCCACCACGCAGCTGCTTCTCCAGTAACCAGGCTGTGGAGGGGTTGGTGAGCCAGGAAGGTGGAGAGCCACTCGGGATGGAGTGGGGCATCAGTCTCCAGCAGCCCATCTGGAAGACTTGTCTGTTCTGCCACCAAGAAGTGAACTGACAAGAGTTTTCCAGGCAAGCACCCAGCAAGCTGAGACATTCCATGTCAATGTTCCCAAAATGAAATTTTTCTGGAAATCCCTTTTTGAGAAACATAAGTGAATTTCACTCAGTCTGAGCAGTTACATATTACTTGGGCAAGCAGTTACTCGTTTAGCGTGCAAGCAACTTCATGCTGTGCAAATTTAAAAAGTAAAAACCTCAGGGAATTGGAATTTTTTTTTATTTTAAATCTTTTCATTCAAAATGGATGGCAACAGACTGCAGGGAAAGGATTAGCTCTGGAGGCTTACGGCCGCACATGAAGACAGCATAATTTATTGGCATCAGAATCATCTTCGTATTTTCATCCATTTTTTCCCCCCTGGCCTATCTGTCTATAGCCCCAACAATTGTTTGTGTGCTGGCACATCCCTGCTTTAGTGTGGAGCTCCCTTTACTTCAGTGGAGCTCTATGGGGGTGTAAGGATGAGCGTATGCATAACCAATTGTAGGTTCATATGAATGTACCTAATAATGACATTTTACATTTTCATATTCTTATTCTATTTTATGTATAGCTCCACTGTATACCTGTATTCTGTATGTATATTTTAATTTGATCACAAAATAAGTATTAAGAACTGAGAGAAGGTGGTTGGAATAGTTGGCCTTTTATGCTTTTCATTCTTTTTTAAAATATTCAAAATTACACTGGGAAACTTTGTCAATATTTTTGTATTTAATAAAATATTTATGGCTAATTTCATGCTTAATTACCGAGAGCACTTCTGAGTCTTTAGGATTGCAGCTTTAAATGTTAATATCTAAAAATAAGAAGAAAGACACTATAGCTATGTTTATGTGTAAGGAAAAGAAAAATGCTTTTTTTAAAAAAAGTTTAGGGTAGTGCATAAAGTATAAAGAGCTTAAATGTAGATTGTAACCAGCCAAGTCACACCAAGTGTAACTAAATGCATTAGGAAACTTCAGTGTGTTTAAAAACATGATTGACCATAAGATGAATAATGTGCAAAGTTATACATGGGACTTGGTTTATGGAGTACGATGACACTGAGCTGAATCCCGCTCTATTGAAATCAAATGCAAAAAGCCTCCTGGGTAAAGGATGTGACGCAGCATGTTTTAATTTGTAGGTATGAATTGATTTTTTTCTGTCATATGTTTAATTGCATATTTAAACATAACTCAAGCTACAACAGTTCCTAAACTGACCATTCAGTATATATTTGCCCAACACTAGTTGGATCTCTGTCAACCTCACCTCTCTCTTTATAGTTACTTTTTTTCCTTCTGGTATGTTGTAGAACCTTTTTTCTTTATTATATTTCTGCGAAACTTGAAAAGCCTTTAGGGGAGCTGAAAATGTATTTCCAATAAAACAAGCTCTCCAGGTCTATGGATCCAACAATTATGATATTGTACTGGGGGTGGTCAGGCATAGGGTCTGAAATCATAGCAATATAACAAGTTTTTCATATAAGACAGAGCCAAGTGCTTCTGTTTCAGAATAATTTTTTTAGTCTCATGGGAACTCAAAAAATCCCCCAAAGCTTCAGTAGACTTTTCACCACAAGCTATCTGAGCTGAAAAAAGTGGCTTTAAATTCAGAAAAAAGTGAGGTACTTGTATGGCAGAGGGGATTGATATTAGAATACGGAGGCTTTTAGTTCTAGCTACTTTTTCAAATCTTCGTCAGGTTAAGGGTAAATAGTTACTCTGTGACAGCTACTTAGTGTCCCCATCACAAAAACCATCATTCCAAAAGGTGCTGTTGTGAAAAGTCTTAGCAAAGAGGCCAAGAACTGAATAGGGAAGGGAGACATCAATGAAGCAGTCCTTAGTTAGGGCTGGGTACCCTGGCAGAACAGTGTGGGAAGCTTGCATAGCTGCTGCCTATATTTCCAGTTTTGTTCTTATTATATTCTTAGGCAATGCATTAAAAAGATAATGAAAGAAAGGAGTCAATGAGGGAATACTACATTTGTGTATACTTACCAATTTGTGCTTGGAGAATTTGAATGTGGAAATTATAGTTTTTTGCTTGCTGATGCTGCCTTTTCAGGAGAACAACAAAAAATGTTTAAATTTTTCACAGTTTTATCCATACCTCTTTGGTCTTAATACTGAGCTAAAAAATCTTACAAGAGCAGGTTCTGTTGGGCCAGATCAGAAACAGCACAAGAGCAGACTCTTTGCAGCATTTTGGTCCTTTAATTTCCAGTCCCAATTCAAAACAGAGTGACAAGAATCAAAACAATCAATCAAAGCAAAATATAACCAGACCTTTTCAAATGTCAGAAAAGACTTGGCTTCAGTCTGGTTTGGATTTTGGGTGAATGTTCAGATTGTTTGAATAAAATAAAAACTGCTCACTTAATTACACTGACATGCCATATTTTTGAAGTCCCTTTTTTCATCAGAATTTTATTGCAAACATCTCTGAAACATTATAGCAACTGTTTCAGCCAGGTTTATTCTGTTTATTGGGTTCATTCATTTTTATATTGTTAGAGTTTCTATTTTTTAAACTTATTCATAAAATGTAATGACCTGCTTCAAGACATCTACAAATATTAGATTTTTTTTGTCATTAGAAATGTTATAAAAAGAAAAGAATGACCATAATACAAATGATGATGTCTACACACTAACCTTTCAATTATCTATAATCAGAATAAATCACAGCTTTGGGTAAGGGATAAAGCAAAAACATAATGACCAACAAAGAACAATGGGCAGATATTTGAGAGGTACTGTATTAACTAATTAGGTAGAGAAAAAATTTCATTTTCTTTCAAATATAATGTTCAACTATCACAGCCTAAGTCTCTTCTTTCACTGAGTACTTCATCTTTGGTTGAAAATGTGCTCACTGTAACGGAATGAGATGGGTCTTTGGCTGGCTGGCTGGAGGAAAAGGAGTTGTTGCTCCTTTAAGGGCCCTCCCTGAAATTCGGTTGCACAGGGACAGGGAATTGACCTGGATGGAACAGGGTGGAATAGGAAGTTGCCAGACCAAGTGAGAAACACTCCCACTCCTGGTGTCCAGAGGAGGAGATTATTAGTCTTTTTTTTTTCCCTTTCAGGGCAGGGAAGAAATGTTCCCCTCACTGCCAGATTGACCCAGGCAGGGTGGGGTTTTATTTGCCTTCCGCAGAGCACGTCAGGGAGTTGGTGTGGTAGATAAGCAGGTTTGGTCAAGATGTTGCAACTTAGTAAGTAACAGATGTCGCAGGTGTCTAGTTCAGGTACACATTACAGAAGGAATATAACTCCCTGATAAACAGGAGCTGGAAGAGGAAGCATCCCCAAAGGAAAATAGGAAAAGTGGATAAGGGGCTGCTATACCTCGTACAGCAAGAAGACAACCCCTACTCTTTTTTCCAGCCCCCCGTTATCCCACATTCGAGGGGAAGGCAGCAGAGTCCCACCAAGGGGATAGAACCAGGTTGGCCAGGGCAATGTGATGACCTCAGTTCAGTTACTGTTAGAATGTTTATTGAAGCAGCTAACTTATGTAATTTTGAATTTCTGACAGAGAGATCCTTTTGCGCAGGTACTTTAAATTTACATTTATACCTTTTAAAAATCAGTTTATCAAAATGATTAAAATCTATTAATCAAATTTAAATCCCATGTTTCAAATCTTGCAATCATATTTGTGCGGGATCCATTTAAGATTTATCAGGCATGCGGTTTTGTTCTTTCTTGGCAAAACTCACATTAAGTTTTGAAAGGAAGAAGCCTCTTTGCTTGTCCTCATGTAAGCCCAGATTGTACTTGGTTTTGTGCATGGGGGAAGGCTCAAGGAACTTGCCCCTCTCCCCTGGGCCCATATAAAGGCCAAACACAGCTTCAGTCTCTCCTTATTCCCTTGGGAAGGGTGAAGAGGCAAGCCATGGCTCTACCCCACTCTATATGCCAGTCAGCCAAGCAAGCTGGGAATGTAGCAGCAGGCTTTGTGTGTCTGCATGCTCTGGGAGATGTTATTCTCCTCTTGGGAGAAGCTTCTCCATAAAAAAAATATGGCTCTGACCCTCCCTTAATGCAGGGGTGTACCTTATAGTAAAAAATTAACCAGTTAGGACTGGTCTTCCTTTTAATGAATACTAACCTTGCTAATAAATAACATCCAGTGACAGTGTGTTCCACAGCTATATTACATGTTCTGTTTTTAAAGCATTTTCTTTGATTCATTTTAAAGGTGATACCTACTTATGTTTTTGAATGTCCTCTTTTTCTTGTATTTTGTCAGATGGTAACCATTTGCCCCCGATTGGTAATTTCACTACTAGGCCACGGCCAACGGATGAGAGGAGGACAAAAAAGCACTTTGAAGACACTCTCAAAGCCAAGATGAAGTACAACAGCGACAAACCATTGACCAACTAAAATGGAGAAGGACCTTTTGGCACAGATCCTAGCATTTTGAGACCCAATGAAGACAAGAGGAAATGGAGTAATGGGAAAGAAAGAAAGAATGTGCCACAACCTGACTCAACAATCTAAATCCACTCCTTCCCCTGGAAAATGTCTGCCCCAACTGTGATAAGATCTGTGGATCCTGGATTGGTCTTATTAGCCACCTGTGGATCCACCAGTGATAACCAGCTATCATTTCATGGAAGACTATCATCCTTGAATTCCAAGGAATCACCAACTATTACTTGGTATGCTCTGTCTTATTTTGTAGACTAAACAAAAAATTCTAGGCCCAGATTCTCTGGTTCAGCTGAGTTGCACACCGACAGGTGGTGCACAAAGGTGGCTCCAAGTGGTGCTTTTGGTAGCTGTAGATTCCTGGGGCATTGGGACATACCCTTTCCACTGGCCACACCCTTTTGACAGAAGCAGAGGTAATTTTCAATGGACCAAATCCATGAGCTTTATGGCTGCTTTGCACTACCAGAGTAGTTAATGCAGGACCCAAGGCTCTGTGTCCTAGTCTTTTTCATGTCTCATCCCATAGTCAGCTCTATGTGTTGTCCTGCTCAGAACCTTCTCTAATATTCTCTCTTTATTGGTGTTTGCAAAAAATATCAAAAGTACAATTTTAAAGCTTCAAATATTTAGTGTTACAATTAGAAATCATGGTAAGATTTCACCCACATAAATAGAATATACACAAGTGTGCTTGTAGATATTAACACAGAGACTCCCTCCCCTAAGTCAACAGAAAATAACCATTGACGCTTCTACAAAAATTGTCATACTATACTGCAGATAAGTAACTTTGTCATGGGAAGGAAATAAAACAATCTGCAGTGTGACATCCCCATTTTAAAATTTGCCGAGTCTGGGGTTGTTATTGGTAGGTTTAAATTTCTTCTGTGGTGCATTGTCTTTTCTGAGATGTGATGGGTGAAACTAGACAGAGGAATACCATTAATTCATATAGTGACAATATTAATATTTATTTCTTTTGTAAAGTATAATATTTTTGCCCATGTACCCATCCTTGTATGTTGAGTGGATGTCTTCACTTAGCTGCCAATGCTGACATCTAAATCTCTTTTGAGAGATTTCAACTAATTTAGAACCAAGCAATGTGTGTGATTAGTTTCATTTTTTGTTAGCCATCATCTAACACTTATCCATATTGGATTCCACCTGCTCTCATGTTGCCCAGGTGAGAAATTTTGTGTGAGACTATCTTAATGTCTCATAATTGCACCAAGTTCTGTGCTAAAAAGCTTTGTGAAAATTCAATAGGCTTTAAATGTTTTATTATATAAGTAGTGGGTTGGATTTGTGGCTGCCTAATTAGCTACAATTTTACATGTGTGCGCGTGTATATAAATTGACTTTTATATAGATTATGCTCACATAGCTAAAATTTTAGCTAATTAGGCAGTCACAAATCCATATTATATATAAAAATAAAAAATAGCAATCAGCTATTTTAGGAGATTTTTAAAAGAGAATCTCACATTTTGAAGGACCAACGTGATCGTGTCTAAATGAGTCTCCTTGCCCTCTGTTGTAAATCTCAGAAGGTGATATGATACAATTGTATTCTCTTAGGGATAAACTCTACCACTTCCCACCTGCAGAAGCCATGAATGCAGAAGAACTGAAGGAATGTTGTTGTACAGAGGGTCAGGATGCAGGGAGGCCACATGTGAAGTCCACATCCCTTTGAACTACATTCATTTGGTGGAATGTTTTGGGATGAAGTGGGTCTGCTGCTATGAAGAAGCATTTGTAGATGGTGGCTTTGACCCCAGAGGTTGCTTCAGCTCTGAGCCTGCAGTGGTGACCAGACAGCAAATCCATTACTGCTTCAGGGACTTGGGAGAGGTTTCCTACTACCTTGACTGGTACAGGATCCTGTAATGTACAATACACGTTTATGTCAATAGTCTTTAAGCCAAGACCTCCAATGAGAATGAACTTTTATAGCATCACACCTCACACGCTGACAATACCTTCTTGTTTTCCATATAAAGTCTTGGGTTTAATGAGAATCTGAACTGTAGTCTTGTAATGTGATAGTTTAGTTTATTGACCCACCACACCACCTATACAAATCTCTTGTTCTTGAAGCACACCGCAGTGAGTGAGTTACTACAAAGTAATATAGGGGAGTTTGGCTAGACCTCTGTTGTGCAGTCCACATCATGTTCACATAGGGCTTTTCAGAGACTTCCACCCTCTGAAATATACAGGAGAGCTCCTCCTGCCAAAAAAATAAAATAAAAAAAAATTAAGAACATAGATTAAGTTGTAGTGAGCCAGCACACTGCAGCATGTGAGCTGGGCATTCATCACCCTGCTCTAAGCTTTTTCATCTTTACACAAGTAAGAGACAAATAATGAAATCTATTATATTTGGGTCAATTTTGTTGCATCTACTGTGATTTTTCTACAGTCCAACCAACCGAAATAGGCTCACAGAATGAGAGAAAGAATGAGAGACTAGGAAGAGACCAAGAGAGCACAGAATCAAGGAGAGAAATTTGTACGACAGTCGAACCCGATCATGCTGAATACTGCTTCTTTGAAAATGATTTATGGATTTAGTAACTATAACCCATCTTGTGCATACAAATTATGATCTCTTCATGGCCAGTTTTGAATTTGTTATTGAAAATCATTCAGCAGTTCATTTTTTCAAGCATATTGAGGCTATGGATTGTTAGGAAGTGTTCAGAATAGTCACTGTTCAGATGATTATTTGATATGTCAAATTCACTCTTTGGGCTTTCTGACTGGCCCTCTAACTTGCATGGTATTATATTTGGGAATACTTGTTGCTTGTCTGCATAACCTAGCTGTTATAAGCTTCTTGTGCTTCCAACCAAGACAAATTGGTTGAAATATTGATTGCATTGGGAAAAAAAACCTCATGTAAAATGTTTGCGGCTAGTGTCTGCTTTCTTTGAAAAATATTTGATTTTTTTCACTGGAAAAATTCAAAAAGCTCTAAACTCAAAATTGTTGGTTAATGGCAGTATTTGGCTAAATCTTTTTCAGTTTTCATCAGGTTTTGGTCAAAAGTTTTCAGCACCAGAAAAATTAAAGAAGAGCTCTGTGGAGCTCAAACTTGTGTCTTTCACCACTAGAAATTGGACCTATAAAGAGATTTAAAAGGTGACAAGATGGGTGAGATAAAGAAGAAAGTCATGAGTACTGACCTTTGGGACTCAGCAAACTATGATGGTTACTGTTTCTGATTAAGTTAAATAATAAACTACTAGGGGGGGGGAGGATTTTTCATTGTACTTTGAGTAGAAAGAAAAAAAGTATCCTACAATAAATGACTAATTTATTCCCACAATTTTTCATCATTTCTGAATAATATAATGATGAAGTGTGAGAAAGATGCTTGATTAAATGAGGTCCCTGGAGTATATAGGACAAGATTTAGGCTGGAAAACAGCAGCTGCTTTATTCTTCTACCCTGCCATTCTCAGTGCTGTGCTGTTTCCACTTTTTATAGCATATTTACCTTGTCATGATTAACAGATTGGGACAGTGCATTAGGTGAAATTATTCAGACTTTGTGTAGTGGTCACACAAAGTGTCTCAATGTGTGAGGGTCTGAAAAATATTACTGAACACTTGATTTCTTTTTCTTGGCTGGAATTAATAATAAACAATTCTCAAATATATTGACCCAAATATCAGCTTTTCCTAACCAGTCATAACGGGTGTCCAATATAATCATGTCAGTAAACATGACTGACCTGGCTTTCTCTCAAAGTATTTTTTCTACATTTCTTCCTTAATCTGTTAATATATATATATGACATTGAAGGTCATGACCTCAACTGGTGTAAATCAGTATAGTTCCATTGAACAGAATAGAGCGATGTAAATTTATATCAGCTGGGAAGCTGGCCCTGAGTCTCATCTTCCTTGAACCTGGATTCACCACTGCATTGCTACAGCATTATAAATGCATTGAAATAAACGGAGTTGGTGGAATAATACTGGAAAAAAATAACTCTGTGGTGAAGCAGGTCCTTTATTTAATATGTATTTTTAAATTTTTAAGTCCCTTCAAGGAAAAAAACAAAAAAACAAAAAAATCAGTTGGAGAAATCTTTCATTTTTAACCCAGAGCTATGGAGTGTTGGAAAGACACAAACCAGATAACTCCAGAGGAAAGCTGAATCTAGTTCAGAGAATGCTTGACACTTCCCAGCAAGGACTACATTTTCAAAAGTGCAAATTGCCCTCTTTAGAGATGTGGGCAGAGGCCCCCCCTGGGGGGGGGGAAGAAAAAAAAAGTTTGCCAATATTTAACAGCAGCCAGAAGGAATATGGACAAGCACAGAAGGAAGTGCACTGAGGGGTGCTCAGCTGATTGTTCATTGAGCAGCTGGTGGCAGCAGAGACATTTTCAAAAATATCCCCGGCAGTTGGAGACAGCGTGAGGCAGGCTGCAGTTAGAGAAGAGCAGGTCACAGGATGTCCCACACCTGCTAGATCCCTTTCCTCCCCCTTTCTTTCTTCCTTTCTCACACATCACTTCCTTGCAGTAGATCTTTGCTTCACCACATTTATCCTATCCCCTCTCATCTGTTTCCATCATCTTTCCCCTTCCTCTCTACTCATTATTGTTACTTAAAACATGACATTTCACAAAACAGGCATCTCACCACTCCTTTCCTTTCTCCTTTTCTGATTTCAGTCACCTGTCTTCCTCCTTTTCTGTCTTTCTGTTCCTCCTTTTTGTTCTCTTCCCTTTTAATCTCTTCCTCTCCAGTTCAAGTTGAGGAAATACAGCCACATGGCCCTCTAGTATGTAATTTGGATCCTTATACTTCCATCCTCACTGAGAGCAGTCTCCAGCTAGAGAGAGGAGAGGCAGAGTGGGAGGTAAAGCTACCTGCCACTGGGAGTGCAATCTCTATTCTTTCTTTGCTGCTGTAAAACCTTGTATTTGATTCCAATTCCTCCCCCCCCCCCCCCACCGTATTCTCACCATCTGGCTGGCATTCCAAATACTGTGGGAACATGCCTCTGATGAAAATAGCATGGTGAAAAAAGCTATCAATGGTATTTTTATGCAACAAGAATTCATGTTGCAAGTTAACTAGCACGGAGGTGGCTGGACACTGATCCGTTGTCAACAAATATCATGGGATTAATGCTGGTTTCAGAGGGTGGTTTCTGATTCACAGAAGAGCAGAACTGTTCATCCATTCCAATGGTACATTGGTTCATTTAAAGGGATGCCTTCTCTCACGACTGCACAGTCACATTTGATTAGAGAGACAACCATTTTTATGAAAAAAATGTATGCCAATATTAACTAGTAACAAAGATAATATCAAAGATAAAACTGCCACAGAGTTATTACAAGGCTGTAATTTACTTGAGCATTCTTATGAAATTATAAAATGGGATAGCATATCTATATCTTATTATGAACGGCAGCATATCCCCATGAGTTAATAATTACAGTCTTGTTTTCATGTGTTGACAATCTATGACTAATTACAATCTGAAGAGAATTTAAACAAATCAATTCAACATCAGCTATCTAAAGAAAAGCAATGAGGTTTAAACTGATATTTTATTCTGAGTTGTGAATTTTCCAAGTTATTTTATTTTATTTGTACTTAGAAGCCCTTTATGGGGGTCAGGCAGGGATTTTATTTCCTCCCCTCCACACACCATGTATTTTGTTTTGTTTGTTCGTTTTATCTCCTTCCTCTAAAGGATCAGGAATGGCCCTGGCTGGTAATGGGATATTTGACAGGGAGGGTCAAAATTCTGAGGCAGCACTGAACATTCTCTCTCTGGGGTTTGCTCAGGGGCTAAATGATCACCATATGTGGAAAGAAGAACAGGAGTACTTGTGGCACCTTAGAGACTAACAAATTTATTAGAGCATAAGCTTTCGTGGACTACAGCCCACTTCTTCGGATGCGGATACAGACTAACACGGCTGCTACTCTGAAACCATATGTGGAGACAGTACGGAATTTCTCCCAGGTCATTTTGGCAGTGATGCACGTTTTTTCCCCCACCTTCCTCTGAAGTGTGCGGGTGAGGGTTACTTGCTGCGTATATCTAGGGTGACCAGACATCCCGATTTTTCAGTGTTTGTCCTGACCGATCTCTGGTCGGGACGCAATTTGTTTCATCCCCCTGGTGTCCCAATATTTTCTTCCTCTCATCTGGTCACACTAATATCTCACAATCATTTGCCTGCCATTGTGGGGGCCTCAGGCAGTGGTGTATCTTGTCTGCTCCTGTTCTCTGCCTGTGGCACATATGAAGTCTCCTGTGGGCTGTAATCCTTTGGTCTTATTTCAGTTGTTGGTTTTAGTATATGGGTGTTGGATGGTGTTGGTGGTCGGTAACATACAGGAGGTCAGGCTAGATAATCTGGTGGTCCCTTCTGGCCTTAAACTTGATGACTGTAAGGTAAATTAAACCCAACTCTATATTTTTTTGTTACAAGTTATCCATAAATAGAGAATGTGCTAATTTTATACAGTACACTTCTTATTCTTTAACCCCTGCAATGTATTCATAATTTTTATCTTGCATTTTTGGACAGTCCCATGTTTTGGAAGTGAGTGGTGTTTGCCTAATGGTTAAGGCAACTAACTCTGCCACTGTTTGAATTAGCCCAAGGGTAGTGTCGGAGAATAGGTTCTGCCACTGTGTGCTGTGAGAAAAATGGATCTTTCAGTTCACCACCAATTTCAAAAAAAGTTTCAGAAAATAAAAATCTGCACTATTTTTTGAAGACTTCAAAGAAGAAAAAATCATTTTGGGTAGAACTAAACATTTCATTTTGTCAGAACAAGATGTTTTATTTGACCCAAAATGAAACGTGCTTTCCATTGTGGCCAATTTAAAGAGTTTTTTTAATTTTTAAAAATATATAATTACATTGAAGGAAATGTCTAAACAAAATAGCTTTGAAATGAAAAATCAAAACATTTTGTTTAGAAAATATAAAAATAGAACATTTTTATTTTTTCAGCTCCCCCCCCCCACACCCCCCCAAACTGAATAACTCATCAAAACAACATGAATTCCTGACACATTTTGGTGTTGCTGAATCTGCATTTTCTGCTGAAAAAATTTTGGCTGAATAATTTCGCCCAACATTAGTAATAAGTACTGTATAAATAGTATTTTTGAAATGAATGTGGCTAATCACTGAGTAATGTTATAACAAGCATGAATAAGGAGGGTAGATTCTGAACCTTAACCTCCTTCTTGCCTAGTTTGAAGGGTATTGTGCAGTTTAATTAATAATTTTCATAAAGTGCTTTGAGATTCTTTGATACAAGCCACTTCTGCAGATGTTCTCACATATTACATTTTTATAGTTACTTCCTTCTCCTTATTAAAATCCCTCCTTCCAATGCACCACTTTTGTGAAATACTTCAGTAATGCACCAATAGTTATTAAAAAACAAAGATACCTGCAACTTTTGAGTCCATATCTTCATCTGGTGTATTGATGTCTGAATTGCACAGCGTGTGTCTGTTCTTGACAGGAAACTCTTGGGGGGAAACAATGTCTTCCTTTATATTTGCACAATGCATGGACTCTAGTAGGGCATAATAAATAAAATATCAATCACCATTTACATTAATCTACAAAGCAATGAGTGTGCAGTATAGCAATCACAGAGTAAAGGTCCATGCCTGTCTGTATTACTGAGGAAAGAAAGAAGTACTTACAAGTTAGATCTCTCAGTGCTGTAAATCCATTGAGTACATTACAATTTGGTATTATTAATTTTGAATAGACATTCTAGAATTATAGAATCCAAAATGTAACATTTTGTTGAGGCATTACAGATCTGAATCTCTTGATTGCAGCATCACAAGGTTAAATGTCATAGGTCAAAGGGTTCATAATATTATATTAACTTATCAGTTGTCAATGAATTACTGAATTGGTTGATTTTTAATGCTTCTTAGGGGCAACATTTTAGAAATATTTAAATCTCTCTTGATTTATACTCTCCAGATGAACAATAAGGGCTTATCACCGAGAAAGGGAATCTGGAAGGTTTAGTAGCTGACAATGTGAAGTCAGGTTAATTTAACAGTGGCTCATTGAACTACTGGCAACAAATAATTTAACTGATTAATTTAGCCCATAAACAGGAAATGATTTGTAGGCATATGTTTGCTATTTGCATTTGTTCAAGGAATAAAATTTTAGCCTACAAAATTCTGAGTTGTTTTTTTTATTTTAGCAAGTATTTTCTATTTACTATTCAAGATCTGTGATGGGTTACTGACAATCCATGTTATCTTTCTGCTTCTTAACTGGAGCATTGGAACTTCAATAGTCTTGCCTGAGCAGATGTATTGACAGGAGAATAGTGTAGGCACATATAACCCAAGCATGCCTACAAATACAGACTCCCACAAACACTTGCAAAAAAGCCCTCATTCATTTGAATATTACAAACAGTGAATGGGAAAAAAAACATGATTCATAAATGTTCATTTCCTGATATTACTTACAGAATTTTTTTTTGTATCTACTTTCCAGTTGTATTTGCACTGATCTATTTGTAACTATCTTCTATGGAATTAGACTAGGGATGAATTTGTCCCATTATGCTCAATGTTATTTTGGGTCATTTGCTATCCTACTGATTTCCTTTCTTCCCCTCTATATTATTCGTAATGAAAGCATGAGAAAATTAAAATTAATGAGCCCCTGTAAATGAAGAATGGAGCAGAATTAAAACAAAAAACAGAGGTATGTAGAAGTGTTGAAATTTCAAGAAACCATCTATGATTACTCATCAAAAGAATGTCAGCTCCACAACAGAAATATAATCACCTCACCAATCCTCATAATGAGTATGGTTTGTTACCCAGTTTACAGTGGGCTTCCCCCCCCCCCCAAAACAAGAAACCCCATGAAAACTGTTAATGCATTTTGTTGTAAATCAAATCCATTCCCTATATCTAGGTATATGAAAAGAAAGTAGATTAGTATTTTTCTTGCAATTCCATGAGGTATGTGCAGTTTTCTAGAGCTACTGTACATTCAGAGGCCATATATATAGTACATAAATCATTTCTAGAAGAAGAAGAACATGGAAGATGACAAAAATATCATTATTGCTAGCAAAGGCATAAATATTGTCATTGAGCAGCATTGTGTTAGTAACTTCAAATAGAAGAGTTGATGGTATAATCTTGGTTTAAAATTTTGGGAATATGTTCTTTGGTCAAAATACGTGCATAATTCCTGTTGATCTTACTCAATGGATATTGATGTCTGTTAGGTGACAGATTAATTGGCTCAAAGGGTAAATATTAACTAAGGCAAAGATGAAGGAAAATAAATCTTGATCTTCACCAAAACAATAAACCAAATTTTAATTTCAGTTACACAGGGGGGTTCCTTTATTTATGCCTTTGGATTTTCTTCCACTAACATAACTGAGTGAAAAGTTTGTTCCATTACATAGTAGCTCTGTTCATTTAACTGAAGTGAAGTATCTCTGTTACGGCCATGAATTTCATTTCCCTCAAGAGTGGAGGACAGGCTCGTAGAAGGATCCTCACACAGACACTCCCATCCTCCCCACAGAGATTCAGTAACTGAGAAGATCTGCTCAGCCTTGGCACAGGCAGCGTCCTCGCTCTCTTGGAGCCAGTGCTCACAGCACATTTGGGAATGCTCTCAACAGGGTCTGAGCCATGAAAAGGAGACAGAAGCTACTGGCTTCCTTTAACTGCCACTTTGTGAAATGTACAAACAGCAAAGTGATACAAGGATTAAAGTGAAGAAGTATTCCCGGTTCTGCATATTGTTGTCCCAAAAGGATTAAATTAATCTGGAAATCAGAAGTGGTTGCCTCATGGGGATAAGAAAGAGGTCCCATGACGAATAAGTTTGATCAAGAAAAATCCCATTCCATCACACACTTATTTGTAAGCAGTGCCATAAAAGACAGAGTACATACTCATCAAGTGTCCATATCACAAAAATGAATACTTAAAACCATAATAAAGCCAGTCTTTCCCCCCTTCCATTTGGGGTACCTATTTTGCATTCTTGTCAGTTCCACTTTTTTCCTTTACTACAGGCAGTTCTAGTAGGCAGCTGAAATATTTGTATACAATGTAACAAAAAAAATATTGTGCTTACTGTATATTCAAGTCATTGTTTTCTTTTGCAATTTAATCTGCCATAAATATGAAGGCTATAGTGACAAAAATATTGTAAATGAGTAGTAAGTGACATTTTATCACCTCTTATATGAAAGATTTTATCATACTGTGTTTGGAGTATTATACAGTACAAATTAAGTACGCATTCATCTAGGATTCACATACTGTAACAGAATAACCTCATACTGTGTATTTAAAAGGCAACCTTTAATATGTTAATATGATGTGAATGTTTTCCCAGGAAAAATGATTTATAATACTGAAAAGAAGTAGGCTTATTGCAATATCTATTTTCTAAAATAGATTGCACTTTATTTCTCATAGAATTTTTAATTGATTGAGTTAGAAATGGAAATGTTCTCAGGCTGTTGTAATGCATGTTATAATTTAAAGTATTCCTGTTTTAATGAAAGTGACAGCGAGAAAATGGAAACTGCTAATTTATACCAGACAAAGAGACAATTTAACACCTGGACTTGAATGCCATGGTTCTGTTTTGTTTCTAGCATCACAGCATTGACCTACCATGCAAAGGATCCGGGTGTAGGTAATAGGTTTATCCCTCATTCCAGACTAGAAGTGATGAGGCAGCATGCCTAGATTCTTTATTTCAATATCCCCATTTTTATATTGCCCCGAGCAGTTCCTTCAATTCAATGCTTGACAGTTTCTTGAGAGAAAGCTTCTGCAACACAATTCTTGGGAGTGGGATGGCAGAAAGGTAGGGCTTGTCTACATGGGTACACTCAGGAAACTTAATCCAAATTATTTTAAATGGATTAATTAAACTGCATTAAATCCCAGTCTGACTGCTCTTATTCAGAATTAAAGTGGCCTTCATTCATTTTAATTTAATTCACTTTAGAAGTGAATTAAAATAAATGGAATTAAGGACACTAATTTTGAATGCTAGAAATAACTCACAGGCTTAAAGTGAGTTAACTATCCACTTTAAAAGTTAATTTGAATTAACTTTCCCAAGTATACCCATGTATATGAGCCCTTAGTGGGATCCAAACAGTCTCATTTCCCACCTCTTCAGAGGCCTATGTCCTCTAAGATATTTCTTTTATCTTTTTTCTAAAGAAGTCCTTATTTTTCATTGTGATCACAGTCAACTTTCCATCTATCTTACCAACGCTTGAAAAGATGCATACTAATTTCTATATGTTAGGAATGAAACATCCATTAAGTACCTGCTACTACAAATTACAATGTGAATAGGGACAGGGAAAACTGGTACAGATAAAGAAGACTGGACCAAGACCTTAACCCTAAATTCAAATTGAAACCAGGGGATGGGGAGGAAGGACAAATTCACTACTCATTTATTTCAATGGAACTACTACACTAATTTACTCCAGAGAGTTTCACCCAGCTTGTTTATGTTGTTTTGGAGGGCAAGTTAGTTTTCATGTAGTCATGCATTTCTTGGTTTGAACTGGGAACAAAATTAATTATTGTAGTAATTTTGACATGATAATCATTAGTCAGGCAAGAGCATATGCCTTCAAACACACATCAACTTGAGTTCAGAGGGTATATCTTCTATTTTACCTGTCTTTCACCATACTATCCTCATAGTTCTCAGCAATGTCACTCTTGGAAGACTGTACTTCTGAAAATGTGATGATATTACCCTGGTCACTGAATAGATAAGACTGCATTTTTTACAAGTTTGCAACAAAAACGTGTTTCTTGACTACTTCTCAAAATGATGATTTTATTATAAATGAAAATTCACAGCATTTGGTTTGTGATGATCTAGGATGTATATGAAAAATAAATGCACCATTTACTTTAAGAAAATTAGAACAAAATTTGCAATTCCCCTTTAAAAGATGGGAAGGGTGGAGAACAGAGTGGAGGTGTGGGGGGAGGGAAGGCTGTGACAAAGCTTTGCTAGAGAGTGTTAAGCAGCAGCCAAGGGAATTTCAGTGGCTGAGTTAAAGTTGCTGAAAATCTAAACAAAACTAGGGAGGGCCCAGTTGAAGTAAAAATGTGCAGCAGAATGAATTAGAAACCAGTATATATTCAGTCAGATTCTTAGCCTGTTTGAACTCCAGAACATGGAGTCTCATAATAAAATGAACAAACCATCATTTATCCTTTGAAGATAATTGGGGAGAAAGGCATAAGGAAATTATGAGTACTCAAGACTACCGGCTTTTCGGTTATCAGAGTGGTAGCCGTGTTAGTCTGTATCCACAAAAACAAGGAGTCCGGTGGCACCTTAAAAACTAACAGATTTATTTGGGCGAAAGCTTATGCCCAAATAAATGTGTTAGTCTTTAAGGTGCCACTGAACTCCCCATTGGCTTTTCAGGGTGCTTTTCCAAGTGATGCCTATCTTGTCACAGAGCAATGGTTATTGGTGCATTTCAGCTGGGAAAGCAATAAGTGAGCCAGACACTAACTTCAAGGTGATGTCCCTGGACCTCCACACCTTAAAATCCTTTATGAGTATGACAGAGGTCCCATGTTTGCAAGCAGATGAAGTGATCAGTTATCCCTGAGATGCTTTGAGAGGGACTGTGAATATCAGCATCAGCGACCACTTGGCACTGATGACAGACACATGTTTTTGCTGAGATGCGGGGAACCAGGAGAGACAGTACAGTTTTGATATTTTACTTTGTTTGCATCACACTTCAGCTGAAGACTATTTTCCAGATGACTGAAATGCAATTAGAACAACTCCCTCAGAGAGCTCTGCAATGCAAAATACTCTTTAAAGTGCAAAGCAACAGCAGCACCAGGTTTTAAGCCTGCCTTCAACCTCAGCCTATGTAACAGACTAGAGCAAAGGGAAGTATGAATTGTAAATTCTAAGTGAACTATAGGTACTTACTGTAAATTCTTTTGGAAAAGAATTCTCTCTTACATTAAGTGTGCAGGAAGCCAGAAAACACTATAATCAGTGCAGATTATTTTTAAAGGATTGAGGATTTTTAAAGTCATTGATTATTTGATTCTTGGAATATAAGAAGGAAACTTTCATGTCAATTATTATAGAACAGTCAGTAATACTAATAACGAATTAGAATCACAAGCTAATTACTGTATATTGTCACAAAGTCCTGTGAGAAGGAGACAGCTTACCGACTATATGTTTGTAAAGACCCAGCATTAGTTTTAAATAATTCTTGTAGCCCAAAGGTATTCCTGCAGTGGCAAAAAAAGATATAGTTTGTTTACTAGAATAGGCACACTTGGAAAATGGTTTTGTTGTATAACTTCATGTTTTACACAGCTACTATTAAAATATAAGCGGCTGGATTCCTTGCTGCAGCTACATTCTACATTGACACAATTAGAAAGAGGCTATCTGGGAACTTATCTGATTTACCATCCCGTTCCACACCAACTCCACTGTAGATCAGAGCTAGAGCTGTCAGAATAATTGACTTTTTTGGTTCATTGGAGATTCCAAATAAAGGAATAAAAATAATTTTGCATTTTGGATTTATTTATTTATTTTTAATTTCAGCAAACCAAAAACTTGGCCTGGCGGGCCGCGGGCCAAAGATGGCTGATCCCTGGTTTAGAGCATCGGTTTGCATCACTGACCATCTTGGCTAAAAGCCATTGATGGACCTATCTTTCATGCATTTAATCATTCTTTTTTTAACCCAGTTATACTTTTGACCTTTACAACATCCTCTGAAAATGAGTTCCACAGGTTGACTGTGTGTTGTCTGAAGAAGTACTTCCTCATGTTTGCTTTAAACCTACTGCCTATTAATTTCATCTGGTCACCCTTGTTTCCTTTGTTTTATGTGAAGGGAGGAATAGTACTTCCTTATTCACTTGCTCCCCATTCATGATTTTATAGACCTCTATCTTATCCCCCTTACTCAACTCTTTTCTAAGCTGAACATTCACAGTCTTTTTTCTCTCTCCTCACATGAAAGCTGTTCCATACCCCTAATCATTGGTTGCCACTGGTTTTGGTTGCCCTTCTCTGAACTCTTTTTCAATTCTAGTATCTTTTTTGAAATGTGACAACCAGAGCTGCACTCAGTATTCAAGCTGTGGGCATACCATGGATTTATATAGTGGCATTATAATATTTTCTATATTATTAGCTCTCTCTTCCCTAATGGTTCCTAACATTCTGTTTGCTTTTTTGACTGCCGCTGCACAGTAAGCAGATGTTTTCAGAGAACTATCCACAATGACCATAAGAGCTCTTTGTATTTATCAAGCCTGAATTTCATCTGCCATTTTGACCTTCAGTCACTCAGATCCCTTTGTAACTCTTTGCAATCAGCTTTGGACCCAAGTCTCTTGAGTTCTTTTGTATCATCTGAATATTTTGCTGCCTCATTGTTTACCCCCATATTTCAGATCATATATGAATTTAAATACATTGAACAGCACTGGTCCCAGCACAGCACATTGGGGGAACTCTGCTATTTACCTCTTTGCACTGTGAAAACTGGCCATTTATTTCTACCCTTTGTTTCCTGTCTTTTAACCAGTTATTAATCCATGAGAGGACCTTCCCTCCTATCTCATGGCTCCTTAGTTTGCCTAGGAGCCTTTGCTGAGGGACCTTGTCAAAGACTTTCTGAAAGTTCAAGTACACTATATCCTTTGGATCACCACTGTCCTCATGTTTGGTGACCTCTTCAAAGAATTCTAATAGATGGGTGTGTGGATCCCAGTCTGTTTTAACTACAACTGGGTGACATTTTTCATCTAAACCTTTTTTTAAATGAATAGTGAAGATTTGGGTCAAGTGAAACAAACACATCCCTTAGGGGAGGATTTATTGATATTCTAGTAAAAAGGAAAGTTGATAGAGTATAGGTAGGAATGGAAGAGAAACAGTCAAATAAAAAAGTCCCGTTCAGTTACATCATATGAAGGCAGACAACTAAATACTGACAAATTTTAAAAGTGGTTATATACAAATTCAAGAAGTCTAAGTACTAAGACGGGGGGAATTGAGTGTCAGATGTTAAATGAGGATATTGATATCATATACATCACAGAAACTTGGTGTAATGAGGCTACTCAATGGGACATGGTAATACCTGGGTACAAAATATATAGGAATGACAACAGATGACGCTGGTGGAGGAGCAGAACAATACGAGAAAGAAACCAGCATCAAATATTGAAAAATTCTTAAATGAATCAAACAGTGCCACTAAATCTCTATGGACAGAAATTCTGTGCTTCAATAATAATATAACAGTAGTAATACGCTGCCCACCACCTGACCAGGATGGTGATGGTGATTGTGAAGAGCTCAATGAGATTAGAGAGGCTACAAAACCAAAAAGCCCAGTAATAATGGGGGATTTCAACTATCCCCAAATTGACTAGGAATATGTCACCTCAGGATGGGCCACAAAGATAAAATTTCTAGACACCAGCAATGATTGCTCCTTGAAGCAGCTAGTGCTGTAACCAGGGCCGGTGCAAGGAAGTTTCGTGCCCTAGGCGAAACTTCCACCTTGCGCTCTCCCCCCCTCCCCGAGCCCTGTGGCAGCTCCCTACCCCCCCTCCGCCCTGAGGCGCCCCCCCACGGCAGCTCCCCCCACTGGGAAGCCATGCAGCATCTCCCCACCCCAGCTCACCTCTGCTCCACCTCCTCCCCGAGCACGCCACCACCGCTCTAATTCTCCTCCCCTCCCAGGCTTGCGGCGCCAAACAGCTGATTGGCGCTGCAAGTCTGGTAGGCAAGAGAAGTGGAGCGGCGACTGCGCGCTTGGAGAGGGGGCATAGGAATGCTATAAAAAAAATTGGGGGCACCGCTTTTTGGCGCCCCCAAATCTTTGTGCCCTAGGCAACCGCCTAGTTTGCCTTAATGGTAGCACCAGCCCTGGCTGTAACCCACAAGGTGTGAGGCAATTCTTCATTTAGTCCTATATGGTCCAAGAGGTATATAGCTGAATATAGCTGAATTGCTTAATAACAGCAACTATAATGTAATTAAATTTAATATGCTGGGGGAGGGATACCAAAGAAACCCACCACAGTAGCATTTAACTTCAGAAAGGAGAACTATGCAAAAATGGGGCAGCTCGTTAAATGGAAATTAAAAGGAACAGTAACAAAAATGAAATGTCTGCAAGCTGCATACAAACTTTGTTTAAAAAAAAAAATAGTAGAGGCTCAAAAATATGTGTATGCCCAACTAAAAAACAAAACAATAAGACCAAAAATATCCCACCAGGACTAAACAGTAAAAAAGGTGGTTATAGACAAAAATATCTTTTAAAAATTGAAAGTCAAATCCTATTGAGGAAAATAGAAAGGAACATTAACTATGGCAAGTCAAGTGTAAAAGTATAATTAGGCAGGTCAAAAAATGTTTTGATGAGCAACTAGCAAAAGACACAAAAACTAACTTTTTTTTTTTTTTAAGTACGTCAGAAGCAGGAAGCCTGCTAGACAATCAGTGGGGCACTGGAGCTTGCTTCATGGGCTCCATGAATGATGGGTAGGGTGACCAGATATCCCGATTTTATAGGGCCAGTCCAGATTTGGGGGGCTTTTTCTTATATAGGCACCTATTACCCCTCACCCTGTCCCAATTTTTTACACTTGCTATCTGGTCACCCTAATGCTGGGAGAAGTGGGCAGTTTCCATTCTTTCTAGGAGAGCAGAACTGGCCAAAGAATCTTGGTTCTAGTGACATGTGTAGCTAAAGTCTCAGTTATAGAAGAATACATATACAATTCCTGTTGTTTCCTAAAATAAATAGTCACCGCTGATAGTCATCCTTTCTGAAGGTTATATTTGAAACCTTAAAAGGAGAGAGAATCTGCCCTTTCAACCTATAACACCTGATAGAGGTTCAAAGGTCTAATGAACATTTTAATTTAATAAGTCTCCTATAACTAGTCCCTAATAACTATTGTAAAGTTGGTAATTGCCCTATAATATTTCTTGGCACTTTGACTGCTAATCAGTTTCATCATCTCTAGCCAAATGCTACAAGCTATCCAAGGGAGGAGAAGTTTGCCATCATCTGCCAAAGTATACAGTTTGCAGCAAAGTGCTGAAACCTGGCCTCAATCCATAACTAAAAGTCCTGTCATGTAAATCAAATCCACATGGGTAGATCCCTGCCCCTGTGTGGAGCCCTATTGATTTCAATAGAGCTCTATATAGGAGCAACAGTCCATATGCAGGGATCAAGGATCAGGCCTAAGTATGCAAATGTCAGTTTTATACGTGAATATGTGCAAAAGGGATACTGAGATTTTAATTTCTTTCAGAACAGTAAGGGGAAGGCAGAAGCTTGACTCTAGTCTTGTCCTCTGGCTTCCAAGCATGTCTTCCAATGTATTATAATTTTATCATGTATAGGATAATGCTTCTAGAAAAGATGATATATTAAAATTTATCAAGGTAAAGTCATTTTGACAAATTCACCACGGATATAATTCCATTAAGTTCCGCCAAGATAAACCAAGTGTGAATTTGCCCCATTAGTTCTTAAAAGTTCTTTAAAAACTACATTAGATGGCAAAATTACTTGTGCAATTCAGTATAGATAAATCTATAAAGATGCACATCCTGATCAAGAGGGTAATTAGATAAGGAGAAATATAATGGGTGAGGTTTCAGCATTCATTCATGAGCAGAGGGAAGTGTATCTACTTTCTGGGTTAAATTCATTCATGGAGTAACTTCATTAAAGTTAATGGAGTTGCACGTGGGATGAATTTGGCCCTCCATGTTGAAGTGTAAATAATATCGTTATTAATACATTCAAACCTCTCTGGTCTTAATGAACTGATCAGGTTATTCTACTCATAAGCTTCACAATGATGAGGATCATTATGTATTGTCAAAAGAATCAGCACATAGCATTCATAATGCTGAAGCTTAGACAAAGTACTTTAATATTAAAGGCTGATTAATTTATCAGCTTTAGGATTCACATTAGGTATGTCAAGCTGATTTGCTCTATGTTTTGCCTGAGCTAATGGGTTGGTGACCAAAAGCAATGCACAATTGAACTGAGTTTAAAATGTGAAGAAGAGTCTCCCTACTGTGGCTGAAGTACAGTTTAGAAGTGATTTAGAAGAGGGACAAGAATTTGAAGCCAATTGTTCAGTTTTTAAAAGTACACGTGCACATTGGGGAATCATCACAAGTTTCACTGATCTTCTGTGATATAAACAGACTAAGAAGTGATGTGATAGACTACCATAAAAATAAATAGAAAGGTCCCTGAAGAAGGGATCCAAGCTTCTCATAGACTCATAGACTCATAGACTTTAAGGTCAGAAGGGACCATTATGATCATCTGGTCTGACCCCCTGCATGCTGCAGGTCACAAAACCCTTCCCTGGACTCTGCCGTTGAAGTCCCCAATCCTGTGTTTCAGTGACTTCATCGGCAGAGACTCTCCTGCTAGTGATCCCTGCCCCATGCTGCGGAGGAAGGCGAAAAACCTCCAGAGGCTCAGCCAATCTACCCTGGAGGAAAATTCCTTCCCGACCCCAAATATGGTGATCAGTAAGACCCTGAGCATGTAGGCAAGAGTCTCTAGCCTGACCCCTGTTGGCCATTATACTATTTACGTACCATTGCTTGTTTTTCCTTGGCTACTATGTTTTACCATTAAACCATTCCCTCCATAAACTTATCTAACTTAATCTTAAAACCAGACAGGTCCGTCGCCCCCACCGTTTCCCTCGGAAGGCCGTTCCAATATTTCACCCCTCTGACGGTCAGAAACCTTCGTCTAATTTCAAGCCTGAACTTCCCCACGGCCAGTGTATATCCGTTCGTTCTCGTGTCCACATTAGTACTAAACTGGAATAATTCCTCTCCCTCCCTTGTATTTATCCCTCTGATATATTTAAAGATAGCAATCATATCCCCCCTCAGCCTTCGCTTTGTCAGACTAAACAACCCAAGCTCCTCTAGTCTCCTTTCATACGACAGGTTTTCCATTCCTCTGATCATCCTAGTAGCCCTTCTCTGCACTCGTTCCAGTTTAAGTTCATCTTTTTTAAACATGGGAGACCAGAACTGCACACAGTACTCCAAATGAGGTCTCACCAGCGCCTTATACAACGGAAGCAGGACCTCCTTATCCCTACTAGATATACCTCGCCTAATGCATCCCAAGACCGCATTGGCTTTTTTCACCGCCACATCACATTGTCGACTCATAGTCATCCTGCGGTCTACAAGGACCCCTAGGTCCTTCTCCTCTTCCGTTACTTCTAACCAATGCGTCCCCATCTTGTAACTAAAATTGTTATTAGTCATCCCCAAGTGCATCACCTTACACTTTTCACTATTAAATTTCATCCTATTTCTGATACTCCAATTCACAAGCTCATTCAAGTCTCCCTGCAGAATATCCCTATCCTCCTCCGAATTGGCAATGCCTCCCACCTTCGTATCATCCGCAAACTTTATCAGCCCACTCCTGCAATCGGTTCCGAGGTCAGTTATAAATAGATTAAATAAAATTGGTCTGCACTATAGCAGATTCAAGCTCTGAACTGAGTCTCTTGCCCTCCCCTTACTCATTTCTTCTCCCAGCACCAGCAAAATTCTTAACTTCCATTTCTACTGCAGTTTCTTTTTATTCTAAAGGGTACGTCTATACTTACCTCCAGGTTTGGCGGTAAGCAATCGATCTTCTGGGATCGATTTATCGCATCTTGTCTAGAATCAATCCACGAGAGGAGTACGCGGAGTCGACGGGGGAGCCTGCCTGCCACGTGTGGACCCACGGTAAGTACCTTGTAGTTCAAACTAAGATACTTCGACTTCAGCTACGTTATTCACGTAGCTGAAGTTGCGTATCTTAGTTCGAACTGGGGGGTTAGCGTGGACCAGCCCTTAGTAAAATTGCAACCCTGATCCCTCACACCTGCTGTTATTACTCCCCCCCTAACTTATGTGGGCCTTACCCCTTGTCCTTTCAAAGAAAAAATTGTATTGCACTGTGTGATAGTCCCATTTTCATTTATGGAAAAGCAGCTATATTGCAAAGAGCTATAAGACTCCATAGACAACAAGCAAATCCACATTGTTATTGTTCTGTCTGCATTCTGCAGTTTTCTAGCTCAACTAAACCTTCTAGAATGTAACTGATCTGGTTTTAACAGACTGATGACTGATCTTTCACTGCAGATTTTTTGTGAGCGCTGAAGGGGGGGGAAAAAGTCCCCAGTAGAAGAGAAGGGATCTTCTGATTGCAATACACTTACACATGCTTTATCATAGAAAAGTAGTATTTTCTTGAAACTTACAAACCTATCATATTAACTCTTACAATATTTGTAAACTATTTTAATTCTGTTTATATCTATAGATACAGTTGACCATTATTTCTTTAACAGGCCCTTCTAAGGTATTGGACATAAAGGTATAGCATAAATAAAACAAATAAAATGAAGACACATTCATGACAAGCATCTTTAAGCATTTTACCAGTAGGAATTACAAGATGAAAAAATGTCAGTTGTGCAGCATGCTAACAATGAATTTTAGACTATAACTCAAAATTTCCCATTACTTTGCTTTAGGTGGGTTGAAGATATGCATCTATAGTACAGATTGCCTTTGACTTCATGGAACACGTCTACTTTGTGTTTTTACGTCTGTTTTCCTTTTCCATAGCTGGATTTACATACCCATGGAAGTACAAGTTCCCTTCATACACACCTATGTAGATTATCTAGAATTTAGATATGAGTGCCCAAGCTTAGTGATACCATCTTGTGTCTATTTATATCCTCCCTCTAATAGACAGAGCTTTGGCTCCAGGTTCTCTTACTCTCTAGTCAGTGTAGCTTGGCCAGCACAAGGAAGGTGGTAGTGATTTGCTGCTGTCAGAGGTCAGCAGTAAATTATTAGTTCCTGATTAAGCAGATGCAGGGAACAAAGTGTGGCCCCAATTCTTGAGCTACTATTCCTTCCCCACATGCTCTTGAAACAAAGCAGCTATTGTTTAGAGACATAATCTAGCCCTAAATAATAATGCTTGTTCCTGTTTCTGCCATGTCACCAACAGAATCTAGAAGGGGATCAGACATACACATTTCTGGATATCTTATGATGCAAGACCTAGTTAATGGCTGCACTCACTGTGACTCAGGCTATTTAGCCAACATTACAACCAGTGACAATTGCTTTGAACTTTCTTATATTTTCTGGTGATCTTATCCTGTCAGTTTGTCACAGAACAATGGGATTATTGCTTGATGTGACAGCATTTAATGACTATCTCAGGAGCAACATAGCCTGTCTCTTTTTGTGGCTTGACTGAGTGTTGTTAAAAAAAGTGCAATGTGTGAAATGCAGTATTTCAGGATAACTGAGACTGTTTAACTCTTACAGTACTGAGAACGTTCCATGGCAGCCCTTTCCCATGAGCACTCCAGCAGATTCACTGTCCCTGATGATTCTTAGACCAGTAGTAAAGTCCAACACCTGCAGCAGGAAGGAGCAACCCCTGAGATGTGAAGATATCAGTAGCTTTCAAGCAGCAAACAACCAATATAGAACTTACCAGAGCTTTGACTTGCTGTACTCTGCAGCTGCTAGAAACCAACTGTAGCCTCTCCTCTTAAATACTAGAGATGAGGCTGAGCGTCCATGTCCAGATTTGGATCTGAACTCCAAAAGGTTGAGGGGTTTTGTATCTGAGATTCTGGGCTGAAAACCCAGAAGCAGCAGTAAAGATTAACAGCATTTTATTTTTCTCAACCACAGGATCTACTAACTTGCACTCATTGCAGAACAACTGCAGGTGATGAATATCCTGGTACCAGGCTGCAATCAGAGGATCAAATGTTTCTAAAGCTGCAAGGTGTTCTCTCTTTCTGTTCTTTGCAGACATGGTCCCAACAGAGAGATTCTCTCCTTTGCTGAGTTACAACTCTCTGATTCACAAGCTGCCTTAGCACTAGCATAAATTATAGAAACCTAGGGGTTGATTTTTTTTTTATACCAGCTGGCTATAGTTCTGGACATGTCCCCCCCACTCTGGTAAAGAGGAACTGGCTATGCCAGCTTTTTTCCAGTGGAAAGTTTCTCCACACCAGGGGAATTCTCATCTGGCCAGTTAGGACTGCATTTGAAGAGCTTTCCTAACTTCTGAGTGCTTGGCTTTGCAACCTTAGTGTTATCTTGGTGTAATTATTATTATTTATATTATGGTAGCATCCAAAAGACTCCAATCTGAATATATGCCCCATTGTGCTAGACATTGTAAAAACACATAGATAGACACAGTCCCTATCTTGGACAGCTTACAGGATAATCAAATCCAAGTTGTAACAAGTGATTGTAACATACAATTGGGGAGAGTAGGTGAGAGAGGTTGAGTGTAGTAGTGGATCATGTGTTTACATAGACCATTGCCCAACTTGATGGTTTTGAATCATGGAAGCATTTTTTAAAAGTTATCCTTTAGAATTTTTTTTTTAATCATAAAAAATAGCCCCTCATGCTCTACATCTCCCTCCAACACTCTTTCTGCTGTCCTGGAACAATGACTCTGGACTCACTGCCTCTTTTTAAAATATTTTTTATTGATTTTCATTTGTTCTTGTTCCTGTGCAGATGATCCCTAAGTGCCCCTCTATTTACCATGAATACTTTTGTATGATTTTAATATAAACTATCTCAGATGAAAAGTTGCCATCCCTCTATATGAAGTCTCCTCTAGTGCTGCGGTGCCTACCTCACATGAGGATGGGTGATCTGTTGGGTCTTCCTCTCAGGAAATCCATTGCTTAAGAATGGAGCAAATGCCAAAGGCCACCTGACTGCAGCCCTCCCAGCGACCGGCAGGCTGCCCCCTGCGGCTTGCCGCCCCAGGCACACGCTTGGTGCACTAGTGCCTGGAGCTGCCCCTGCTTGTGACACTCTGTTTCAAGGTTCTAAAGATATGGCACTGAGGAATCTTAGGCACAGAACTGAGACATCTTAGGTATGTGGATGAGAAGTCTCAAGGAGTATTTGGGATGAGGTATATAATTAAAAAAATTGTACATGCACTCAGAGTGGGTGATGGTTTAATTTTTGAGTAGTAAATTATCTGACTTGTTGAACTATATGTTCACAAATCATTGTCTCTCTTGTCTTTGTCTTTATAACTATCTGTAATTAGGGGCTGTGAGAAAGGGAAATATCTGAGCCACATCATTAACTCTATTTAGTGTTATAACCTCCATTTTGCATTAGGGCATCCATTCTGTAGTAGGGGCTGAACGCATATCTAGCCTTGCCTTGGGCTGGCCAACCCAGAAGAGATATTTGTTTTTCAACAATGTGTCAATCTGAGAATCCGCCAAGACAACAATCTAAGGCCACTAACTCTCACTGTAACTCAACTAGCAGCCCATTCCCATGGAAAAATGGACACTCTACACAGGGGAACACAGGGGAGGGAAGGGACAAGCATGTTTGTGGAGAACCTGGAAAAAAGCAACAGACTCACAGAACAGGCAACTCAGACTATTGCTTGTTAAGAGTAAAGTGACTGTGGTTAAGAAATTCCTTTGCTAAACCTGTGATCCTTATTTTCCTGTAATGTTGTCCCCTAGGAGGCTTAAATTATAAACCAGAATGCCTACAGCTAGGTGAAACTCTAAGAGAATGTATATTAACAACGAGGGTTTGGGAGGTCTCAGGCACTGGTTTCAGGGACAAGAGTGGTTGGTGTGCAGTCCCACATCCTTAGGAAGGGCGCAGACAAGAGTTTTGTATCTGATAATGTGCTCCAGAGACAGACAGGGTGACTAGACTCTACCCAGTCCAGGGGGCTTAGAAGCACAGTGTGCCCAGCAATTTGGGTCCAGTCACAACAGACTGGTTACCATCCAGCTGGAAGATTGGCCTGGCTTGTAACAGGAACCATTCTAAATGAAAAACTGATCAACGAGAAATAGCACATTTAAAAGGAGAAACTGAAAGTGAACAAATTTTATAAACAAACACCCAAATACCAATTTTTTCTAGGAATTACACTTATTTATAAGCCAGAGGTTTCCTACGATAGGTTTGTGTAGTGAGAGATTCACGCCTACAGATTATCTATAGTGCTTTAGCATCTGTTCCATGGCAATATTTATGATTTGTTATTGTACTGAAAAAATTGCACCTATATTTTTTTGTTTTGAACCCACTCTTTCCTATTTCAAATTCTCTACCTTGGATTTTTAAAAAAATGGCTGAAATTAAACCACACAGACAACTCCCTCCACCTGCTCCAGTGACCACATAATATGGTCACAGAACTGGTAAAGTGTGTGAGGGGTGGTGGAAATGTATCCAATCCTCAATAGAAGATAATATCTGGCTGTCAAGTTCCCCAAACTAATAAAATATCTTCATGGCTATCATCCTTTGTACATGAGCTTTCACATTTGATTTTGCACATGGAAAAGGTATTGATACATTTTCCCAGCTCTACAACTAACACTTGATTCCTTTGGGTAAGTCATAGAGTTTAAAGCCAGAAGGAACCACCAGACCATCTAGCGTGACCTCCTGAATATCACAGGCCACCAACACCTGTATACTAAACCCAGCAACTGAAATTAGACCAAAGTATTACAGCCCCCAGGAGATTAGATTATTATGTGCCACAAAATGAGAATAGGAGGGACCAAAGTGCACAAGTGCCTAGGGTCACCACAATGGCAGGGAAATGATGAAGTGAGATACACCCTGATAATCCTGGCAAATGACCTCACCCATATCCTGAACAGAAAGGTGAAAATCCCCCAAGGTGACTGCCAAAATGACCTGGGGATTCCTTCCTGATCCCCAATATAGCAAGCAGTTAGACCCTGAGCACATGCACAAGAACCAACCAAGCAGCAGAGAGTCACTCAGCTTTTCTGTCTCTCAATTTACCTGCCTCACAGGCTGGCTGTGAAGCTTAACTAATGTTTGTTTACTGCTGTGAGATACTTAGTAGAAAGACCCTACAGAAATACAAACCATTTTTAAGGTAGGTATTTGCTGAGGAATTCATGTATTGCATTAGAGGATAGATATTAAACCGTGGTCTATAGAACCTTTTGTGTTGATCTGCATAGTAATATATTTAGGGAACCAACCAGGAGGGGGAAGGATATTGGGGAAAGATGTGATTAATGAGAGTATCTATCCTATCTATCTGATCTATTATATTTCTAAGGTTCCCATCACCCTAAACCCTAATATTGCAGATTTGTTGCAGCATCACGGCCAGAATATTGTCACAGGATATTCCAATCATTAGCTGGTGAACCATACTACTTGGCCAGTTCATGTGGTTTCAGAATCACAAATACACAGCAGGTTATTGTCATTCACCATGGCGTGTATTGATTCTTTTCTTACATCGTAACACAGGGCAATGCAGGTTTCCCTACGTTCAGAGCCTAGGTTCACCTTCTGAACTCCCCTTGCTTCCTGTTGTTTCCACTTATATGGTCCTAATTACATTGTTAGCCCAATGATTGCCACCCAGGTGCTCACAGTACCCCAACAGAAAGTGTATAACTGACTCCAGCTGGGCTTGCAGCCCTCTTCAGGCTTCAGCAATGTCAGTGATCAGGGTGCTGCTGACAGTGCCCTGTCACGGTCACTTAAGACTGTGCTTTAGTCCGGGGCAAGACAAGCACATGCCTAAATGTTTGCTGAACTTGGACGTAAGTGCTGAACAATAGTTAAAAAATGTCTCTTATAAAATGGCTCACAGAGAATGAAAAACATGGAGAAATATTGACATAGAGTTTGAATAAATGGTTATTCTAATAAATAACCAAAGCGCTTATTGCCCTTAGCTTAGGGGTAGGAAGATGCTTTATTTTTCCTCAGTTTCTCCAGTCCAAGCACATTTTTCCAGCAATGGAGAAATGCACACCATCCATTTGAGAACAGAATCTAGCTCAAAATATGTTACAAACCCAAAGGAAAATTACATCTTTGATCAAATATCTCTTCACATTCTTCATAGGTTATATTGTTAGGAAGGGATGCAGGGATGGGGGAAAAAAGTGAAGGATAGCCCAAAATATATTTTTCTGAAGGATTTTTAAACACAATCGTTATTCTAGATTCACCACAATAGAGTAATTATTACTGCTGAAGTCCCTGCAATTCATTCACAAGCAGGTGCAAATCAAGATACACAAATATAGTCCTAAAGGAAAAATAAAAAAGCACAAAGTAAAGTTTTAAATGGAAATATTTTTAAAAATGCAGACAAATTCCTGATAGAGAATCTGGGAGAGAAATAAATAGTGATTTCCTCTTCAAGAGGAAAAAAATATCTCCTACTATAACGCAAATATGCACAGTATGCAAATAATTAATCTCCCCTCTTAATCACAGTCTGAAGGCTCAATTGGCTGCAGACACACCCAGGGTTCAGAATAATCTTCATGCACCTTGGGCTGTGATAGATGAGAACATGATGCTCCCATGTGAAATTAGGATATCAATGGAGTTGCTCTGAATAACATTTGTGTAACCCAGTGTAGGACTTAGCCTAGAGACGGGGACGAAAGAATCTTCTGGAAAAAACCCGCTACAGCGTATGCTATGTAGGATTGTGCAGACCTCCCACTTGTCACAAGTGGGAGTTCTGTCCCTAATACATACTTCACTTTAATTGGAGTAGGCAGTGGGCCAGATTCTCCGCTGGTACACATTAACACAGCCCCATTGACGTCAATGGAAGCTGAAGATGCTCAGTACATTTGCAAATCAGGCCACTTCTAGTCAACTATCTAACTGTAAGCGCCCAAGCTTCAAAATGTTGGCCTAATATTTTTGCCAAACTTGTAGTGTTACATTTAGTAACTTATTAAGTTTACAGTGATTTCCAATGCATCCGATATATATCTATATGGCTCTTTTAGAAACAGTATGCAGGGGAACTTTGTCTTCCCCTGCTGCCCCACAATCCAATAGAAGAACACTACTATCATAAGAAAAGCTGAACTTAATCATGGCAGTAGTACTTTCTGCACAGCTTTTACATTGCATATCTAGTATAACCTCAAGGTTCCTGGTAACTGGCTTCACAGTCCTCTCATCAGAATAGAATTGCAAGTCTTGCTATACCATTCAGCAAATTATATGAGCTGATCAAAATCACCCTTGCTTTTGTAGAATGCAATTTTATTACATTCTGAGAGACTGAAACCTCAGTTCCACTTAGACACGTAATCAAACTGGCAATTATTTCCTCAGGTTCAACTACAATTGTAAAATAACCTGTATATTTAATCAGCATTACCATGGTAGCTGAAATGATAGCAGTGAATGATGCTACTTAATTGCTGGGGCAGGTTACAATAGTGGGTTGACTCAGAACTACATGTGTCCTGGATCAACACATGCACACACAATAGCAAACTGTGTATGTTTTAAGAAATAAGACTTTTAAAATATTAAATCGGTGGTTTCCAAACATGAACACACAATCCATGATCCTCTATTTAAAATACACCAAAATCAGAAGTACATTTTTCATTAGATCTTTTTAAAATAAAAGCATCCTTTTTTTTTTCTAAAGGAGTTTGTGTTGTTGGTAGGCTGGTTGTTTTTTTGTGGATAAGTTAAATTGAACTTTTTTCAGCTTTTGGTTTTCTATCAAAAAACTGGACCAATTCAGCAAAAAAAAAAAAAAAAAAAAACCAACAACATTTTAAAAGATTATGGAAAATACATAGTATTTTCTAATCAGCTTTGTTCAATAGCCTGAGACAAGAGTGTGCTGTTATCAAGTTAATGTAGGTGTGCAGATAAAAGGTCATTTTCAAACTAGTGGCTTCCATTTTGTTGTGAGGTAAAATTAAAATGCCACACGAATTGTCTCATAAATGGTGTTAGTTTAGATGTGATCTTAAAGCTGGGCTATTGCCATCTTTTCAGCCATGCTGCCCATGTTCTAGTCGTAAATTAGCCAAGCCATTAGTAGGAGGGGTAAATTCTTTGAAAAACAGAATGACTCTTTCTGGGTTATTGTAGGTTGTTAAGTCACAGAATTTCCAGCCTAATGTTGCAGAGTGAAGAAGTTTATATCAGATCAGATTTAGATGAACTTCCCAACTTCTAAATGCTCATCCTAACCAAATCCGTAATCTGAGCCTTTTGTGGTTTGACTAACATTAATATTCTGCTGCTGGATAATGAAATAGAAAATATTTCCAGCCAGTGAATGATCCATATATGTTTGCAAAGACATTGGTGTTTGATGTGTTAATTTCTTATTTCTCAATATCTGCTGGTCATGTGGAATTTTACCAGTACCTAAATCTCCTTTACATAATACTTTCTTATTATTACATTTTAAAATAATACCCCACACATTTGATAGTGAAATAAAATTTCAGACTTTTAAAAAACATATTTTCAATGTAGTAATCTCTGTGGATCACATTCCACACTGACATGCCCTGTGCTGTGTCCAGGAGCGTACACAATGGGAGCCTCTCTCAGCTTTCACATCTCCCCCTTTCCAATAAATGCTGCCCTGTGCCATTTTTCGGTCAGTGTATTGAAAGGAATTGAGGGATTAGATTTATCTAGTATTTTTTGTTTTTTCATAGATTCATATATTCCAAGATCAGAAGGGACCACTGGGATCATCTAGTCTGACCACCTGTATAACACAAGTCATAGAACTTCCCTAAAATAATTCCTGAGTTAGAACGTATCTTTGGGGGGGGGGGGGGGGGAATCAAATCCTAATTTAAAAATTACCAGCGATAGAGAATCCACCACATCCTTCGATAAATTGTCACAATGGCTAATTATCCTCACTGTTAAAAACATATTCCTTACCTTCAGAGGTACTCAGAATTGTCTTTTCAGTAAGTGCAAACGAAAATAGCAGATTAGATGATATTTGGCCAGATTCTCAACATCAAATGTAGGTTTCTTGAGCAGGAACCAAATAATCAATCTTTAAAGGTAAGTTGGAAACAGGATCTCCTTGAAGTAGCTATTAACAATTTCTAGTAGATCAAAGATCTTCAAACCTTGGTCTTCTTGGGCTGCCTAAAATCAATCACTGGAGATGAGTTGCTTTTTTCAAAATTTAAATGAATTTTTTCTATAAAATAACATTGACTTTTTTTGGTAAAATATTTGCTATTTTTCAATCCGCTTATGAGCTGATCTAAATAGATGCTATTTTTTCAACTAGCAGTATTATGCACCCACATTGATAGTGAAGTTTCCAAATAAACAATTTCCATGGACTTCAGACAACTTATAAGTGTTGGAGTAGGCAACAAACTTCAGGCACTGAAGTTTGAACATTTGGATCTGAGGTTTTCATTGCAATTTAGAAATGTGAAATGCACTGTACATTGTTATGTTCACAACATACCCACAGAGAATTTAGATAAAAATAAAAAGTTGTGCTGGAAGGTTTCAACATAACACTCATTTATTTCTTCAGTTTCAGAATGATAATACACTAGAACTCAAAAATAGAGAGGAAGAGAGAAAACAGGCTGCTCCCTAAGGTAGCAAGGCACAACACCTACTGCCTCCTTGCTTAAAGCTGTTTCTTTCCAGACTGGCAGTCTGCTCACTGACTCAGACTGCCTGGCTTCTCTTGGTGCCCCCTCAGCCTACAAGCAGGACCAGGAAATCCCCCACACTTAACGTGGAGCTAGTCATTTTTAAACAGCTTCCAATATACCATATACATGAAATAATTTGTGAAGTGGTATTTTTGGAGAATTTCCTGAGCTATGCTACAACAATGTTTTGAATTGAACAACACACTCTTTGAACTTAAAACTGAAAAGGGAATACAATGAATGAAATCACCTTGTAACTGGGAGCACTTGCTACTCAAATACAAGTCACATAAGAGAATGCAACACTTGTGTAAACACAAATGACTGAAAATATTACTATTAAATGTGACTCATTAGTCACAATTTTGAAAAGCATTTTTCAGGCAAATGATGGGAAAATGAGCTGTGCATCCTGAACGCAGTAGCAGCAGCAGTGGGGAAAGTGGGCATTTTGTCATTGTCTGCAAGGTGAACAAGGACAAAAAAAATAACTAAGTGGCAGATATTTCTACTTTCATAGTTTGGAGCCTGTCTGCTACACCTCTTGTTATCCCATTTTAAACACAGATGGCTTTCCTGTTGTTTTCTCAAGTAGCCTACAATATATTCCATAGCCATTTTTACCATATATTTATAAATATTATGTATATTATCGTAACATCTTGGCTGCAGAGAGATGGTAATGTGCATCTAGAGGCTGTCAGATAACTCCTTAATGACTACACATATCTTACAATAATTAATTAAGTACAAGAAGCTACTACTGGGACTGGAATTAAAGAAGGTTGATACAGCACATCTCTATCTGAGATGCTTCAGACTATAGATGTGCTGAATTATGAACTTTTTAATCAGAATTCTGAAAGTCAGCAAATATCCTATGGATAGAAATATACACTGCTGTTACAATTGCATAAAATTCAGTATATCTTGCATCCAAAGCGAATGTTTTGGAAATAGTAAAGGTACGTACACAAGACAGATTTGCATAAAATGCTGATATTTTACTTGGACATCTCTTTATCAGAAGAGTAAAACTAAAATAGCATTTTAGAAGAGCAGCTGCAGAGTCAAATCTGAAGTAATACTGATGTTTCTGAGTAGAAAATGAAAACGGTAGTCAATAGGGAGGTTGGTCCTGCAGAGGGGAAGATGAGGGATGTGAGATCACAGCGCCGTGATATCATTATCAAAGTAATTGATCATTATCAAAGTAATTGTAAGGTTTTATATATTGCTTTGTTGCTAACAAATAAGGCAAACTAAGCTTCAGGAAGTGGGCAATACAAGCTGATGGGTCAGCAACAAAAATGTGCCCAGCATACATTCTGAGACACTGGGCAGCTGCACATGACACTGTTTCCTTGGATTTTCTTCCTGGCTACCCCTACTCTCAGGTTATCTTAACTGCAATTCATAAACACACTCTAGAGAGTTACTCTACCACTGGTTGGCACACAGCATGGATGAAAATCCTGTAATTGGTTACTCCACACATGGTTAGTATTCACTGGATTTCACTCTTATGCCCTGGCAACACCCTACTTCTGAAGCCCTGTTCCTCCCATCATGCCCACTTTCCCCCAACAAATCCTCATTTTAGTGTGTGCATTGAAGTCTCATGTTGCTGAGCATATTTCATCATGCTCTGTGGATGATTCTCTGCATTTGTTCTGCAAGTTTCAAATTCATAATTCTGAGTATCTACACTGGAAAGCTAATTCTTAGATTTATATTATTCAGAGAGATTACGTTCAGAAGGAAATCAGTAGACCATCTAGTCTGACCTCTCGTGTAACACAGGCAATAGAATTTCATCCAATGACTTCTTTATTGAGCCCAATAACTTGTGTTTGACTAACATATCTTCCAGGAAGGCATCAGTGCTAATCTTAAGACTTCAACAGATGGAGAATCCACCACTTCCCTTGGTAGTTTGTTCCATTGGTTAATCACTTTCAGTGTTAGACTAAATAAAATTCTATTTTTTTGTCTTTAACTTCTAGCCATTGGTTCTTGTCATAGCTTTTTCTGCTAGATTAAAGATCCCTTTAATTCAAGGTGTTTTCTCCTCTTGAATGTATTTCCACACAGCAATCAAGTAATCTCCTGATCTTCTTTTTGATAAACCAGACTGAGCTTCTTAGGTCTCTCACTACAAGGCACTTTTTTCCCAGCCCAAAGATCATTCTTTGTGGTTCTTCTTTGCACCCTCTTTTTATCATTGTTGTTTTTATCTCTCTTGTTATAGCACACAAAGGCCACAATCAGTATCACAGTTCTGCTGTGCTAAGCACTGTACAAACACCCAGGTAGACAGTCTATACTCTGAAGAGTTTACACTCTAACATGAAAGAAGACTGTTTAGCAACTTGTATAACCAGGGGATTTTCATTGCAGAACTTGATTATTCTCAGTAATTCCTGATCATCTGAACGTTGGGTTGTTTCAAAATAAACAAACAAATTAAGGTATCCCTGTCTGCTGAACAACCTATTTGTCATTGGTGGGTTGATTGCTTGTAGGCATCACAATAAAAGTAATCCTAGTTATACTCATCCAATTAGGAAACACATAAGTATGATGTAACATCTCTGTCCAGCTATGACAGCACAGTTTTCAGGCATTGAATATTTGCAACAGAGTGCACGTGAACAAGCTATATATAGAGGATTAGTTAAAGAAATTAGTGAATCACTCTGAATAATGCATAAATTTGAAGAAATTATGATCTGTTCATGGATGGTTCTAGAGCAGGACATAAGGCAAAAATTGTAGACTGCATTATTCATTATAATTTATTCACCAAAACGCTAGTTTACATGCTCAAAAAGATCCAGGTCTTGAAGAGACTTTACACACTGTGTATAGTCCCATTGACTTCAATGTTTTCTTGGAAGGGTGGAAGTTTAAGTCATTTTGCAGTCATGTTCCAGAATCATGTCTGAACAATGAAAGGGGGTTAGGGGTGTTCTCTGAGCCATGAAATGGCTGTTGAAAAGGATTTAGTTCAAACGTTTATAGCATGTAGATGATGAAACGGTCACACTCCCAAGCTCTTCGGTTATAAAGACAGAAAAGTGAAAAAATAAAATACAATTCTAATTAAAATTCTCCTTGATCTAACAAAGTTCCCACCCCCCACCTTAATTTAGGGATTACAAGAAGCATCATATCCAAATGACTGTGTGTGCATCAGATTTCTCTGTGTGTAAAATGGTTTTCATATTAAAATACATTCATTGAAAGCTCAAAAAGCAGAGGCACAGAGGCTATTCCCCATGTACCTTTGTTTAGTGGCTCTACACAACAGATGGAATTTTATGTCATGCAGCATTAGGCTACTGTTAAATTTTAATTTCAATTAATGGTCTTTACACTCTTTCTTTATGCACACCAGGGATATTTTAGGCATTCATTTCCCTTCTAATTAGCTTTTATTGCTGAATTCATTCTGAATCTCTGGAAGTCATTAGATTCTCAAACATTCACAGCTGAATTTACTTACTCTCTAATAAAATTAATTAGTCCTTTACAAAGAAGTAGTCAAAATTTGATCCACCTTTACAGATATAGGAGAGTACTGAGCATTTGGTGGTCCTATAGTATGTCTTTCTTTGACACTGATTTCTATCCTTAGCATTTATGTTAATGTTTCTTGGGTTGATGCTATACCTATCTGACTTAAAATACAGTCCATTTCAAAGACTTTATCTTCTGTGTTACGGCACAGCTTCCGTTACACACTGATTTCTATCAATAAGCTATTATAAGTTATGAGTTCTTAGGAACGCCTTATGTTCACCTCATAATCATATAGAGAGTAAGACCCTAAGGCACAGGTAACTTTCACAGTTTTGGTGGAATTATGTAGGCTGATAAATCATATTAAATACAAAGACACACAATTCATTTGTTTTAAAAACCAAATCAAAACAATAACTACTAGGTAATGCAGAGAAAACAATTGTTCTGTGTCAGCGATTCACTATAAGAAAGGATCCAATTTTGCATGTTAGTACTGACAAGTAATTTCTTTCTTGGAAACCAAAATTTCAACCCTCGAACTTTGTGTAAACAAAGGAACTTTCTTACGCCTAAGGGAAGAAAAAAATGTATTGTACTGCACACCAGAATTATTACTACTTAGATGGCTTTTAACATTTGAATAATTGCTTTTAAAAAGTGCTGGGTAGTTTAGTGGCACAATAGCATTACTCTCTAATTTATCATACTGCTATGACTAGAATAACCATTAAGATACACCCTAAGGGAAGAGGTAATGAAAGATTTCTCTCTTTGAATATGGATTGTAGAGGATTGTTTGTTTCACTATCATTAAGGGTCTATCAGCACTTCAGTTGTAAAAGCCCATTTTCAAAGTATAAAATTGTGTGTGTGTGTGAGGGGGTAATATATATGGATGAAACAAGGCATAAGAGACAGATCCTGGAAAACTTTGCTAAACAACAACTGACTGGAGTGTTGTTTGTTTATTATTATTTTCTGACTTTTGTTTGTTTTGATTTGTGTGTGTGTGTGTGTGTGTGTGTGTGTGTGTGAGGAAGTCATCAGCAACTGACCTAATGTTTTCAATTATAATGGCTTTCATATTTTAACTGTTTATGAATATGCTACAAGTATATGCACATCTCAATATACATATAAAAGGCAAATGTATAATGGGCATAGCAGGTATTATATGTGGTACTGTTATGAGATATATGCAGATAGGATTACTGCTATATTTTTTAGTTATTTTCAATTTATAAAATGCCCTGATCAAATAATAATCGTCCATTATTTGCACAATGACAGCTGAAGGATTCCAATTTCATACAGTAATCCAGCCCCCATCCAAATATCCCTCACGGTCAAAAGCCTGTGTAAATTAATGATTCTTCTAGCAGGCCCAGATCATCAGAATCAGGTTCTATTGGGAAAGAAGGAAGGTAGTGAGTTCTAGAAGCAAGGATCCTTCACACAAAACACCCAGCTACTCCTCCCATTTAAACCCCGAGGTTTTTATGTCAAGATCCTTAGCTGACCTCAAGTGATGCAGTATCACTCCATGAGGTGTTCTATATAGCAGATCACTTGGAGCTTTTTAGGTCAAAAGCAATGTTTTAAATTGCTCCTGAAAACAACTCAGCAGCTAGTGCAGACTATAGAATATTAGGTATCATGCTGTCTACCAAAAGAACAGGAGTTTTTTTTAAATCTATCACTAGGTACTTGAATGGTCCTCATCAGCACAGTATCAGAGAGCTTCCAACAGAATTGAAAAAGGAACCGTAACACACTCTTTCCCTCTCAACCTCTAGGATCGAATGTGCAATGGACTGATTGTTTTCTTTTTCTCTTGTTAGTGGGTATAAATGTGTGTGTAGAGCTTGCTTTGGAAAATCCAGGTTTAAGAAAATGGTTTTTAGTTGTAGATCTGTATGACCTGGGATTAGTGGTAATTTTTGCTAACTTTTTTATGGAAGTGAGTTTTATAATCTCAGTCTCACAAACCTCTGCTACTGTTCTACAATTTTGTTGGTGCAGTAACCATATAGAACATTAACTACAACGAATATCCCAGGCATAAATGGTGAGGCCTTAGGAAATGTAGCTTCTCTTATTTATTTGCCTCTTTCAATTTTCATTTCTGTCTACTCTACCCTTTCAATAGTCCTAAAGCTCCCATTTCAACCTCATAGTGGTTCAAACTAACAGACTTTACAATCATGACATTTTGACGCATAAAGAAAATTTGTCATTGATCCAAAGCTGGAATAGTGAGGGAACAGGAATGGAAACAATTCCACATTTGGTGGAAGAAAGAGAAATCTTGATGTAATGTAGCAGCTTTTAAAATAACTGACTGATTTTCAGTTTTCTGATGAAGCACCCATGCAAGACATTGTAAGCATTCTATAATCTCATTGCATTTGTGCCTTCTTAATTCTAGAGAGAGAGTACATTTTTACAATTCCCTTAAAAGTATGTACAGGAGTGTTTTTTTGCTCCCCTTATTTGTTTATGGGGAACTTTTTTTTAGTTGGCCCAAGAGCAATGGCAGGAGACTTAATTGAGTTTACTTCTCTTTTACATCTCCCTTTTCAGTCTACACACCTACTGGATGCCTCTTTGATTTAAAAAAAAAAGAACAGGAGTACTTGTGGCACCTTAGAGACTAACAAATTTATTTGAGCATAAGCTTTCGTGGGTTACAGACCACTTCATCGGATGCATAGACTGGAACACACAGAAAGAAGAAATCTATACATACAGAGAACATGAAAAGATGGAAGTAGCCATACCAACTGTAAGAGGCCAATCAATTGAGATGAGCTATCATCAGCTGGAGAAAAAAACTTTTGAAGTGATAATCGAGATGATCCATAGAAGGTGTGAGGATAATTAACATGGGGAAATAGATTCAGTTGATATTTTCCCTATAGAATTTTTCATCTGGGGAAAAATTGTTATTATTTTGTGTATGTTTTGGAAAAGATGAATATTAAAAAAATGTTAAATTATTTTATTTTTTCAATGTAACCCTATTATCTGAAGAAAAAATTGCTAGTTGGAAAAATTGTGACCGCTTTTAGTGGGACTCTTTCTATTGAATTTTGGATCAGATACATAGTAAGAAAGGTTCAGAACCCTGAAAATCTCTAATTATAGATAAAGCCTCTTAATAAAGAATAATATTGTAATTCAATATGATAAATTAACTAACAGGTAGCTTAACAGAATGAGATGAATCTAGAAAATTAAGGTGTCAAATCCTGCTTCCTCTTTTCATTGACTGTACTGGGAGGAGTCACATTAGGAAAGGCAAGACAGATTGCAAAGAATACGTTCTTATGTTTCCATATCATTATTTCCAGGCAGTGCTTTATCACAATATTAAAAGATGAGTTTTACATGTATTTATAGGAAATGTTTAAATATGCATGGTCATGAAGCACGGCACAACCTCATTTTATGTTATTCATACTCAGTGAAATCAAATATTTCCCCCCTGATTCAACTTGTTTTAAATAAGAAATGCTGACTAAAACAAAAGAATCATCCAAAAAGAATATTAGAATGAAGGGATAATTTGAAATATTGATGCTAACTGAAAGGCTTTCTTTTTTTCTGAAAAGCTATTATGTGTCTTCATCTGGAGCTTTGTTTTTGTGGGATGGTCTTTGCATAAGCAGTTATGAACAATGGGTGGTACAGATTTTTGAATTTGTCAGATTGGAATTTTAAATAGCTACAAGAAAGCAGGCTGGTCAAATGATATAATAATAAGCCACCTGCTCCAATTAACATACTTAATTACTTTCTATACACACTTTGTATATCTTTTTCCCATGAACCCATTTCTAATGAAGACATTATTACTGCATTTTTTCCCTTTGTTCTACTATTTAAATAAGACCAATCCTGAAATCCTGATTCTGTTTTCACTCATTCCACATTCAGGTAAACTTCCTAAGAAAATAAATGGAAGTCAAAAGCCTTGAAGACTGCTAATCAGTAAACTTTGATTTTTTTTTCTTTAAAGCTGATTCATTCCTTGCTTTTCTGTTTTAAAGTGATGAGTGAACTGTTGCATGAAATTTACAAGCACTTAGCTTTGCAGTAACACGTCTGACAGCAATTCTTGTACTTAACATACTTAATTGTTTCTCTTACCAGTCCCATATAGTCTTTTATCACAGAAACTAATCAGCTGATGCTGTGTGTTTGTGGTGGTGCTTTCAAGCCTTTTTCCTTCTGCAGCTTTTGTTCAGAATTGTTTTATTGTGTCAGTGACTAACCAGGCCTCCTTGGATTGTCATCTTTTATTGCCTGTTCCTGCCAGCTGCAAAAACACTGGCTTCCTTTTTAAATCATGAAATGAATTGTTATAGGACTAGGGAATGGTATGATTTCCTCCACATAGTCCTCCAATCAGAAAATTATAATTTCTGGGATGCATTAGCACAATATACTAGGAAACAGCTGCATAATTTAACTTAATTTTAAGCAATACCTCATTATAGCTCGAAGGTAAATTCAGCAAATTCACATTTAGTTTCTGCTGCTAGTCTTTTTCAGTGTTTGCACTCACTGTTTTTCATCCTCCATTCTCATCCCAAGGTGCTGAAAAGCCATATTTCTAGCAAAAACAAAAAAATAGCTGTCCTTAAGACCGAGCTTTAACTACTAGCTCAAAGTGAGATGGAAGCCTACAATTCAAACACTATAGAAGAATAAACCCCTTTAGATGACCTTGGAAAAGCTTATTGCAAACACACTGAACAAGATCAAAACAGAAACCTGAAAGCTGAGGTCACTTATAGATGGATAGATTTAGAAATGTGTGTATTCTGCAAGTGAGACCAGGCAGAAGGTCTGGAATGGCAAGTTAGATATATACCAACCTATGGTGTGGGGATAGGGAGGTGCAACTTTCTTTGATGATCAGTTTTGAACACAAATACAGCTAGCATGTTTTTTAGCAGCTATATTGCTCAGGGATTTGTTTTAAGCAGCAGGGGAAGAAGAAGCCAGCTGTATACTACACACTGAGGGTGAAATCCTGGTTCCACAGGAATTTTGTCACTGACTTCAGTGGATCCAGCATTTTACCCCTAGCCTCTAACACAGTTATAATAGAGGGTCGGAGCCTACAAACCCAAGTTGCCCATGTGAATAGTCCTAATGAGGCCAACATGAAGTCAGTGTAAGATGTGTAGGCATTTCATTTTGAAGTATGAGTTACTGAACAGAAGAGTCTGAATTACATGCTACATGGCTCTTCTCCTCCAATAGGTGTTTGTGCAGTTCCTAAGAAGTTCATCTACAAAGAAACTAATGTTCAGGACACCAATAATAACCTCTGTCTGTTAATAGTTTGTGTTTCTCATCCCCTGGCCTGCTATGAATTGTTATCCTAAAAGGTTTTCCTGTCTTCCTAGATCACTGTATTTATGTAATGGACCCAGTCCTAAAGATCTTTTTTTTTTTCCATCCCCAATTCAGTCTAGACCTTGGATAGCACTGGCTATACTAGTTCTGGGAAAGTAGGACTTTTATAAATATCAGCATTTAATGGTTGTCTAGAAAGACTGTTAAATCCTGATTATCTGTATGTGACATGGTTTTCTCAATGTCAGGCATGGTCAAGTGTGATAGGAGTCAACTATAGTGCAAAACAGGCTACCATTTCCAATATTAGAAAAATAAGTTGGAGTATAGTTAAAGGGCCAGATGCCGGTTGCCTTACTCATATAAGTAGTTCCATTGGTATCAATGAGATTACTTGTGAGTAAAATGGCTTAGCACTACAGGTTGATCACACTCCTGCCAAACAGTGTTAGGCTGTAGCTTAAATTGGGTCCCATGGGACTTCAGTGGGCCTACTCACATGCTTAAGTGCTTTGCTGGATTGAGACCCTATTGAACACAACTATTTCTTCCCCTTTCTGATCATACTACTTAAAAGGATCCTTTAAATTTATGCCTTGTTATGTGGTTCTATAGAGGCAAGATGTACACTATTCATATGCTTGCCTAGCTGCAACTTCTTTATTTGTATCCTTATTATTTCCTTAAACCCCAGAGCTATGTGTATGAAATCACATGAAAAAGTATTTCCATATATTTATATTTGCTATTTTGACATGTTGAAAACATATATATTTATATTTGATATTTTGACATGTTTAAAATATACATTCACATGCATCCCATGCCATTCTATTGTCTCACAATATATTTCAGTATCTTTAAAATATTTATATGGCATCATCAAATGAAAATATAACACTGTTTAGTATCATACAAATGTTTTCTAATTTTCGTCTATCTTACATATGATAAATGTAATGAAATAAATCTAATATATTCTATAAAGCAGTCAAGAGGTCTTTAAAATAAAACTAAAAATTTTCTAGTTGTCAGTGTTCTAACCAATATTATGCTCACTTATGATCTCTCCATCTGACCATTTGATGGAGACTTTAAAGTTTGAATTTAGTTGCCATACTTCATCCACACTTATGGTGAGACGCACACAAAGATTTCATCACTGCCTGTTTGAAATAGCATGTATGTTACTCAGATGGCATCTCCTAATGAACACCCTCACATTTTGAAATTAATAAACTGCAATGACTCTGAAGGAAGTGGAGAGGGAAAAAAGCTTTCAGAGCGGTGAAAAGCGATAGCAGACAGTTTGGTAGACATTTACCATTAATGCAGCACCTGTAAGAGCCTCTATAATAAACATTGTACCATTATTTGTATTATATAAGTACCTTTTTTTGAGGGTTTGTAATTCCAGACAGAAACACAGAATGAAAGAGGTCACTGTTTGAAATATATTTTAATCTGCCTTTTTTTAAGGTTATTGGACACCAGAAAAAAATGTTATACAATATGGGGCATTTTAATTTACACTTATTTCAAAATATATTATCCTATTAATGTTTTGGCTCATATGTCATGAGCTCATAATATCGACCAACATGTAATTTTAAACCATGTAGTATATTGACTGGAATGGATGCTTATACACCTCTACCTCGATATAACGCTGTCCTCTGGAGCCAAAAAAATCTTACCGTGTTTTAGGTGAAACCGCGTTATATTGAACTTGCTTTGATCCACCAGAGTGCCTCCCCCCCCCCCCGGAGCACTGCTTTACCATGTTATATCCGAATTCATGTTATATCGGGTCGCGTTATATCGAGGTAGCGGTGTAATAGAAAGTTTTCACTTTAGTGTTAAAAAAAATGAATATCAGTTCATAATACAGCCAAAGTTATTTTGTTTCCTCTGCCTTCCCCCCTCCCCCTTTTTCTTTTTCTACAGTGGGGCTGAAAAACATAAATAGCAATGGAACAAGGAAATATGCTCCAAATTTGGCACAAAAGAGCAAATCCTATTCTGAGAATACCAGTCAAATGATCAGGCTAGGCATTGTAAAACTACTCAGTGGAGGTGAGGTCATCTCCTCAGATCTCTCCGTGGCTGCTACTGTAGCCTCAGTAGATGTGCCTCCTCTGCCAATCACACCACATGGATCCATCAGCTCTGCTCCTTCACAGACTTGCCAATGTTTTGGGAAGCACAGAGCTCTCAGGGAGCATCTTCCTGCTCCACCCTCCCATATAAGCACCTAGCATCCTGGCTTCCTCCAACAGAACTCTGCTAGTTGAATTGTGATTAGGGGTTTCCAGTGGAGAAGGAGGTGGGCCTAGGGGGGACTGGGCCTGGAGACAGGAAATTGAGATTAGGTTTAAATATCAAATCCAGATTGCTGACACATTACAGGTTCCCTGTGATTAAGCTTCTCTGATACAGGTCACAGGGTCATATCATCCTGCCTCAGCCATTATTTAGTCCCCTCTGAATCTTCTCACTCACAGACTTCTCTAGTCTTAAGGAACCTAAATAATTCGGTGCCACTAGCAAATCTTACCATCTCAGTATTCATCCCCTTTTCCATTATTCCCCAAGAGGGTCTTGTGCAGCATCCAGTGGGAGAAAGAAGCAATGCCAAAGAGCTGGCACTCCCCATTCCCTCAGCCACTCCGCAGAGATCTACTAAAGTTTGGGCTTCTCCAGTGGAAGGGGCAAAGTATGCCTTAGTTTTTAATTCCGTGCTTGCTCAAGGGGAAAAAAAATCTTACTGAAGTAAACGGTAGTTCAGTCTGAATGAGATCTGTGTAGGAAGGCCTTCTGGATTTGGCCCCATGACTCTGTCTGGAATATTTTAAGGACACACTTCAAAGACAATAGAAATGTTTAACGATGTTTCGTTTTCTCAAGATTTAACTACTGTGCAGTATGTGTATTTCAATAATTAAAGCTCTTTTGGAATTGTAGTGAAACATGAAAAGAAAAACTTTACAGGTGAAACTTTTGTAAGAAGGGGGTTTTTTTCGTCAAAAGCTTAGGGTAAAATGAATTTGACACAGAAATCATAGCCCTGGGAATCCATAAATGCTTGAAGTTAGAACATGTAATTATTGAAAATAATCAATCATTCTTGTAGCTTCTGCTCTGTGTAATTTACCGCCCACCAAGATTTGGTTAGCATCTAATAAATTTGTCATTACAAAAAAGGTAATAAAAACAGAGCAGAAGCTTGTCGGATAATTCTACCAGGTTAGCAATATGAACATGAAAGTCAAGTGCATTTTTTTCTGATTACTGCATGTTTCCATATGCACGTGTCCAGTAGATAAAATTAAGGAAGCTACAGCTATAAACTAGCCTTCCTGTCAAACAATATTGAGTCTGATTCTGACCTTACTGATGCCCACATTATTCAAGAGTAACCCCAATGAAGTCAGGAGAATTTTTGATGTAAAACTGTGTATGCTGAGGATCAGGCCAATTATGTGACAACACTTGATTAATTGTTTCCCATTATGTGGCAGGAGCAGAGGGATGAATGCATGAATCCTCCTCCTTATCTCTCAGGGAGGGCAAGTGGGAGCCAATCTTGATGCAGGATTTTTGCACCAAGTTCTTCCTTCTCCTGAAAGACAAGCAGATTTTTTTTTCTAGCAGAGGACTTGCAAGACACTCATAGCTCAGAAATTCAAAGGTCAGAAGCAGGCCAAGGTACCCAGGGCAGTGCAGCTCATGTGGAGACTGGTTGCTAGGAAACTGGAAGAGGCTCAGGTAGGCCTTCACACAGGAGCTCCTGGGTTCTGTGGCATAACCCAAGATTCAGGAAGCTGAAAATGTTGGATTAACACCCTGTTCTTTCTCTAGAGAGGAAACTATAAACAGAATTATGGAGCTTTTCCTATCCCCTTCAGGTTTCTTCTCTCCAGGTAAGAAACAATCTAAGCTTGAGTAAACACTTCAAGATTTGACCCATTGTACTTAAAATATTAAACTTTATCACTTCGAACAATATACAGTGAAACCAATCTCAAGTGACCACTGAGGGGCATGACAAGCTGCTTATTGAATGCATTCCTCTTGCAGAATTATATTGATGATACTTAGGTCTACTTTGGGATGGTCTTTTAAAGAGTAGGTGTCCTGCTGTTTAGAAACATTACAGGATGAAATGGATTTTTTTTTTTAAAAAGCAGGCTTGATGGTTAGTGGTTAGAAAAGTATCAGTAAAACAGTTCATTTTTGCTCTAGGGAAAAGAAAGAAAAATCAATACATACAAACAGTAAGATTTAAATCAATTTTGTAATGTGTGACTTATACAAACATTATTTTTGCTACCTCAGTAACTTGCTGTTTTACAAAAGAAGGCATAAAACCTCCTGTGAAATATTTGCTGAGATACATCTAAAATAATCTAACTGCAGTTAGCCTGTGGAACTTGAAGCATCAGGATATTAGAGGCCTTAGCAGGATCCAGAAAAAAAGCTTAGATGTTTATAAGGATATCAACAATGTCCAGACTTATAATAGTAAATATTTTAATTAAAAGGTTTGGAAGGGATATAACCCTCATGTTTCAGGACATCATCTGACTTCTAACTAGTGATGATTGGGAGGCTAAACTTTCCCTGGGGGTAAGTGATCTCATAACTAATAGGGTTTCCTGAAATTTACTCTAAAGCAGCTGGTACAGGCTACTATTGGTGACAGGCTGCTGGTCTAGATGGACTATTCTGATCCTGTTTGGCAGTCCCTATGTTCGTATGCCACCCACGGCCACCTGTGTTATAGGGTCAACAAGTCAGGATGCTGACATTTTAAAAATATATTTATTCCCCCCCCAAAACTTTATTAGACAATTCAGAAATCTGCAGTAAGTAAAGACTAGCCTTAATTTGTTCTTGCTACAGATGAATAACTCCTATAACTTGAATACAGTTACTCACAGATTAGGATTAGATTATGTCCAATCTAAAGGACACATGCAGGATCTTAATAAGGAGAAAGAACCCCTCTTATACCATTGCAAGGACTACCCAGTCCTTGGGTCTGCACACTCATGAGTAAGTGGGTGATATGTGATTACTCTTCCCCCCCTTGGCCCTCCTCCCCCCAAGCAGGTAGGTGGAAATTGGGCCGGGAAAGGCCTGAATGGGTAGAACCATGGCTTTATTCCCCAACACACTGACCAGTGCAGCTCAGCTAGACTGCAAGGTATAATAATTTGATGTTGGTATGAGTCCATAGAAAATACTTCTCTTCCAGTCCTCAGGGTAAGGAAAAAACAAGGTCAGAACTTGGTCGCCCAGTGGCACAGTTAATTCCCTTAATTGTTCTTTGGGTTGCTCAGCTGTGCTCAACCCCATACACAGGATTTGGGGCAAAGCTGCAATCTAGCCCCTATCCTTGTGTAGTTGAGGTTCAAATTTGGCTCTTCACTTTGATGGGAGCTGCACCTTATTTACTTCAGATGCTGATTTGGTCCCCTCAACACAGCAAACCTGTCAGTTTCACTCCTTTTACAGAACCACTGACAGTTGAATAGGTATGGCTTACACTATTTTCCCACATAGCCACTTAAATTCAATTCTGACCTACTTACACCAAAATTGCAATTTACACCACCATCAACATTACCCCTGGATTTGGCCAACATGTTGAAATACAGCTGTTGGTCTGATTCTGATTTCACTGAGCTTGATACAAATCAGGAGTAACTCCCCTGAAGTCAGGAAATTACCCTGGTGAGAGCAGTCAGGCCCATCATATGTTTCTGATATCCCTCTCGCTCCCCTCCCCCTTGCACCTACTACAGAACTTAAAACATTAGAAATGTACTTGAGCCTGACAGAAAGTTTTTTGCTTTTTTAAAAATAATTCTTCCCAGAGAACAATTTAGCTCAATTAGATTTTTTTTGTATTGTCAGTCCTGTATTGTTGAAGTATTTGTGAATGCTTCATTCATGTAAAGTGTCAATGACTCTCATAAAATCCATTTTGTCAACCTTTAAACAGGGAAGGTACCACTGCCACGGTTGTCAATGTAGCGACTGATTAAGAGTAACATCTAAAGTAACAATAAAACAAGCATGTGAGGACTAAAAGAAATTTAAATAATTTTAATTACCCACTGTACTCTGGTATACAATTGAACTATTTCCATATACTATTAGTGGCTGCCTGATACCCAAACATACTTATCACCAAAGAACTGAGTCTCTGTTCTACATGAATTAACCTTCATGTTTCTCCCTTAGAGCATTTGAATGTCAAAAACAATAACAATAATCATGATTAAAATGTAGCCTGAAGTCAGGTACCTGATGCAATAGATGAATCTTTAATTGAATTTTAAATTGCTTAAATAATGTTAAATCCAAAATTTTCTATGTGGATGAACATTAATTTATCCAGAGAAAAATGTTTCATGTTTAATTCAAAAGTTAAAATTTTAAGTTATTAAAAGATTCTAATTTAACATTTCCAGTACAGAGATTAAGCAAAGCTGAGAAAACTCTGCCAGCGCTGAGTGTTTGCTTTTATTCCAGGCAACTACAACAAAAATAAATTGCATAATTCAAAAGCAGGTTAGCATTACGGTAGATTCTTTATAGCTGCAGCAATTCATTGATGGCTAGCAAGCCAGTAATAAATGAAGCATTAAAGCACAACAGGTCTGAGTCATTAACTTGTTAGTAATCTGACACTTACATAGACTGATACAGTTGCCTGGAAGATAAAGGATTTATACACAATGGAAAAGCCACTAATCAGAAGTGTTGTGTATAAAAACAGAAGGTCTTATTCCTGATCAATGTGTTAAAGTTAATTTTAAAAGTTACCCTTATATTTTGAATGCATTGACTGGCTAAATAATATTACACTAATTTGAAAATATTATGTTTAATTGTCAAATCAAAAATAAATTAATCCCCCCAAATATTTTTCATTAATCAACATTAATTCCATATGCATTTGTAACATGATATTGGTTCAGGAGCAAACAAGGACCTTCAAATATGCACAGAAACCTACTGGCTTAGTAGGCTGGTAACCTGACAGATACTAATTTCTCATACAAACTCTCCAGTGTTATAGTGCTTATATTAGATGATATCTCCCACTTAAATTTGATGTTGTTGAGTCTAAAATTAATCTGGGTTAAAACCCAATTACCTGTCTTATGGCAGGGGAAAGTGTCAGATGCTTTAGAGGGAATTAACAGAACAGGGCAACTATTGAGTGATCCATCCCTTGTCATCCAGTCCCAGCTTCTGACACTCAGAGCTTTAGGGACACACGGAGCATGGGGTTGCATCCCTTACCATCTTAGATCATAAATATTGATGGACCTGTCCTCCACAAATGTATCCAATTCTTTTCTGAACCCAGTTATGCTTTGGCTTTCACAGCATCTCCTGGCAACAAATTGAACAGGTTGATTGTGTGCTGTGTGAAGAAGTATTTCCTTATTTTTATTTTTAAATTTATTTATGGGAAGGGGTCGCATAAATTATGTGAAGGGGTCCATGAAATTCACACATGAACCAGGGGTAAATAATGCTTATTCACTTTCTCCCCACCATTCATGATTTTGTAGACCTCTATCATACAGCCCCCCCCCCCCCCCCATAGTAATCTCTTTTCTAAGCTGAACAGTCCCAGTCTTTTTAAACTCATCTCATATGGAGACTGTTCCATATCTATAATTTTTGTTGCCCTTCTCAATAACTTTTCCAGTTGAAATATATCTTTTTTTGAGATGGGATGACCAGAACTGCCCACAATATTCAAGGTGGAAGAGTATCATGGATTTATATAGTGGCATTATGATATTTTTGTCTTCCTATCTCCCTTTTTCCTAAGGGTTCCTAACATCGTTAGCTTTTTTGACTTCAGCTGCACATTCAGCAGATGTTTTCAGAGAACTATCCACAATGACTCCAAGATCTTTCTTATGAGGTAATGGCTAATTTAGACCCCATCATTTTGTCTGTTGATTTTATCCCTCATATGCTACAAACTGGGAAGAAGGACATTATCAGTGACTGGAAACAGGGTCTGGAGAGGACTCACGGGAGCCCCTCCCCGTCCCTTCCCTCCCTTTCCCCTTCCCTCCCCACCCCCCCCAGTACATACTACAGTTAGTCCTGCAATTACATATTTGAGTTTCTTCAGAACTCTTGGGTTAATACCATCTGGTCCTGGTGACTTATTACTCTTTTTCATTTATAAATATGTTCTAAAAACTCCTATATTGATGCCTCAATCTGGGACAGTTCTTCAGACTTGTCTCCTAAAAAGAATGGCTCAGGTTTGGGACCCTTCCTCACATCCTTTGCAGTGAAGACCAATGCAAAGAATTCATTTAGCTTCTCCCACACAGCCTTGTCTAAAACCTCTTCTATTGAGGCATCAATTTAGGACAGTACTTTAGATTTGTTGCTAAAAAATAATAGCTTGGATGTGGGTGTCTCCCCCATATCCTCGAGTGCTCCGTTAGCACCTTCATTGTCCAGTGGCCCCACTGATTGTCTAGTAGGCTTCCTGCTTCTGATAGTTTTTGTGTCTTTTGCTAGTTGCTCTTAAAATTTGTTTTTGGACTGCCTAATTATATTTTTACACTTGACTTACCAGAGTTTATGCTCCTTTCTATTTTCCTCAGTAGGAATTGACTTCCAATTTTTAAAGGATGTTTTTTTGGTCTCTAATTGCCTCTTTTACTCTGTTTAGCCATGGTGGGTTTTTTTTTTTATCTTTACTGTAGTTTTTTTTCAGGGGTGGGGGATGTATACATTTAGTTTGAGCCTCATGTATGGTGTTTTAAAATTAGTTTTCCATGCAGCCATTTCACTCTTCTAACTATTCCTTTTAATTTCCATTTAACTAGTTTCCTCATTTTTGTGCAGTTCCCCTTTATGAAATTCAGTGTGACTGTGGTGGGTTTCTGTCCCCTTTCAGCCCAAAGATGTTAAATATACCGTATATACTCGTTTATAAGGTGAATTTTTTTAGTAAAAAAGGGAAGCACGAGAGAAGGAGGTCGGCTTATGAACGGGTATAGAGAGGGAGAGGTGGGATACAGCCCCTCCCCCCAACAGAGGGAGCAAGGAGAGGCAGCACAGCCAGAAGGGAAGAGGCGGAGCCAGAGTCTCTCTGCTTCTGGCCACGCTGCTCTCCCCGCAGCCTCCGAAGCAGCTGCAGCTCTGGGGCTGGCAGGCTGCAGCTGTGCCGCTCGGCCCCGCCCCCCAGCGCAGGCTGTGGCTGCGCTGCCCGGGCGCCGAAGCACGCTGCGGCCATGCCTCCCGGCCCAGCCTGCTGGAACATGCCGCCGGAGCAGGCTGCGGCCGCACTGCCCAACCTGCTGGAGCAGCTCCAGCCAGGCCAGAGACATCCTCCACAGATAAGGTGGGAAGGGATGGAATGGGGAGAGTGTGGGGGTTGTGGGCTAGGGGTGGGATCATGTGGGGGGTGGTCACAGGGGTTACTCCTCTGACCCCCAGCTTCTCCCCTCAAAAAAATTACCCCACCAGTTGCTGTCCTGGCCCATCAGGGTAAGCAGCTGGTGTGCCGGGACACTTTGGTTACTTAGGTTTACCTCCGTGCCTGTAGACGCTTGAGGTAAACAAACCTTCTCAGCCCACCAGCAGCTTATCCTCATGGCCCAGGAGCCAAAGTTTGCTGACCCCTGAATTATAGGGTCGGCTTATGAACGGGTCATAACATTTTTCCATTTTTCCTTATCCATCTTGGGGGGATTGGCTTATAAACGAACCAGCTTATGATCGAGTATATACAGTAATTACATTATGGTCGTTATTTCCAAGCATTTCAGCTATTCACCTCTTGGACCAGATCCTGTGTGCCATTTAGGACTAAATCAAGAATTGCCTATCCCCTTGTGGGTTCCAGAACTAGCTGTTCCAAGAATCTGTCATTAAAGGTGTCTAGAAGTTTTATCTCTGCATCCCATCCTCAGGTGATAAGTACTCAGTCAATATGAGAATAGTTGAAATCCCCCATTTTTATTGGCTTTTCTGCTTTTGTAGCCTCTAATCTCCCTGAGCATTTCACCATCACCATCCTAGTCTGGCAGTTCTACTGCTTCACCCTAATTGTTCAAGGATAGAATTTCTATCCATAGAGATTCCATGGTACAGTTTGATTCAGTTAAGATTTTGACTATATTTGACTCTAAAGTAGGGTGAACAGATAGCAACTGTGAAAAAAACGGGATGGGGGTGGGAGGTAATAGGCGCCTATATAAGAAAAAGTCCCCCAAAATGGGACTGTCCCTATAAAAACATCTGGTCACCCTACTCTAAATGCTTTCTTTTACATATAGTGACCTATTTTGTACCCTGGTATTACCATGTCCCATTGATTTATCATCATTTCACCAAGTTTATGTGATGCCTATTATATCAATATCCTCATTTAATACTGGCCACTCAACTTCACCCCTTTTAGTATTTAGACTTCTAGCATTTGTATACAAGCACTTGTAAAATTTGCCACTATTTCGTTTTCTGCCTTTGTATGCTGTAATTGGATGGAACTCTTTTTCAGCTGACTTTTTTTTGCTTCAGTTCCTACCTCTACTTCCTTCACAATAGTGTAATGAGCATAAACTTGTTAATGTTTGTGAGGCACTGAGGTACTATGATGAGGAGGTGGCCAAAAAGATAGAATTCACGGTGGGGTATATAGGCAGTAAAACTGCAGGTTATGAAATTGTATTAGCAAGGATGGGAAAGGAGGGATATAGCGCCTGACTCTGATACCCTCATGTTGGCCACCACTTTACTCTCCCTATGTAGTTCTATTGACTTCAGTGGAGTAAGGTATGGCAGCAGCAGCGTAGATTCATCAAGGCATTTTCACCACCTATTACCAATCAGTCTTAGAAGTCTGATATCATGTGGTGATTCTGGGATAAGAGTGAAACAGCCACTGCTGCATCAGCACCTGGTAGTATATTAGATTCCCAGTCAGTCTCTGTGATAGATTCACAAATTAAAGCAGCAACAAAAAAGAAAGAAATCATCTTGTTCCTGTCTATATTATTTATGTGAATAACAGTAGTGTGTAGGGCCTCAATCAGTGATCAGAGGCATACTGGGCTAGGGCAGTGTACAAGCAAGTAATAAGAATTCTTTCTTTCATATGGTTTATGATCAGAAGCAACAGGTGGAAGAAACAGACTAATGGAGAGATATTGGGTAGGAGGGCAAGGTATGCCCCCTCTCACCTTTAAGTAAATTGAAATTGTTAACACAGTAGTAGTTCCACTTACATAAACACTGCATATTCACTATGCTCTTTCCTGTTGATAATTTGATAACCTGCTATCCAAACTTGTTTTTTATAGTAAAAACTAGTTTGAAGTTGCCATCTGCCTATGGGAAATTAACATTAAAATGTCCTGCCAAATGAGCTACCTCGAGGAGAGGACATAACCATGTATTTGAGATTGTCTTTGAGCGGAATGCTTTGGATTCTCCATTTTTTAATGCATAGACAATCGGGGGGGAGAAGGGGCTATAGGTCAGATTTTCCCTTTAGTAACTTCTTTTTAACCCCATTGGCCAGAGAATTTGGAACTGTATAAGGTAGTTGTGTGTATGTGTAAAACAGAAGAGTGCATATTTTTCAGCTTTAGGCAAGAAGTAATTAAGACTAATAACTATCCAAGGATTATTTTTGCTTAAGCTTTTTTTATTATTTTTATTTTACAGTCAGCAAGGTACTAACTCTCAACCTTTGTTAACTTGAAAAATTATGAAAATTACAACTTACTAAATATACTAATTTTTCATAAGGGTTGGCATGTTATGAGATTGATTTCTCAGTGTGATAGAGCTCAGACAGAATGAAATGCAGTAAAGGCATCTGACATCCAAAATAATCAATACAGAATTTTTTTCAACACTTAAATTGTTCTACATGTCATCACAAAACTAACTTTAAACCCACAATGGGAATGTTTGTTTAGGTATATGCACACTCACACACAATTTAATACTGTACAAGTCACCCTGCCACACCAAAAAAAAAAAAAAAAAAAAAAATCAATCAATCAGTATTTAGCTGCTGTATAAGGATGCTGTGAAACTTTTCATTGCCCTATCAACAAGATGGGACTCTGACTTACAGATATTTCAGCTTTTGCAGATGTTTGATTACATCAGTAATTAGGATACTAAACTGAATGTCTCCTTTTTAATAGACAGATACACAATGGGAAAGGGGAGGACTTAGTTAAGTTGTGTCCATCCCTTCTTTTTCTTATAAATTATCTCTGTTTGCAAGAAATCCTGCACTTTGATCATGGACACACATTCAGGGCCTAAGCCTGCAATCTGATCTATGTGGAACTACTCCTGCACTCTGACTTGGTCCTGGCGTACACAACTTAGGTTGACAAAACTATGTCAGTCAGGTGCATAGGCGCTGACTTCCCTTCTGCCTGGTGGGTGCTCGACTCCCCCCCGCCCCTTGCCCCACCCCTGCCCCTCCTCTTCCCACCCCTGCCCCACCCTCACCCTGTCCCCATTCTACCCTCTTCCCCCAAGCCCCTGCCCCACCTCTTCTCCGCCTCCTCCCCTGAACGCGTCACCTCCCTGCTCCTTCCCCCCGAAAGTCCTAAGCACCGCCAAACAGCTGTTTGGCAGCGAGAGGGTGGGAAGCGCTATGAGGGAGGGGGAGGAGCGGGGATGCGGCGCGCTGGGTGGGGGAGAAGGACGTGAGGAGGGGGGAGCTTGGCTGCCGGTGGGTGCAGAGCACCCATTAATTTTTCCCTGTGGATGCTCGAGCTCTGGAGCACCCACGGAGTCGGCACCTATGGTCGTGTGTGTGTGTGTGTGGGTGAAATATACCCCCACCAACTTAGCGATACTGACCTACACCCCAGTATAGACTCAGCTATTTCAACAGGAGAGGGCTTCCATTGATGTAGGAAAACTGTAGTAGTAGGATGTTATGTTTGTATTTTGTATTATTTAGAATAAAAGATAATAATGTAGCATGTATTGATGTATGATTTGAACATATCCTGTCAGCAACCCTTTCTGATCGCAGAAAGGAATGGCCTGATGCATCTCTACCAATGGTGTATCAGCCAGAATTACTTCATGTCTGGACTGATTTCAAGGCAGTAACAGACCTTTGAGGGTCACCAATTTGTTGTAGGTTTAGCATTTTAAAATAAGTAAAAGAATGCCATGATTTCTTTTGCATTGCAACTTGATGTTCCTGTTCAAAATGTTCTGTGTAAATTAATTCTGTTTTGTGTGTGAATGAGGAATGTGTGTTTTCAGAAGAGATAAGTGTGAAGGTCATCGCTGATCCAGATGGTCTGGGGAGGAACTGGAGACAGAAGCAAGGGTGCCAGGAGGCTCTAACATGCCCCTATTGAAATGACGGAGGAGGGCAGATTGACGACTCTAAAGATGAGACAGGCACCTGTCAATGGGGACAAGTTAGCTGTGATGAAAACCAGCATGGGATAACTCTGTGAAAAACTTGATGAAAGAACAAGATAAAGGATGAGAAGGACAATTTAAGAAAACAAGCACTCGTCAAACAACAATTGATTACATTGGTCGCAGTGAAGAAAAATCACTATATAAACAGGGTGCCTTGCCATGAAACTTTGGGTTCGTCCTGCCAAGACTTCCCCCGGAGCATCGTGTCGCGGCTGACAGCACCCGACTCCCATCTACCTGTGATCAACCTAACTGGCCACTAGATTGATCTGGACTCTGGACTGGCAACTATAACTATAACATCGACTGGCGGGACAGTGTGTGTGGTGTGATTGAATGCATATGATAATTGTTGTATCTTCAATAAACACAGCATATTGCCTTTTCCACTGAAAAAGTTCCCATGTGCTTCTTATAAGCATAACAACAACACCTCTCCAAACACAGTAGCTACACCAACAGAAAACCCCCTTCCATCAGCGTAGGTTGCAACTATGCTATGTGGCTACATCATAGCTACAGTGATGTAGTGCAGACGTACCCTGAGTCTTAGTTACTTCATTGGGAGTCCATGTGTCTAGAGAGTCTGTTTGCAAGGATCAGACTGAATGGCTTGGTATTATTTAGCAGCAGAACTGGCCCATACATAGGTTCATTAAGGAGAACTGGCTTTCTGCAGAAAAAATTTGCACTTGCTTGGTAACTAAAAAAATTTAGTTTAAGACTTGCATAAAAATGGTGATTTATAAAATGGGTTTTCATCTGATGTTTTGAAAAATTCTACCTGGTAACTATTAGGAAAGTCTAAGCTTAATAGCAAAACCAAACTACAGAAATATAAGGTTTGGAATCCTGTAGAAGAAATAAGATTCACTACATGTAAATCAAGATTCTTTTGCATGCCCACTCATCTCTTCAATAAATTGAAATGGTTAACACACAGTAGTAGTCCCACTCCAAAAACACTGCACAAGATTCACCCTTCTTTTTCCTATTGCTAATTTGATATGTTTTCATTTATTATTTCATTTTATTTGACATACAATAAAATGGCATAACAAACTCATCGGCCACAGCTGCATCATATTCTAATCAGAAAGATACAAATGAAGCAGCACATGTATCCTCAAAGGACTGGTGGCAGACTAGAGTAGTTGACCCCTCTGTTGTATGTTTGTTTTGTTGTTATTATTGTTTTTTAATTAAACCTACTCTGCTAGCTTGGTTAACATTCCACACTAGAGAATCTGCCCAAGATGCTCTGTAGGTATGTGTGTAATGGAGAGTTTTCTTCACAAGATTTTTCTAAGTTTTAAAAAGCATTTGGCATTGATCCACTCACCTCTCTTCACTCAGTATGAAGCAAGAACAGAAACCTGTTTCAAAAGTACTATTAGTTTATTATTACTTTAAGGAACTCTGACACATCCTATAGTACAGATGAAGTTGAGTAAAATGTCAATGTGTGATCAAAAAATAATATGTCTGAATACAAATAATGCAAGTAAAACCTTTGAAAGAAACGTAGCTTGGCTATTTTTAATTAACAGTTGGGATCTACTGATTCTGCTATTGGACAATTGATTGCTATTGATTAGTCTTTTATTATAGCCCACTGTAATGCAGCAGCTTCGTGGAGTCCTGGCTGCATTACGAAGTTGTACTTTGTAAAGACACTTTGGAGAATCTGTTATACCTCAAAACAATGAAATGGTCAGGAAAACTAACTCTCAGGCAGCAAAATCAAGTTGAACATCTACAGCAGTTGATCTTATAAATAAGAGAACAGGATGTTTGGGATACTTAGTCTGTTTTAACTAAATGATGGGTGTCCATTTGTATTCAGAATTTGCATGTGCTTTTGTATGACTGCATGTCCAAATCATCTACATCTCTACCTCGATATAACACTGTCCTCGGGAGCCAAAAAATCTTACTCTGTTATAGGTGAAACCGCGTTATATTGAACTTGCTTTGATCCACCGGAGTGCGCAGGCCCCCCCCCCCCCCCCCCCCGGAGCACTGCTTTACCGCGTTATATCCAAATTCATGTTATATCGGGTGGCGTTATATCGAGGTAGCAGTGTATTTAGATATCTAACTAACTAATCACTAGAATATGCAAGTAAGCATATAGATTGCAGTTACCAGATTTGCACATGCAGTTGTGGCAAATGGATGCAATTTCAGGAGTTACTCACATAGTCTTACACGCTCATTTGCATGAACATAAGAATGGCCATACTGGGTCAGAACAATGGTCCATCTAGCTCAGTATTCTGTCTTCTGATAGTGGCTGCTTCAGGGGAAAAGAACAGAACAGGGCAATTTACAGAGGTATCTGTCCCCTGTCCTCCAGTCCCAGTTTCTGGCAGTCAGAGATTTAGGGACACTCACTCCATGGGATTGTGTCCCTGACTCTCTTGGATAATAGCCATTGATGAACCTATCCTCCATGAATTTATCTAATTCTTTTTTCAAACCCATTTATACTTTTGGCCTTCACAACATCCTATGGCAATGACTTTCACAGGTTGACTCTGCGTTGTGAGAAGAAGTACCTCCTTTTGTTTGTTTTAAACCTGCTGCCTATTAATTTCATTGGGTGTCCCTTGGTTCTTGTGTTATGTGAAGAGGTAAATAACACTTCTTGTCCACTTTCTTCACACCATTCATGATTTTATTGACATCTATCTTGTATACTCCCTTAGTCATTTCCCCCCCAAACTGAACAAGTCCCAGTCTTTTTAATCTCTCTAATGGTATCCTTAGCCTCTGTTTGCCAGAAGCTGGGAATGGGCAACAGGGGATGGATCACTTGATTACCTGTTCTGTTCATTCCCTCTGGGGAACTTGGCATTGGCCACTGTTGGAAGACGGGATCCTGGGCCAGATGGACCTTTGATCTGACCCAGTATGTCCGTTCTTATGTTCTCTTCATATGGAAGAACATATTCCAGTTGTTTTTGTTGCCCTTCTCTGTACTCTTTTCCAATTCTAATATGTCTTGTTTTAAGATGGGGTAACCACAACTGCATGTGGTATTCAAGGTGTGAGTATCATGGATTTATAGAGCAGCATTATGATATTTTCTGTCTTACTATCTATCCCATTCTTAAGGGTTCCTAACATTCTTTTAGCTTTTTGACTTCCCCTGCACTTTGAGCAGATGTTTTCAGAGAACTACCTGCAATGTCTCCAAGATCTTTGAGCGGTAACAACTAATTTAGATTACTTCATTTTGTATGTATAGTTGGAATTGTTTTCCAATGTGCATTACTCTTCATTTATCAACATTGAATTTCATCTGCCATTTTTTTGCCCAGCCACCTGGTTTTGTGAGATCCCTTTGTAACTCTTCACAGTCTGCTGTGGATTCAGCTATCTTGAATCATCTGCAAATTTTGCCACCACAGTTTACACTTGATCCAGATTGTATATGAATATGTTGAATAGGGTTGGTCCCACTACAGATCCTTGGGGACCCCGCTATTTACCTCTCTCTACTGTGAAAAGGGACCATTTATTCCTATCCTTTGTTTCCTATTATTTAACCAGTTACTGTTCCATGAGAGGATATTCATTCTTATCCTGGGGCTCCTTAATTTGCTTAAGAGCCTTTGGTGAGGGACCTTTGTCAAAAGCTTTTGACAAAAGTCCAAGCACAGTATATCCACTGGATCACCTTGTCCACTTTTAGAATACTTTGAGGAGGTAAACAGATGGGTGAGACATGATTTCCCTTTGCAAAAAAATGTGACTCCTCCCCAACGTATTGCATTCATCTATGTGCCTGATAATTCTGTTCCATATCATTGCAAAGAATATAAAAAAGTGGCCTTTTGTAATTTGTTCATGATATACTGGTAATAGTGTGTAGCTGTATGCCCTCTCATTTGAAGTGACTACATGGTGGAAAAGATTTAGAGGTGATAGTGATCAAAAGATTTAGAGGTTAAATTCAAATAGGCACTCCAAAATTCAGCAGCCTATCCTAAATGTTGCTGAATTATCTCTACTTCTGGGCCTTCATATTTTGCTTGATAATTTAATAGTTAGTAGGCTTCTTGCAGGAGGTCCTTGAAATCTCCCCTCTAATCATGTCTCACAGGATCTTTGGACTGCCTCTCTTGTGCCATTTTGGCAGTGCTGCTTCTGGTCCCAGCTGGAAAATGTATAACTGAGTAAGGGAATTTTGGCCAGGACACCTAGTTTATCTCCCATTAAAAACAGCAAGATAGAAGACCTAATGATATTAACTATTGTATAGGAAAAGAGAGCCTGAGATCTGAACTAAAACAGTAGTCAGGCCCTGATGATATAAAGGAAAGTTAGCAGAAGTCAGGCTGTGAGCAGAAGTCAGGCCCTTTTATAAATATGCCTGCTTGTGAGTTCACAGTACCTGGCAAGAACAGGGCTGGTATTGCAAAAGCCCACATTCCTAAGAAGTACTAGGCACAGGACACTCATGCAAACACATTCCAGAAGGATGGTTCCAGAATACCCCGATATTAGGCATGGTACAAACATACTCCCCAAAGATAACAGGAATGTGGTGACCCCCCCCCTAAAGATAAGGTCAGGATGACAGTCTGATGGATAGAGATGTTTTGATTGAACCAATTTGTACAAGGTAAAGGGTAGTAACTAACTACATCAGAGGGGCAATATGTAACTTGTTTGTATAAAGAGGGATCTCAGATGGAGTCTCTATCCAGCTGAGGGGAGGAACGAAAAGTCCCACCATTCACTGAGCTGAGTCCATTGTCACAGGCATACATGTATTAAGTGTACTTGTAGCACATACAGGGCACTAATACCGTGCTTTGTCGACAATAAACCTGGCTGGGTGTCTTCACTGCAAACCAAGTCTGGTGGTCTTATAGGGCAGTTTGACCTGTTTGCTGGGCCAGCTTTCTGCACAGAACACAGGAAGAACACACACATGCAGCCAATGACTAACTACAGCTATCAAGTTAAAATGCACATAGCCTGAGCTGTTCCTCTAAAAAGATGAGGCATTTAAAAAAAAAAAAAAAAAAAAAAACCTCTTTGGGAAGCCCGATAGATGTGTTACCAGACTATATCCAACTCTTCTCCATGAGGGGATGGAGAAACAGCTGAGCAACATCCACGTGTTTTTTGAGTCCCACACATGGAGTCCAACCAGGGGAAACAGATCAGACTAATTAGCTAAGAATCAGTGTGTAAAAAAAAAAAAAAAAAAAAAAAAAAGTATCAAGCTTATTACCTTTTCCTGTAACAAAAGTTTTAATATTATGAAGATAAGTATGTACTGATGTAGTTACTAAAGCACTCCATGTCTATTTATATTTTCTAAATCCTTACCATAACACCTATGGCAATAATATCCAAGTCCTTCTTGTCCTTGTAAATACTATTAAATGTTAAGAATTTACTTTATCTCACAGTTTTACAGAAGTATAGACAGAAAGGCTCATTTCTATATAAGGCCATTCCATTGCAGTGCAACTTAATGTCCATCAAAGGTTCAGCATGTGTCACATGTGAGTACTGAATGTACTAGGTGTGACTGTGAGAGATCTCTGACAGCAGCTATGATTTGGTTTTGGCAGGTAGCTATCTCTTTATTCTTTGAAGGGTAGAAATATGTCAGCATTTAAGAAGGAAACATATTGTTTAAGAGGAAAAAAATCTTTCTGCATGTCTGTGTGTACTAAAACTGTCACTTCTGAAACGAATTGTCTTCTAGAATATGGGTAATGACTTGTCACCTCATCGGTTTGCTCTTCTGCCCTTTCATTATTTTCCTCTACAGGCATGCCTTGCAATAGGAATGCAGCACTGTCAGCTCCACAGTTGTTCAGGTAGAGGCCCTAAAGAATCAAACAAGTGTTCCAAAAACCCCGGGAAAATTATTCTGACAAATCTGTATTTCAGAGACAATCATTTTGGAATCCCCTGCTTCCTTGCATAAAGAGTTTCTCCTGGTCTCATTCCTCATCACCCCTAGCAGGGGTGTATTGCAGAAGATTCCCATACTCCCTTATGGACAATATTATTAAGGTAGCCTTTCTAATTTAGCTATCGGAGGCAAACTTATTTGTTTAAGCCATTAATGTGTTTCAGGTTCATCTGCACTCCTGTCTCAGGGACCCTGGTCATTAAATAAGCTTATACACTGAGATGAGATCTTAGTTTGTTTTTGTGTGCGTTTCTTAAATGAAGGGGGAGATCAGGACTCCCTCTTAACCCTGAGTATATCATGCAGTTTAAGATAAATTTTGCAAACTTTGTGATGTTCTAATTAAATGGCCCCATCTTACCTTGTTTAGTTCCAAAAAATGTATTCCAATTGGGTTTTTACACTCCTATCACTTTTCACAGGACTCCTAGGATATTTTAAAAGTAAGAAACAGCTTTTCATATATAAACTATTGAAAAACATATGGTAAAATCTGCACCTGAAGGGTAGGAAGTGAATACCACCCACTAACATAACATAGCTTTTTCAGCCCTTCAGGAATTCTCAGACTGCATTCATTACAAGGAACTTGTGTGTGTTGCATGCTTGGGCTGGTTCTTAATTTAAGAGAACCAGTTCACCTACTCATGTTCATCTCATGTCATTACCCTTAACTAAGCCATAACAATATCAATTTCATTTGAGGGGGCTCTCTAGCCACTGTGCCAGTTCCTATGCTCCAGGTCGTCCCTGAATTCTTTGCTGCAACTACTTTCAAACAGCACCAACTAACACAAATGCTTTTTTTTCTGACTGATTGCCCTGGATCACAAGAAACTTCTTTTGATGGTGACTTGCCACTGTGATTTATTCAATGGATTGTATCAGACAATGACACAGACAGTTCACTACAAGCTCCTTTTGTTTCAAAATGGCTGATAAGCAACAGAGGTTGATGTCAGGACCTCATCCCAATACTCTAGACATTGCACTGGCTGACCATTGAATAGCAGATTAACCTCAAGGTTCTGGTCATAATCTTGAGAAGCCTTCCATAGTCTGGCTTGTCTTGCTGTGAATATGACCTACCAGTTACTCTCTGTGGGAGTTTTAGAATTTATGATTTTGAAAAAGATACTAGTGGAATCAGGAGCTTTTTCCACAGCTGATCTATGGCTTTGGAAGATCTTTCCAGAAGAGACCAAAACCATAAATCTCATCAACTTCAATGCTAAATAGACCCATCTCTTAGCTTTTGATTACCAACAATAATAAAAATAATGAATTTAAAGGATTGTACAGTCTTTCCCTCCTTTAGGGTAGAAAAGGAAGAAAACCAAAGACCAGCATTGATTAGACTATGACATATGGTTTAGTGAGATGTTCTCATACAATAGTGATGAACAGGATATAAATATTTTGATAGGATACTTATTTAATTTGGTGCCATCTTAAGTAGCTCTACATGTTTTGGGAATATCAGATAAACTAATGTTTTAATATTTTTGGAATTACAGCAACAACCACTAAATCTAAAGTACATTTTACTTTTTGGGGAAGGCTGGTATACAGTAGACTGAGAATCAAAATTTTCATTCTGATTCACCATAAATATACACTACAGTGATGAATGACATCCAAAACTCTGAGACTGACAGATTAATTCTCACTTTGACTGAAAATGTTAATTTATAGCAAAATTTCCAATTAATCTCTACTGAAATTTCTAAATTTGACATGTTATTCCAGTATGATAATTCTGTATCTAAAGTTATTCAGAACTTATAAAGAGTTGGTGTTCATAGCAGCTTGTAATCAATTGCTCACTGAACCTACACATATAGTTGCTGCACTGTGAACTTTACTCAGTGTCATTTTAATTGAAGCCTGTCTGATTAGATAATTCATAACCAACATTTACTAATTAGACAGCAGTACTTGCACTATATGAAAGGTTACTCTTTGCGTCTAATTTGTGTCTGTGTGAAGTGAAAGGGTTTCTTTTTTCTCCTGGCAAAAGAGATGCTGTTCTTAGAATACCTGTAATTAAAGATTCAAACAGTACATATTTGGAATGATTCCCAGCACATCAACTTTGTTATAAACTGCTTTTGGTGGGTGAAAGTGATTGTCCTACCCCAAAAGGTGGAAAACTATGAAACATTTCAGTAAAAAATGACTAATGATAAATCATTTTTAATTAACAGGGCCAATACAGCCAATAATAATGAAGTGATTCATGTAAGAAAATATTTACCTCTATAAAACAATGCATAGTAAAAAGCTTATTTAATATTGTGGTTGAATAAAGGTGAATGAAGGAAGGCCCTATGCTCAGATTTTTAAGGCTAGAAGGGACAATTATGATCACATATATAACACAGGTCATAGAACTTCCCAAAAATAATTCCTAGATCACAGCTTTTAGAAAAACATTGTCAGCGATGGAGAATCCACCACAACCCTTGATAAATAGTTCCAATTGTTACTCACTTAAATTCAGACTTGAAATAAGCTGTACATTTTTGTCTGGTTTCAATTTCCAGCTATTGGATTGTGTTTTACATTTCTCTGGTAGATTGAAGAGCTCTTTATTAAACATTTGTTCTCCAATTAGGTACTCATACTGTAATCAAGTCACCCTTAACCTTCTCTTTAAGTTAAATAGACAGAGATCCTTGCATCTATCAGAATAAGGCATGTTTTCTAATCCTTTAATCATTCTCATGGCTCTTCTCTGAACAGTCTCCAATTTATCAACATTTTTCTTGAATTCTGGGCACCAGAACTGGACATAGTATTCCAGCAACAGTCACACGAGTGTTAAATATTGAGGTAAAATAACCTCTCTATTTCTACTCAAGATTCTCCTGTTTATACATCACATTAGCTCTTTTGGTCACAGCATCACATTGGGACTTCATGTTCAGCTGATTATTCACCAGGACCCTCAAATCTTTTTCAGAGTCACTGCTTCCTAGATAGTCCACCCCTATCCTGTTAGGATGGCCTACATTCTTTGTTTCCAGAAGTATACATATATATTTATCTGTATTAAAATATTAATTACTTGCACCCAGTTTACTAAGTAATCCAGATAACTAAGACAATCGGTCACTGATTGAATTATTGCTCCCCCCAATTTTTGTGTTGTCTCCATACTCAGTGATTATGTTTTCTTCCCAGTCATTGATAAATATGTTAAATAGCATAGGGCCAGTAACCAATCCCTGTAGGTCCCCATGGGAAACAGACCCACTTGATGACTATTCTTCATTTACAGTTACATTTGGAGACCTATCAGTTAGCCAGTTTTTAATCCATTTAATGTGTGCCATCCCAACTTTACATTGTTCTAGTTTTTTCCTCAAAATTTCATACAGTACGAAGTCAAATGCCTTGCAGAAATCTAAGGATATTACATCAGCACTATTACTGTTACCAAGCAAACTTGTAATCTCAAAAAAAAAAAAAGAGTTAGTTTGACAGAATCTATTTTCCAGAAACACTTGTTGATTTGTATTAAATATAGTACTTTCCTTTAGATCTTTATCAAGTCCTGTATCAGCCTCTCCATTATTTTGCCCAGGCCATCCCATTTAGTGTTTTAAAAAGTTGGCACAACATTAGCTTTGTTCTGGAACTTACCTAGTGTGCCAAGACTTATTGGAAAATTAACATTAATGGTCCAGTGAGCTTCTCAACAAATTTATTTTCTGTCTTGGTCTGGATGTAGTGTGATAACTTTGGAATGCTGCAGTCCATCAATTCCAAAGTTTTAGATAATGTTCTAGACAAGAATGGACAGATCCCTATTGGACACCCCCTAGCACACACATCAGCTTCAGTCTGCAGATCAGAGAACTGGTTGATGGCAGCCATTCAAACCTTCTAGTACAACACCACTCATGTCAGCTTTGCCTGTCATCCTAATACAGAGTTTTAAAATGTTGACACCCTAAATGGGCTTGCGCTCATGCACTCTCTCACTGCTCCATTTCCAACTACATCTATTAGTGATCTGTTAATTTTGGGGTAGTATGTATATTGGGTTATCTTCTGAAATTCATAATCTAGACCCAATAACCACACATTTTTGTTCACATTTTTTAAAAGCTGCCTTTTTAAACACACACACACTCACCCCGGTAAGTCTTCAGGACTTAAAATCTCCATATTTCACACAACTGACTGAATATGTTGATTTTAATATCTAAAGAATATGTATATCCACTTTCCATAAGTGTTAGAAAACCTATCCATGCAGGAACAAGGCCTTGTTTAGTAAAATAAAGTAATACAAAGATGGGATAGACTCATCTGTCAATAGCCAATTTGAAATTTTACTTGTCTATACACACACACACACACACAAAAGTAATGTTTTTAAATGTCTTGCTCTGCTCCCATTGAGGTTAATGGGAGCGGAGGTGAGTGGTGAGTCAGCACCTTTGAAAATTAGACCACTTATTTGTACTTACAAATGATTTAGGTTCCTAACTTTAGACACTCGTTTTTTAAATTGTTGATCTCTTTTCCGCCCTTTTTCTATTGCAGTGATCACTATTTAAAAGGCAGCTTTTACCAATAGTTTCCACATTGGAGAGAGAAAACCCAGGTTTAGTCCAGCTACTAATCAGGCCCTCACTTGGCCTTTCCCATGTCTGACCAAGGTTAAAGAAAAGCTACTAAGAGCCACTTCCAATAGCCTCCTGGATTCCTCCTATTTGGTTTTCAGAACAAATCTGAATGCTTTTTTAGGACTAAATTCAGTTCAGCTTTCTCGCAGCAGCAACTGCAAGAAGAATGAGGAGGAGGCCAAAAAACAGAAGAGGAAGTTGAGGAGAAAAGAAAATAAGTAGTGTTTTGTTTTTGTCTTCTTGGGAGGAAGAAGGGAAAGAATTGAACTGGGCTATGTATTGTGCATGATGATTCCGGCACTCCAAACCTGCACTGATGTTTGATATAGATGGATAGATAGAACTCACAATTTATTCAATTATGCTAGTGCCTGAAAAATGTAGAATTGTGAGAGCTTCCTGTGGCTTCAAAGACATGAGGCATTCCTTATAAATGAGCACTTTCTTTATCTCTTAATATCTTGCCTTTGAATTCTTCTTCTTTCCCCCAAATCGGAGTTGGCTAGAGTAAACTAGAATAAGCTATAGCTGAGTGAGTGAATTTTAACATATCAGTACATGAAAGGCAGTTTCAAGTGATGAAGAAAAATAGTCTTTCAGAAGTAGAGAGGGAAAAATGAAAGAAAAAGTGCACATGCCTTAGATATGCAAATAAGCTCCTGGCACCTTAACATTCTACCTGCCTTGCAGAGTATTTCCTGGTGTGCAGGTTGGCTTCCAGTGACACAATGGATTGCTGTAGTAAAAAAAAAAAAAAAAAAAAAAAAAAAAGGGGGGGGGGGGGCAAAAAAACTATTCCATTCCAGCAGAACAAAAAGCAATTTTAAAGTATCCAAGCCTATAACAATCTGATTACATTAGAATGAAATTCTAAAACTATCCATGATTATTGAAGTACTTTAAAAGTATAAAGTTCTAGAAATTCAATTGTTACTCAGTTTCCCTCTCCCCCCCCCCCAGCGGTCCCTAATTTGGGGAGCTCCAATTTTGCATATCCCAACTTGAGGCAGCTTGGACTTAATTTAAAAAGAATGTTAAGCACCCAAACTCTAGCTGAACCCCCAGAGCTGTGGGTGTTCGCTGTCTCTGAAAACTTGTATGTCAAAAGTTGCGTACCTAAATTTGAGGCAACTGAAATTAGGATTTTGTACAAGTAGGTCATTCTCCTCTCCCTATTACTCTTACCTCCTATATGTAATTTCCAACCCAGTGTTCAAACTGAGTAACTTTCAAACGGGGCTAAAATGTTGGGGGTCTCCTTTCCCAGGAACTAAAGTCATGTGGTGCATTTCAAAGTTAAAGGGTTGTTCTTAAGAACATAAGAAAGGCCGTACTGGGTCAGACCAAAGGTCCATCTAGCCCAGTATCCTGTCTACCAACCAATGCCAATGCCAGGTGCCCCAGAGGGACTGAACCAACCGGGCAATGATCAAGTGATTTCTCTCCTGCCATCCATCTCCATCCTCTGACAAACAGAGGCTAGGGATACCATTCCTTACCCATCCTGGCTAATAGCCATTAATGGATTTAACCACCATGAATTTATCCAGTTCTCTTTTAAACTCTGTTATAGTCCTAGCCTTCACAACCTCCTCAGGTAAGGAGTTCCACAAGTTGACTGTGCGCTGCGTGAAGAAGAACTTCCCTTTATTTGTTTTAAACCTGCTGCCTATTAATTTCATTCGATGACCCCTAGTTCTTGTATTATGGGAATAAGTAAATAACTTTTCCTTATCCACTTTCTCCACATCACTCATGATTTTATATACCTCTATCATATCCCCCCTTAGTCTCCTCTTTTCCAAGCTGAAGAGTCCTAGCATCTTTAATCTCTCCTCATATGGGACCCGTTCCAAACCCTTAATCATTTTAGTTGCCCTTTTCTGAACCTCTTCAAAAATAGTTTTTTTTATGAGCTAATGATAAAGTTGCACTTGAGCAGGGATGTGTCTGTCAAAGTGACCAACATTCACCCCACTTCCAATGCACATTAATCTGTGAAATGGACTTCTAAAAATTCCAAAGTTATGGGACCTGAGCTGGTTTTCCATTTATGCCAACATACTGTCTGTAAGAAGAACATGACTGATGCAGGGTTTTTTGCTGCTTTACTTCACAATTTATCTTGAAAGATGCCAGAGGGTTGCAATAGGCCAATATCTATCAAGATTTTCACCATAGAATCATAGGACTGAAGGGACCTCGAGAGGTCATCTAGTCCAGTCCCCTGCAGTCATGGCAGGACTCCGTATTATCTAGACCATTCCTGACAGGTGTTTGTCTACCTTTGTCTTAAAAATCTCCAATGATTCCACAACCTCCCTAGGCAATTTATTCCAGTGCTTAACCACCCTGACAGTTAGGAATTTTTTCCTAATGTCCACCCTAAACCTCCCTTGCTGCAAGTTAAGCCCATTGCTTCTTGTCCAGCTTATGTTTTATGCTGCATTTTCTTTCTCTTGCTCCTCAGTAAATAACACATTTTGCAAGATCTTTGGATTGTCGTCCATCTTGTCTGGAAAAAGCACTATCTGTGTAATAGTTCCTGAGTTTTGTTTGTTTCTAATACCATTCCCACCCCTTCCACACCCCTTCCACACCCAAATTTAAAAATAAGACAATTTAAAAAAATTAAAATAAGCAAAATATTGTAAATTGATAAACTGACAAATTGTAAATTTATAAATTCAAATGCCTAATTTGACACCTTAAAATAGCCTGATTTTTTATAGACTGCTGACCATTTGCCCTTTAAAAATTAGGTCCCTTTAATGTGTTTCAAGTTGAGCACCCAAAATCACTGATCACTTTAGAAAATTTTGGTCAAAAACTACACTCTTTGGCATTATAATTAGTGTGAATTGTCTGACCGTGAGGGATCAGTGGTTAGCTGACAATGAATCCAGCAAGGGGTTAATGTCACACCAGGGTAATTCTACTGAAATCTGCAGAATTACTGATTGTTTAAGCCAGGTGTACACTAAAGTTAGGTTGACCCAGCTACATTGCTCAAGAGTGTAGAAAAATTCACAACCCTGAGCAATGTAGTTAAGCTGCCCTAACCCCCATTGTAGACAATGGAAGAATTCTCCTATCAGCCTAGGTACTGCCTGTCAGAGAGGTGGATTAACTACAGCAACAGGAAACTCCTCCCTGTCACTGCAGCATTTCTAGTGAAGACATAGCTTTGGACTCATTTTAAGTTAAATTAGTTTCAAACACAAGAGTGTGAGATATTGGGTATAGGAATCTAATATAGTAGTTCATATGGTTGCTAAAAAAATTTAAATGGCTGCTGATTGACTCCATTTTAAATACAATCATGACTGAATATCAATGATATTCATTTTTATAATCTATACAAACCGAATTTAAATTATCTACCATCTCACTCCTTCAGCTAGTTCAGTCTTTAATTTACAGCTCAGCATGTAGCACGGTAGGTCCGTTGTCTTTGTAAAAGGAGGAAGACAAAAGAAAAATTGCACAATATCAGTGGTATCGCGCTATATATTTTTGAAGAGAAGAAAATTCTCTTGCCAAATACTGTGTGTGCATGTATATGTCTGTACACATGACCACTATGTATTACACATGGTGAAAGCTACAACATTACTCCTGCTTTACAGAACTTAAAAGCCAGCTTTCATTTACGGTGTGAGGGATTCCATTTCCATCCCTGACTTTTTTATAAATGAAATTGTACTTGTTTTGTTGCTAGAATAAGATTTACATTTGTAACATTCATATTAATAGTAGATAATGATTTTCACTGCCTTGAATTAATCTTTGCACAATTTTTCTTCTACATCTTCTTTCCTTTACCCATTTATTTTCTGTAACACACACTTAAGTATACTGGAATGTTATGGACATGCACCCATTTTGCAGTTATTATATAAAATATCTATACATTTTGGTTTTGTGAGTGGCTGACTTGCATCTACCTTTTGCTTAATGCTTTCTAGTTATGATGTTACTAAGAACATATGAGTTGCTAGCATACTACTAATATATGGTCCATCAAGTCTGATATCCTGCTTCCAGTTGTGGTCTACTGTACACCTGCTACAGAGAAAGTCAAAAGCTTTCTGTAATGCACCTGGCAGAGTAGTATATAAATAGGCAATTGAGAATGACTGACATATCAAATAACTGAACATTTTAAAAGGTCAAAATGGTCTGATTTACAGTATCATCAGGTTGTACAGACTGTGTGAGGCTTTCTAGTCCTCAGTCTACATTCTGTAATGACAATGAGTAATGGCTAGGAAATATTATGAATTCATTCTTGTGATAATTGTAATGAGAATAGTGAATGGTACAACAAATCTAATCCATCTTTCTGTAAGACTGCAATCTGATTTGTTGTGGTACTACTCAAAGGCCTTATGTATGTAGCCAGAGACCATTATATTAACTAAGAATAGATAATAAAAGACCACATATCAGTCACAGTATTTTTCTAGGAAAATAATCCTGCAGGGGGAAAAAAAATCTCTTTAGTTGACTTGAAAGCTCAAATCCCTGTTTTTCTTCAACATGGCATGTTCTAACTTTATTTTTATTAAAAAGCCCTAAAGGTTAACTACTTTAAATCATGCATTGATGAATAAGAGGAGGAAAAAACATGAGTAATGCAAATAATAATCAGCTGTCCTATATGTATGATTAAGGTGTAGGGATTTGTTGAATTTAATAAACCAAACAAATCAGTCTGGAAAAATAAATTTCCCTGTGACAAGACCTCTACCGGCCTGCTTGTGAACTGCTGTCTCTCTGAGCACACCCACGTGAGGCACTGATAACAAAAACAAACAATAGCCCCAAAAGAAAAAAAAATAGAAGTATCTGCAACCCTCTTGGGCTTCACCAAATTCTCTTGTAGAGTGCTTCTACAAATCCCTTTGCTGCCGGATTTAGAGGGGGGACAGGAATCACTCAGAGGTGAGTGCCTTAATTTCCAGGATATAGACTCATTGTCTCACACTTTGACCCATGAATATTTAGGTATTTATATCAGATGGAACAACTCCAACAAAAGAGACTGAAAGCAACCCACACCAGAAGAGCTGTATCCTGGTTAAGGTGCTCACTGGGGAAAAGATCTGAGTTCAAGCCCCTTTTCCAGAGTAGATTCAAACATGGGTCATCCATATCCCAGGCAAGCACCCTAACCAGTGGGCTAAAGATTTATAAAGAAGGACATTCCCACTCACTCCTGAAGCTGGCCTTGGAAAACTAAACGATCAGTTCAAATTCACAAATAGTACCTGCTGAACAAAACTGCATTTTTGCAGCAAATAAACTTCATACAGAAACCTTCACCCAGCTCTACTGCTGACCCTCAGGGTTTCCTTGCTGGAGTCTTCCCCCAGTCTCTATTTCTTTGGCTAGACATTGGCTTTCTCTTGGATTTCCCACAGAAGCCTCCTTTTCTCTTACCACCATCTCTTTAGGGATAGCCACAGCAGATAACCTCTCTCCTGCAGCTCACCTACCCAAATGAGCTTTCCTGACCATTTAGTGAAATCATCTGACTCCTTCCCAGCTGGTTCTGATAACTGAACCAAGTCTTCTGCCCTTTATAGAACAGGGGATGTGGCTGTGAGTTGTGAATGCTTAGAGCTACTATCCAGGGTGACTTCAAGGGACATATAGCATGGATGTAAGAGTCCAAGTGAACAAGAAATATCTGCCTTGTCCTGTCCTACCCAGAGCACAAGCACTTTAACAGAGATTTTGATTTGGTGGGTTGAAACAAAAGAAAATGTTTCATATATTTCTGATTTGTTTCTTTTTGGAAACTATTTGCCACAGTTGACCTGAATTCACAAAAGGTGTCAGTCAACCCCAGACTGTATATTTCAATATATATATTAGGGCTGTCAAGAGATTAAAAAAAATAATCGTGATTAATTGTGCTGTTAAACAATAATAGAATACCATTTATTTAAACATTTTGGATGTTTTCTATATTTTCAAATATATTGATTTCAATGACAACAAAGAATACAAAGCGTACAGTGCTCACTTTATATTTATTTTTGATTACATGTATTTGCACTGTAAAGAACAAAACAAAAGTAATCGTATTTTTCAATTCACCTAATACAAGTACTGTAGTGAAATCTCTTTATCATAAAAGTTGCACTTACAAATGTAGAATTATGTACAAAAAATAACTGCATTCAAAAATGTAAAACTTTAGTGCCTACAAGTCCACTCAGTCCTACTTCCGCCAATCACTGTGACAAACAAGTTTGGTTACTATTTGCAGGCGAAAATGCATCCCGCTTTTTCTTTACAATCTCACCTGGAACTGAGAAGAGGCATTCACATGGCACTGTTGTAGCTCGCGTCACAAGATATTTGTGTGCCAGATGCGCTAAAGAGTCATATGTCCCGTCATGCTTCAACCACCATTCCAGAGGACATGCGTTCTGCTCGATAATGATCCAAAGCAGAGCGGACCAACACCTGTTCATTTTCATCATCTGAGTCAGATGCCACCAGCAGAAGGTTGATTTTCTTTTTTTGGTGGTTCGGGTTCTGTAGTTTCCACATCAGAGTGTTGCTCTTTTAAGACTTCTGAAAGCATGCTCCACACCTCGTCCCTCTCAGATTTTGGAAGGCACTTCAGATTCTCAAATCTTGAGTTGAGCGCTGTAGCTATCTTTAGAAATCTTACATTGGTACCGTCTTTGCGTTTTATCAGATCTGCAGTGAAAGTGTTCTTAAAACAAACAAACAGCTTGTGACAGACCCAATAGAAAGAGTTAGAAAAGTACAAGCTGTGTTATTTTGCACAAATTTCACAACTATTTTGCCTCCATTTTACGTAAAGTCTTTTCCCTCAGAAAAATAGGCACTTTGTTCTAGTGAAAGGGCTGTAAGAACATTCACTACAAAAAGAAACATTTTTCATGGGGGAAACAAAAAACACTGTCATGGGATGATGGGCTCAGTCTATCTCATATAGACTGCCTTAAGGAAGGTGAGCCCATTTCAGCCCACCTGATGGTAATTAACTATCAAAGTGGCTGGCTGATAGGTAATTGAGCATCTGGACTTGATACAAAGATACAAAGTTCAGTTGGAGTGGGCTGTTGCCAAGGAGAGGAACTTCTGGAGGAGTGGTGCCTTGTGTGTTTTTTCTCAATGGATGGCTGAAAGGATGGAATTGTTAACACAGGGGTTGTGCAAATCTTGACCACAAGGAGGGTAAGCATACCTGAATTAGTGCACAGGCCCAGGAAGAGAGTGTGGGACTCCTCCAGTCTTAATTAGCATCCGCTAATTCCCAAAGAAAGGGTGGAGTTGAGGGTCTAAAGCAGGGGTGAGCAAACTACAGTCTGCAGGCCAGATCTGGCCCCTCGAGGCTTTGGATCTGGCCCACGGGATTGCCCCTCATGGCCCTGCAGGCCCCGCACCACTTTCAGCAGCGGCTGGCCCAACGTCCCTGCGGCCTCCGGGCCGTTGCCTCCGGGCACCGCCCCCACAGCACCCATTGGCCGAAAATGGGGAACCGCAGCCAAAAGGAGCTTTTGGGGAGGTACCTAGAGGCGCAGCAAGGGCAGTGCATGCGAAGCCCTCCGCTCCCTCACCCCAGGGGCCGCAGCGCTTCCTGGAACAGGGAGCCTGCCTTGGCCCTGGTGTGTGTCGCTGCCACCCTGGAGCCTGAACCTCTCTTGCACCCCGCCCCCCAACTCCCTGCCCTAAGCCCCCTGCCTGCACCGTGCACCCCTTCTGCACCCCAACCCCCTGCCCTGAGCCCCCTCATATGCCCCACATCCCTCCTGCACCCCAACTCCCTGCCCTGATCCCCCTTGTACACCCCGCATCACTGCCCTGAGCTCCCTCCTGCACCCTGCACCCCTGTGCACCCGACCCCCTGCCCCGAGCCCGCTGCTGCACCCCGCCCCCCTCCTGGACCCCAAACCCCTTCCCTGAGCCTCCTCATACACCCCGCACTCCTCCTCTGCCCCAATCCCTTGCCCTGAGCCCCTTCCTGCACACCACACCCCCTCCTACACCCCGCACTCCCTCCCGCACCCCAATACCCTGCCCCGGCCCTGCATACAATTTCCCCACCCAGATGTGGGCCTCCGCCCAAAAAGTTTGCCCATGCCTGGTCTAAAGAGTTAATGAATAAACTAATGATTCTTGGTCTAAGTACTGGGGTCTGGGAATTAGTAATTGCAAGACCCAAAAGGGATAGAAGAGAGTAGGGAGACTGCAGGGGGACACTGTGCCACAAGGGTAAATGTTCAGGGATGATGCCTGCCACACACTCAAAAAAACGCTGCTGCCTATTGTTTCCATAAACAGAAAGTGAAAACAATTAAGGGCCTGCCTTTCATCCAAGTCTCAACCTGCCCTCTCTTTCTGCTAACACTGCTTTGCACACACACAGAGCTGGGCTTACATTTCTGTGCCTATTCCCCACCCCCACCCCACTTTATTAAGCTGGCTATTTAATTAGCCCTATGTACTTGCAAGTACAATAATTAGAGCTAAATATTATTTGCACTGCAATTTATTGAGGCTGCAAAAATATAGATTCAAGTGTGAGCGGGGGCAAAATTTTGCCCACAGAGCGTACAGACCATCTCTGAAATGAGACCCTAAATGTAAAGAGACTATACTAGTATATTCACAAGTATATCAAAACTATTATTTCCTTCACATTCTGTCCCCCTTCTCTAGCTCCCCGCACCCCACCTTCTAAAAGAGGAGCACTCATGAATATGAGGCATCTTTGTAATAATTACACTATGAGACTCAGCTTTTTTTCTCTCCAGTGAATCCTTCTCTCAGCACACTTTTGGCCACGTACTATCCTCTGTCAAAGCAGGGAACTTCCATTGACAACAGTGGGAAGTTCTACACTTGGATAAAAAGCAATATGGCTAGCAATTGCCATGCTCAGCAAATGAATCCTGTTTTAGCACACCAATGATAGAGCCTGCACACAGATGTAACATGTATCTGCCTGTCAGATCAAGCAGACAGATGCTTAAAGAAACTCAAGATCTGTACCCTAACAGAAGATAAATAATAATAATAAAAAACAGAGGGAGCCAGAGCTTCGAGCATTTGCTAAATATTACTTACTAAATATTATTTGCTAAATGTAGTTCCACTGAAGTCAATGGGATTTCTCAAGGACCTCAGATACACCATGAGACTAAAGGTGTAATAATCTAGCCCAGAGAGATTAGCTATCAAAAGATATTTCTATTTAGATGAGTAATATCTTCTGACAAAAGAAAACAAATTGAATATTCCTTTTAAAGTTATTAGTTGAGGGGGGAGGGGGGAATAGTAATAAAACCCAGTCCAATCCTGTTCTTCCTAAAGACCATGGAAAAATGTTATTGACTTCAGGGAGATCAGGATCATGCTGTCAATATGAATCATAAGGAGAATATAAACAATCAGATATAGTGTACATTGAAATCAGCTCATACTCCAACCCCTTCCTTTATAAACAAGAATTTTCATTGTGGACATGTATGTTAATAGGTCTTTTTCTAGCTTATTCTCATAACATCTATAACTTCAAATTGCAGAGTTATGTCAGTTTTTTCTGAGATATAAACTTGAGTGATCCTTCTGATGAATAACTCAGAATATCTATTGAAAAGAATGTTTACCAGTTTAGCGTTTTAAAATTTTTAAAAGTAATTCATTTTGTGTGACACTTGTAAAAGCGGCTTACCGGAGAAGTGTGATATTTTCATAGCTACATAAAGAGCTAGGATAAATAGGAAGTACAAAGCAGACCATGATTAGTTACATTTTGTAGACAAGGATGGGTTGTCACTTTGGGGTAAAGATATCATGACAATCCCTGTTTTCTGGAGGCCAGACTTTCACCTTCCTAGATCTCTGTTCAGCTAACGTCTTCTGTCCTCTGAGGATTGTATACAGACATCTAATGAGTGATAGCTGTGGAACTGTTTATGTGCTCATTGAAGTCTAGGGGAAGATACTGTATCTCCACTGGAGGTGTTGGTGCCTCTGTCAAATGGCAATCACCTCTATCACCTCTGAATAAAAGCCCTGATCCAGCAACTATAGTCAATCAGAATCTTCCCATTCACTTCAATGCGCATATAATTAGCAGAGATGGAATTACACCTACATAAGACTGGGGTCGCACAGTTGCAAATCAAGTCTAATGTATCTCTCTGTATAATGTGTTTCCTAAATCAGGCTTGAAAACGTGCATGATATAAAATGGTTCATTTAACTGATTATCTTTTGCAGAATGTATCTCGTATTGCATGGTTTTCAAGCCAGTCCTGTATCTACATACTGTATCTTATTTTGTATTTGATGACCATATAGGTGTGCTGCTGTAGCAACTGAAATTGTTTCTGTTTAAGGTTTATTTTGCAAATGATTTATTTAGTGTTTTAAGGGTAATTTGTATTCTCCCAAGGCCTGTTTCCAGTAAATGCAAAAGGCATTCTCTGAATGGTTTACATAAAAGAAAAAAAACCAGCTTGTAATGTTCACAGATAAACTTTTAATATGAGTGCTTTTGCAAGCAGCAATGATTTGTGTTCAGTGTAGAATAAAAACTACTTGATACGTTGAATGGAAAGTAGTTCATAAAGCACTGACTTGTATTGAATTAGTCACCTTCATAAGTCATGGGTGTTGATTATTGAATTTTTAAAAAGAGCTTTATTGATTTGTTAAGGAGAAAATGTATTTAAAAGGTGCCCCAGCAGTGTAATTCTGCTCATTATAAAACATGAAATGGCTAAAGGACACTAAAATAGTATTTGAACTAAGAGATCTATTTTTAACAAATTAGCTTTGAACTATTTGTCTAGTGGGTCCATGATTTCAATCTAGGGCAGCATCTGGAAGGTAATTGAAAACCAGCCCTCTAATAAACATGCCAACTATTCTTAAATTGCTCTTAGTGTGGAGCTCTCCAGAAATGTTGTGACACGTATGAAAGGGGTCAGAGTGTTACAAGTAACACTGCAGGATTTCAGACATGACTGACAACCGAGGTTTCTTTGCTGATAAGCATTGAGCATGTGGGAATATGAATTAGCGCAATAGTGTACAAGCATCATCCTGTGAAAATCCTAAAACATTTCTATACAAGTGACTGGGATTAAAATGTAAATTGATGTGCTCAAAAGATATTTTCAGTTGCTGTAAACTGTGTATTTCTATTACTGGAGTAGATTCTATTAGTTTCTTCATCAATAAATATAAATTGATTATTTGGGGAGAAAGCACTTAAAGGTATAAAGACACAGAAAAATTAGGACATGTTTGAGGGAACGTTGAATCCTGTTAAACTTTCTGAATTTGAAATTTCTGGGCAGATTTTAAAGTTTACTGAGATTTGAGTTCCAGCTATTCACTGCCCTTTTAAGGCTGTATGTGTGGAGAAGGAGCTTATGTGAATACTCAGTCTCCTAGCAAGACACTTGACAATAGATAGGTAAGGAAGTAGTCCATGGAGAAGAGTAGTAAGCAATAACTCATTAAATGGGTATGTCATGCAGAACATTTTAAGAAGCAATGATGAACAACAAAGATATTAAATTTTATTAAAGTGAATGTTAAATATATATATATAAAAACATAGGTTGGGGAAAGAGTGTCTGTACATCTGGGTACAGTGCTTAGTTAGTTTTTAAAAGTCATATGATACGTAGAGTAAATAATCAGCAATAACCTACATTTAGTGTCTGTACATCTGGGTACAGTGCTTAGTTAGTTTTTAAAAGTCATATGATACGTAGAGTAAATAATCAGCAATAACCTACATTTAGATGAAAAGATTTAACAATACAGTTTAGATATTAGAATCCGAATACTTGGGTCAGCACTCATGAAAAGTTGTACGGAGATCTGGTTGTGGAAAGAAAAATATATCAATGAGTGGAGATTGTCCCTCAGTAATTGAGAATTAGGTTGGGTGTCCATTTAGAAAATACAATCCATGCGGAAAGCATTTGTTACTTTCCTGACTGAGCCTCTCATCGGCACTCCAGCTCATCCCTCCTGGTATTGCCGATGTCTGGTGATGTGTTCTATGTAAATATCCCTCGATTACCTGATGGCGTCTGACATCATGAGTTGCGGCATCAGTTGAGCGTAGCATTGACCAATTCTGCATTCTCCCAGCACTCGCTTGTTACCGGGGTCCCATGCGCCTAAGGCTCCAATGATCAGTGCGTGTGTGTGGACCTGGTAACCCTTAGCTCTCAGGGTTTTGGCCAGAGGGGAATATTTCTCTACCTTTCGAGTTTGGGCATTATGGAAGGCCGGGATCATGTTCTCGAACGGCACTGTGACGTCCACCATGATGATGTTCTTTCAGTCCTCGTTGGTGATGACGATGTCCAGTTGCAGTTGGCTGTCAGTTCCGGGGATGTCGGAGTTTACGGCAACCTTCCTCACAGGTGGCGGGATGGCTCTGGCCAGGAGATCTTGGATGGTGTTGTGTCGCAGCTGCCAAGCTCTTCAATGGGACTTGCAGCTACACAGGACATAGGGTAGCGTCTCTTTGGCATAGTCACTCTTCCTGCATCGCTTGTCCCGATTCCCATGGCAGACGACACCGTTCAGTGGGACGCAGTTGAGCCGGGCCCTGTGGATGAACCTCCAGTCATCAAATTGGGTGAAGCTGCCCCCGGGGAGGAAGTCGTTGCTGGCATCCCACTTGCACATCACCTCGAACTCTTTGCCCTGGTCTGGCTTCCGTTTCAGGTTTTCCATGTATTGGCAGCAGATGGCATCCTTCAGGGTCCTCTCCAGCATGGTTCTAGCTCTCGGAGTGATGATAGTGTGATCTGTATTCTTCACCCGTGGCACCAGGACTCCCAGCTCCTGGCATTCCTCGTACCACGTCCAGTGGCAGCCGATACACTTCTCCAGTCGTCGTGTAGCATTGCGGGCAGGTTTCCATTCTCCCCGTCTCTTCCAAATTCACGTTCCAGTGAGCCACTCAGGTAGGCGGCGACATCTTGGTTGGAGGGGGTCCTGGTGATTATGAGAATGAGGTTAGAAGTAGGGAGACAGATGAATGGTCATATACTTAAGGTGAAATCTTGCTTCATGGAAATAAATGGCAAAACTCTCACTGACTTCAATGGGGCCAGAATTTCACCTCTAATCTCATGAGCAGAAAAAAGCAGGAGGTTGTGTGGAAGCCCATACAATCAGACTAAAACCACCTTAGGAGATGAAGAAAAACAAGATTCTAAGTGAGAAAAAGTGTACCTCAGGACCTGAAAATAGCTTGAATTGGGAAAGCCCAAGCTAATGAGTATGGGTACAGAAGCCATACATGGAATATTTCTATTGTCCAGAATTTGAAGTTTTGTTTGTTTTTCTCCTTGTCCCACAATATTCAAATGTAGTTTTTGTTAAGGAAAAAACCTTATTCTTCCCAAGTTCTGAATAAATGTCTCAGTTCAGTGTTTTTTCCAACTAGTTATTAAAATGCTAAGGGCCAGATTCTTAATATGCTTATTCAGGTTAATTACCTCTAGCTCCTTCCCTTTACAAGAAGTACCACTCATTTATATCCCAAATAAAACATACTTGTTTAAAGACAAGCAAAACTTGAAAATAGTCTTTTAAATTAATTCTAATATAAATTCAATAGGAGTATGCAATAACAGCCACATTTCACAGTCCTGTAGATTTATCACTGGGGCCTTTGTGACAGCCCTTCGTGCAGCTGCAGCGCAACACAGACGCCACCGCACACTTTCGATGAATGCCTGCTGACTAGTTTCAGCGGTGGCCTACAAGAACTGCATCATGCCACTGACGATGCCATAGTTGGCTAGATGGACACTAAATAAATAAAATGGCTAACAAACTCTCCCCTGCTGAAAACGGAGAATATAGAAAACCTCTGAAGCCCAGGCTGTTAAGTTGCTAGAGTTACTCCACATTGTACAATGGGAGTCTTCAAACAAAACAGTAAATATGCCAAGATGATTGGTTCCTATTCACATAGAATGGTGGCCTTTAATCTCAATGTTGCTATGAATTCCTTTGTGTCAATACAATGCAACGTATGCACTTAGTTTCTTTAGCCTTTAAAAAGAGGCAAAATGTAGAGGTGAACGGTTTTAGAGCTTCCATTGTAGTTATTGTTGTATTCAATATATGGAATTGCTCTGTCAGTCACTACTTTCAAAGCCCTTTAAAGATTCTATTTACTTTCTTCTCTTTCAAAGAGAAAAAGAAAAACCCATATGACAAAATAGTTAACTATCTTTTTTTAAAACCATTTGGGTAAGGCATCAGAAAACCTTAAGGTTAATGTGAGCAAAGAAACTCAGAAGGAAAGAGAATGCAGCTTTAAGCTATGTACTGTTTGTTCTTCTATTTATATTTACAGAAATGCTAGAGGACAGCACCTGTCCATATGCAGGGCCGGCTCTGGCTTTTTGGCCACTCCAGCAATGCCTGTCTGCCGGCCTTATCAGTCTCTCTCTGGCAATTGTAAGGAAGTTAGGACCTTGGTGTTGGCTGAGTTTCAGAAACAGTTGAAGTCAATGGGAGCTTCATGTGCTCAGCACCTTATAAAAATTAAGCTCTTAGTATCTAGCCACCAAACAAAATTGTGAAGGACAGTCCTAAACACAGATCCAGATCTCACTTGACGTATATTGACATAATTCCACAGAACTCAATGGATATAATCTGAGAATTTGTCCCATATTTTCAACAAGGAGTCTGGTGGCACCTTAAAGACTAACAGATTTATTTGGGCATAAGCTTTCGTGAGTAAAAACCTCACTTCTTCGGATGCATGACTCTATGCATCCGAAGAAGTGAGGTTTTTACTCACGAAAGCTTATGCCCAAATAAATCTGTTAGTCTTTAAGGTGCCACCAGACTCCTTGTTGTTTTTGTAGATACAGACTAACACGGCTACCCCCTGATACTTGATCCCATATTTTCGTGTCTCTCAATTTACCAGCATTTATGGGTGTCATTCTTTTATTGGACCAACTTCTGCTGGGGAGAGGGACAAGCTTTTGAGATTACACAAAGCTCTTCTTCATTTCCATTGGCTGTTTCAAGAGCCAGGAAGACTTCCTGGAAGTCTGTTTCAAGAGCCAGGAAGACTTCTGTTCCCCCACTTGTTAGTGTTTGTTTACCTTTATATGTAAATGTACTGCCATTGTTTCTAACCTCACCTTGCTCGATTTACATTGGCAACACAGCCAAGCAGGCAAAACAATGTTCATTCATCAAGGACAGGCTGGGTCTACACACTGCTTACCAAACATGTCTTAAGAACGTATTTCCAGCACTCATCTATAATTTTTTATATACCGCCTATGTGTATGTCTTGCAATAATATTAATGACCAGCATGCTACCAGTTGTATAGGATATCTTTAGATAGAGATTATGACAACAGCAAGTGTCAAACCTGCTGTGAGTTATGGTGTGGTGTGACCTCTGCCAATTAGCATCGAGGCCACCAGACATGAGAGAATGTGAGGAGTTGGGCTGGAAGCAATGCTGCCTCTTGTATTTAGCAGTGCACAGGTTTTAATGAAGTCCCACTTGTTCAACCTAACCAGCCTTAGGCTTCACTCTTTGCTAATGACAGACCCTTCTACAAATGTGAATTCCTTAAACATTTCTCATTTCGCTATCCCCGCCCATGAAAATTGCCTCTTGTAGAAGCCAGTTTAAAAGTCTACCTGTCTGTGATGGTTTATAGAGTTTTGTCACTTTATTGGACAGATAAAGGGGAACAACAAACTCAGCCATTTGAAAACATATTAAAAAGGAAAAAAACAATATTGGGAACAAACCCTCAGCTGGTGTAAAGCCATGTAGCTCCATTGAATGGCCCTTTAATATATTTAAAAAAAGTACTTACTTGATTTTCTCATAATTTTAGAATTAACGTTACTTTCTAATGAGATTTACTCCTGAAAAATTGACAGCATAGGGTGATTTTTTTTTTAACATAGAGAAAAGGGGTCAAAATCAGTGTTATAACAGGACCCGGGGTTGCCACCTTACATATGGAGAGGTTTACTAACCGAGCCTCTTTAGTATCCATTTAAAACCAGATCTTGCCATTCTCTCATACAAAACTCCTATGTCAATGGAAGTAGAACTGAAAAGGCTGCATCCTGTAACTATGTTCGTCGTAGAGCTGTTTATTCTTTCTTTTTCCTTGGAAATTGCCTCTGATGTGCACTGCTTTTAAAGAAGTAAAAGGCGATAGCACACAATACCCAATACAATATTATACCTACTTTCAAAGGAGCCAGCAACACTTTAGAAGCTTCCCTATGGTTTATTCAGATTCTACCTCCCTATTTCTCCTCTTTGCAGTACAAAGATGACTTAAGTCCATTTTTGACATTAAGGATTTATTTTTACAAGACACAGTGGCCATAAAAGCTTCCTCAGTGAGAAACACTAGACCTTTGTTAGACCACACTCAACCACAAAATCCTGATCTGTTGGAAGGAGGTTCAATTTAGTTTACTCCTGTGTTCTGATGTGACTTTTGTTTTCTTCCTTTTGGTTTTTTTCCTTCTCTTGCTCTGAAAGTACACTTGAAAGATGATAGGGAAGTGTCTGTTTCTGCAAGATGAGTCACACTGCATTACCAACAAATTCTAATGATTTGAATTATTTACTAGACAGTAATAGAATAGAAAAAAAAATGACAGCATGTCACAGACAATACTGGCTAAGTTGTTTAAGTCATCTGTAGGCATGTTCTAATTTAGCTTATTATTAATTTCCTGTCAGGAAATCACTGCCCTAAACCTTCTCTTTAATTCAGACATAAGTCATTCTAAACTCTTGTACAGACAGCTGATTGAACTCAAGACTTTTGTCTCATTACAAAGCTTAGATATTTTCAGGCAGAGGACTGTTCTAGGCACTTAATATTTTGAAACAAAATGTACTGTATAATTAATTGAGTATGAAATGTGTTGTTCATTGCTGAATTAGTTTATCTTTTCAAGACTTTGCTGGCTGTATGCAATCAATCATTCATATTTCACAACTGCCGTAGGTTTATGAATTTTCACTTTTGATACAATTGAGTTCCAACTGTGTAGCAAAATGAATACAAAACACTATCTGGAGGCAAACTGAGCAAAAACCCCTCCTGTTTTATCTGGCTAAAATAAAATGTTAGGTCATTAATCATCCCCCTCATCACGTCTCATTTTTTCAGGCATATAATTTGTATTCAGGCCATGTGGGGGATACTGGCAGAGAACAAATAAATTTGAACTGACAAAGCAGGAAATATTTCCTAATTACCAGGATAGCTAAAGAGGGTTAGAAAACACAGCACAGACAAAGAAAATCCAAGAAATGGGTGCTTTGTGAATCATTTTGTTTGCTAGACATAAGATGTGATTGTCATGTTAACAGTAGATGTTAACTGCTTTCAAAAGACAAGTAATTGAGAACAAGTGTGTAACCAAAGACACAGAAATCCGAATGTCTGCTCATTAAACTTAAATAGACAGTCTGAGGTTCAGTTATTTGAAGCTTCTAAATGTTTGGATGCTTCTCTAGACCTTATTTGATCTTCTCCAAAGTGAAAATCAAGCTAGAATTCTCACCAGTTAACATTTTCTGGATGGACTAGCTCAGTAAGACAGTGAGAATAGACCTGCAGTATTTCACTATTGCTTCATCTGATGTTCATTTAAAATCAATAGAAAAATAAAGATTGACTTACTCTTCTCTGAGGAGTATCTATCTCTGAGGAGGTGACGGAAAGTTCAGATTCTGGGGGGATTTCAATATTGTACAGTTGATGGCAGGGTGGTTATGTCACTTGTTGCTTTTCTGTGTGGGACCACAAAGAACCAAGAATATGAACAAATATTTCAAGTCAGCCAGGAAGTCAAAGATCAAACCTGATTCCACGGATTGTGCCCCTCCTCTCAGGTTTTCCCACCAGCATCAGGATTTCTAGAGCACAGTAGAAACTAAGTAAAGTGCTGATAAAATATGTCTTAGCTGTCTCCTATTCCTCTTCATTCACAAATCCCTCTTAATATATGAAGATTGTGGTTCCATACTGGGAAGAAGAGGCTCCCTATTTTGGAATAGCCATGTAAATGTACTATATGATGCTCAAATAAATTCTATATGACTCCTTTTCTGTACTTGTGCCACGGAACATGACATCTTACATGTATTAAAATATCCACTGTACACATGCTACTGAAACATCTGGAAAGCTTGAGCTACTGCTTTACACAAGAGTTCTTTATAAGAAGTTCTTAACAGCATAGAACAGTGTATACTGTAATGGAAATGTTGGTAGCACTTCTTTTGGAGAAACTTTTTTTGTGTTTATATAGTGAATGATAACCCTAAGCAAGAGCTGAGGCATAAATAACACTGTTGTCATATTCTGCCAGCTGCTATAATAATACCCTACATACTTTTTAGGACTTCTTGCTGCTGGATTTGTGCCATTTTGATGATAACTGTAGATTCCTGGTTCCTTGGTCCATTTGAGAATAGGGCCCCTACAGTGCTACAGAAACCATGAACTTTGAGTTCTAAAAACTCAAACCTTTAATCATATTTCAAATGCTGGAGTGGAGATTTGGAATGATTGTCACTATGAATTTACTCGCATCATCAAGTCTGGCAGTCTCAGAAATGATTTTCACAGTTACTGTAGCTCTGTATCTGAGGGGTTTATGTCAAAATACAGTGTCTTTCAGCTAACAATAATACAGGACATAAGAAAGAACCAGTTTTATTGTTGCCATTATGTAATCATATAGATGGCTATGTTTAACTCAGTGGAGAAGCTGATTAAACCTACTTAGACTTTTTCCCACTGGATAATGGCTCAAAACTAGACAACTGATGGGGCTGCTTACTGCACCCCCAATCATCTAGAGCATTTATTGATAGGTCAATAAATTATGAGTTAATGATTAGAGTAATAACCCACTTTTATAATTCCGGGGGGGTTAAGTGAAACTCTGACAGATCCTTAACACTGCAGTTCTGTGGACAATAATACTGTACTAGAAAATCCCTGCTTTCTGTTTCACATTTGTATTATAATCCTCTTTGTTTCTATTTTAACCTGCCTGTCCCCTCTGGACACATATCCAAACCAAGCAATACTTTCCAATGTTTTGAGATTGGTCCATCGTTAATTATATTTTGTTAATATTCTCAGTACATATACAGTTTCCCTTGTGGGAAAAATAGAGTGTATATGCTCTGTAAAGTACATTTCATGCTAAGAGAGAAAAATAGTACACCTGCCAGCCAATAATGGTGGTAGAGGTGAGTTAATAATTCCCAGCAAACAGTTTGCTCAATGAATTCTGCCTCTTTACTGCTCCCAGAATGTCTGTGAAGCAGATTGTAATTTTATTGAACAATGAATTGTGTTTAAAAAAAATCTCCAAAAGCAATGAAACACTTTCATTTTAAAATTTAACATCTCCCCCCACTTTTCAATGAAAACCTATAAAGTCTTCATATTCAGTATTTTTGTTTGTTTTCAATAACTGAAACATTTTCAGTCTTTTCTTTATCATCATCACCAACTTAAAAAAATGGAAAAAAATCTATCATTTTATCCACTTTTTTTCCTTTGTAAGAAATTTCAACCAAGACTGACAATCATTATCAAATATTCAGTGTTTGAAATTTGAGCTGTGTTGGTTAGTTGTGCCTGGCCACAAACATCACTTAGGCTAGGTCTACACTACCCGCCTGAATCAGGGGGTAGAAATCGATCTCTCAGGGATCGAATTATCGCGTCTTGTCGGGACGCGACAATCGATCCCCAAATCAACGCGCTTACTCCACCAGCGGAGGTAGGAGTAAGCGCCGTCGACAGGGAGCCACGGAGGTCAATTTTGCCGCCGTCCTCACAGCGGGGTAAGTCGGCTCCGATACGTCGAATTCAGCTACGCTATTCGCGTAGCTGAATTTGCGTATCTTAAATCGACACCCCCCCCCCCCCGTAGTGAAGACCTGCCCTTAGTATTGTTTCACTTCCTTCTATTAGGCCAGATTTTAAACCCTCCCCCCCCCACCCAAAAAAAACCCAACAACACTGAGTGTGTTCAGAATTCAGACCCAAATACAGAATCACATTGTGAAAATGGCACCCATGCTGGACCAAACCTGCTGATCCAAACCCACTGCCACATTTTGAAGTGTTAAAAACCTAAACCCAGATCTGAATTTCATCAGTAATAATGATGAAGCTTTGAATCTCTCAGAGAGGAAGCATATTAGGGACAGGTAACAGATGAGAAGGAATAAATAATAGCTTAGCAAAGCCCTTACCTTTTCTACCACACAAGCCTGGCCTGATATTGCTCCTTGATTAGTTAGGGTATTATATTGCATGAGTGAAGGTATTTAATTGTAATTTTTTCTGGTCATAATGTTGATCCTGTAAGGATGCTGAGCAGTCTGCTCTCACTCTAGCAAAGCACTTAAGCATTAAGTACTTGTCATCCCATTTCAAATTCTGTCAATTTTTGACCAGCCCTACTCAGCACTCTGTGTGTGTGTGTGTGTGTGTGTGCGCGCACGCGCACCTGCCTGGTCCTCATTGAGAAGGGTGCAGTATGAATGTTGTCTTGCTCATTTTATAACCTCTCTCTCTAGTGAGAGGTTTTGAGGATCTTGTCCCTTTGTTCTGTCAAGCAGTTCCCCATCCTGTATACATTTCACCAAATGCATCTGCAAGTGTGTAGTTGTCTGTCATCACTAGAACTGGCCAAATAATAATAATAATTTATTATTATTTGGTTTATTGGCAGATCCAAAAAGAAGTTAAATTAATTAAAAAAATTCTGTTCTACTTCAACCTGATTTTTTTTTTTTTTCAGAATTTTTGGTTAATTGGAAAAGTAGACAAATTGTGTTTAAGGTTGAACAAATGTTTCCTTCAACATACAACAAAACATTTTTTTTTCTGAGCATTTTTAACCTTTTTAAAATTAAAGCAAAGGAAATAGAGAGATTCAAGGAGGAGGTGCTTTCCACTCCGTGCCCAGTAACCTAGTGGTTAGGGCACTCAGTGGGTATATGGGAGACACAGGTGCAAATTTCAGCTCTGTAGTAGGGTTTGAATCCAGATCACCTCCATCCTAGGTGAGTGATCTCATCATCAGGCTGTTGGGAATTCTGGGAGCAGGTCTCTCAGTCTTCCCTGTTGAAGCTGGCCCACTGTGTATAAAATACTACAGCATAGTCAAAGGGACAGAAAGTCAGGACCGGATTAACTTTTTATGGGCCTGGCGCCGAATATGGGGCAAAGGAGCATGGCGTGGGGAAGTCAGTCCCCAGAGCAAGGGGCCAGCCAGAGGCATTGGGGCATAGCATGGTGGGGCTGGCCCCAGTGCAAGGGCACTGTATACAAACTGGCAGTTGCCAGACACACACTGGCCCACCCAGCCCTGCGCTCCCAGTGTGCCTTTTCCCCTTGGGGGTGGGTTTATGCCATGCCACACAGCCCCTGAATCCCTATGCCCAGCGTCCCCCAGTGTTGCTATGTCCAGCAGCGCCCCACACAGAACCTCCACCACAAATGCACAGCAGCCTGCACACCTCCACACCTGCATAGCAACCTCCCCACAGCTGCACCACTACTGCCCAATGCACTTCCCCACAGCCCACCACCACAACTACACAGCACCCCACTCAGACCTATGGTGACCAGACAGCAAATGTGAAAAATCAGGATGGGGGTGGGGGGTAATAGGAGTCTATATAAGGAAAAGACCCCAAAATCGGGACTGTCCCTATAAAATCGGGACATCTGGTCACCCTACTCAGACTCCCCACTGCCCAGCATCCCAACACACAGACTTCCCCCACCCCCCCAAAGAGACTCCCCACTGGCCAGCAGCCCCACACACACCTCCAGAGACTCACTCCTTCACACCCTGCCCCCAGCCACACTCACCGGCCCTGCTGGAAGGTGATAGTGTCTGCCAGACTGAGCAGGCAACACGGCCGGGGCCGGTCCAGTGCCAGGGGAGGAAATCACTCCGGCCTCTCGGGAGTGGCGTGATTAGCCAGGCCAGGGTCTGCCCCCACCCTGGCCGGACTCCCTCAGGACCCACTAGCCTGGAGATAGGATGATCATATGTCCCCTTTTAGCCGGGAGAGTTCCCTTTTAAGCTCTGTCTCGTCCATCCTGACTTTTTTTGACAAAAACGGGTATTTATCCCATTTGCTCTTGCCGGCTAATCAGGTGGCAAGGGCAAATGAACAAACACCTAGTTTACCAAAAAAGTCTGGTGCGCCCCCCTAGCAGGATGTGGAGGAACGTGTGAGTGTGTGTGTGGGGGTGGCAACACGAGGTGTCAGGCAGCAGGGCTTGGGGGGTCAGCCCTAGCCCCAGGTAGATTGGAACTTGGGGGGGTTAGGGCCAACCCCAGCCCCTGGCAGCGGTGTGGGGAGGGTGTCAGCCCCAGCCCCTGGCAGGGGTGTGGGGAACTGGGGGCGGGGGAGGGGTCAGCCCCACTCCTGGCAGCAGCATGCGGTGCTCGGGGAGGGGGGGGAAGCCCCTGGCTGCGGCGTGGGGAGCTGTGGGGGAGGGGTCAGCCCTTGGCCACGACACGGGGAGCTTTGATGGGGAGGAGGGGTCAGCCTCTGGCAGCGGGGAGCTGCGGGCGGGATCAGCAGCCCCAGCCAGGCAGCACAGGGCTCCAGCCCCCGCTGCGGCATGGAGAGCTCGGCGGAGCTGGTCGGGGGCTCCAGCTCTCTCAGCCCCAGCTGCAGCCAGGGAGCAGAGGAGCCCTCAATTGGCCTACGATCCAACAGGAGAGGGCAGAGCGGTGGGCAGGAGGTGGAGGCAGGGGTGGAGAAGAGCTGGCAGGGCCTTGGAGTGCAGCCCAAGCAGAGCGGGCTGGGGTGCGGGCTCTTTGGAGCCTGTGCTTGATGCTATGGCACCAGTAGTGCCATTGTAAATCCAGTACTGACTCTATAACCTGTGGGCTAGGGAAGGGGGAGACCGGTGTTCAACTCCCTGCTCCAGAACAGGGATTTGAACCAGATTCTCCCACATTTCAGCTGAGTGCCTGAACCACTGGGATAAAAGTAATGGTGGGGGTCTGCTCATCAAGCTATTTTGTGAATGGCATCTAAGTCCCCTTGTGAGTGTGTCCTCCCCACCCCCCGCACCACTTTTTTTTTTTTTTTTTTGCCTATTTGGCAAAATTGTGTCTAATATTATGAATCATTCTGGTTGACCTAAAACTGATTTTATTTATTTATTTTGTCAAGTATGCTATTTGTCATTAAAGTTTTGCCCAGCTGTAGTCATTGCCACAAACTAATTGTGTGTGTGTGTCTGTGTGTGCTTGGACTAAAGTGTGCTTTGATCTTTGTCAAACTTATTAATTGCCTTGGTGTATTGGCTTTAGCAAGGGTTCTGGAAACCCTGTTTTCCTCCATGTGAAAGCAGAAAACTCTTCGAGTCTTAAAATTTAATGGTAGAGTCAAGAAGACCCTGAAGCCAGATTTTTAAAGGTGTAAATAGGAACCTAAAGACGCCAACAGCATCTAGTAGGATTATCAAAAGCTTCTAGGCACTTAACTCTCATTGATTTCAGAAGGAGGTAGGCACCTAGTCACCTTTGAAAACCCTACTAGGCATCTATCTAGAACTGTAGGTGCCTAAACACCTTTAACAGTGTGGCCCTTCATCCTTCTACAGCACAATTATACGACCAAAACAAGATTTGAGCCCAGAAAGGCCTTTTGAGTGCTGAAATCAGATCATTTTCATTCTTACCTTTATCCACTAATACTGGGATAAGTCAAACTTAGTTGGTAAATTTCCTTGAAAAATTAGGTCCCAGGCTGAGATCTATATCGTTTCAGCACATTGTGGATTTTCACAGTCAAGATAGAGCTTTATATTCCAAAAGCTTGCAGAGCCCAACTAGAGTTATTCCACGGAAGTAGTGTTGTGCAGGCACAAATTTATAATCACCAGGCACAGAAAATATAAATCTCTTGTAATAATATTATACAATAAATATAAACCCCTCAGAACACTAATGAAATTCACATGATACTAAATTCAAAGTTCTGAACACAAGTGAGGATAAAGAAATGATGCAAAGGAAACTAAAGATTAAAATGCAGGTAGAAACAATAATTAAACAGGAAATCACCTTGGAAAAAATGTAAAATAATCAATGGAAAGGAAAAAAATCTGAAATATACATAATCGATAGAGGCACCTCTGGTTTCTCACAATACTGATGGAAGATATACATGGGTAACAAATTAAACATGCATTAACAATATAATACAGGTACAAAAAACAGGGTAACACAGTTTTGAAGTGAAGTCTCAGAGCAGGGAGATAGTATGCCCTGTCTATATGCCTCTGAAGCAAACATACCTTGAGTATTGTGTTCAGTTTTGAGCATCACAAATTACTAGAAAGATACTGACAAAATGAAGGATTTTTTTCGGGGGGGCGGTGAGTTAAATGGCTGTAGGGACTGATTTATTAAATGAAGCAATTACTAGGAGGAGACATGACTGGGTATGTTTGTTTTTAAAGTATGTTTAGTCTTGAGTAAAAGAGATTGAGGGGGGAACCTAATAACAATCTTCAAATATGTTCAGGTCTGCTATAATGAGAACAGTGATCTATAGCTCTCCATGTCCACTGATGGTAGGACAAGAAGTAAGGGGCTTAATCTGCAGCAAGGGAGATTTAGGTCAGATGTTAGGAAAAAACTTTCTAATTATAAGGATGGGTAAGTACTGGAGTAGGTTACCAAGGGAGATTGTCGAATCCCTGTCATGGAGGTTTTTTAAGAACATCCCTGACAGCTATTTGTCCAACCTGGTGTGGGGACACTTGGTTCTGCCTCAGTGCAGGGGAAAGGACTAGATGACTTCTGAAAGTTCCTTCCAGCCGTACCTTTCTATGATTCTATGACAATATTCTGCAAACACTTGAAGGATGTTAAGCAAGAGCAGGAATCATTTTGTGTGTTACCTGGGGAATAAAGGGAGGAAAATAAAAGAGAGAATGTAGGTTGAATTTAAGGAAAGGATCCTGACAGATCTATTACTCTGAGGAATAATCTTCCAAAGGAAGAGGTGAAAGGCCAATTGCTCAGGAATCTTAAACACAATTGGTAAAAGTACTGGAAAATATACAAATCAGAACAAACCTGCATGGCAGTAAGGACTGGATGATCTAATAAGAGTTTTGTTTGCTTCTTGCTGTTGAATTCTGTTTTGAGTGCTTAAGTGGTACATATAACTCATGCTGTCCAGTTGTACAGGGTATATGCTAAAAGACTTTGCTCACAAAAATATTTGTGGGGAAAATGATGTTTAATAAATACTCAAGCAAATATATAACCTCACATGCATACTTTTATAAATATGAATTTAGACATGAATCCTGATATCCTGAAAGTCTGTTAATTTGGGACTCATCCAATTAAGGAACAGATATGTCACTTATTTGTATTACTGGAAAACCTGGGAGCCCTAGATGGGGAAAAGGACCCCATTGTGTTAGGTGCTATACACGCAGAAACTGCTTGCAGATAACTTAGAAACAGAAAAGGGAGATACATTTTCTTAAATAACCAGTTACTATGAATAGTTCACCAATTTTATTTTTCACGAATTTCATCTCTTTATTAACTCAAATTCAGAAGCTACTCACGCCTGTTTCCCTTTGACTGTGTCAGTGGCTGTGTTACTGCACAGCACCCCACACTGGTGAATCTTACTGCAGGGAGATCAATTAGCAAATCACAATTAGCCTCAGATCATTTTTGAAGGGTTAAACATATCTTAATATTTCACTCTCCTCCTTATGCTTGTCATGTCTTAATAGCAGATGACTCTATATAACAATGTCAACATATTATAATAGTAGGCTAACCTTCCCAATCAGGAACAGGTATCTGGAAAGCACTGAGCTTTATTGAGAGTTTGGGGTGCCATCTTCAAGCAAACTGCATATGAGCTTGAATTGTGATGATGTTGTGGGAAAGAATCAAACGTACCTACAATACATCCATGCATTGTGTTTACAGGGAATCATACATAATACTAAAAATGTTTATGCCACTTTGTATAAACTTACATAGATGAAGTATTGGCTGCCAGAGTTGAGAAGAGACATAGAAAATAACTACTAGAAAAGCAACAAAATGTTATAAGAAGAGGCTGAGGGATCTACATTTCCTTGGTTTGTTTTATGGTGTAGCATGTATTCTACAGGAAAGTAGAACAATGATAACACAAGCATTGAATAAGTAGGCAGTCGCCCACCCTGGTTTAGCAGCAAAAATCCTTCAAAGAGAACTTTGCTCCTAAAGCTTTTGTTTTGCATTTTCAGGGGTTTAATTTACACAGGATTTAACAAACATTCTAGAAACCTTACAGGGTTTTAAAACAAATAAATAAAAAGGATCTGAAACGAATTGCCTCCTCAAAAAACCCTGTATTAACCTGTTTTCTGCTAATATATCCTTCTTTCTTCTGCCTACCACTGATCCAGTTTTATAGGGTTTCCAGCTGTGAGTCTTTAAGTTCTGATTGTCTTCCATCAGAATCCCTGCTTAATTACCCACTTTTCCACCCCTGCCTGGCTGTAACCTGTTAGAAACTTTAGCAATAAGTTAACTTCTTCCCTTCTAGAGTCAGGCTGGGGGAGGCTTTTCCTCCCACTATGTCCTTATAGCCAACAATTAATGGAGTTAAGGCAGCTAGGGCACAAATTGGAGAAGAAATGTATGTGAGGCAGTTACAGTCTAATAATCTTTTGGTCAGTGAGATTATGTGAATGTACAGAAGAGCTATGAAGTTTAACTTGCCATGCACTCTGAATAACCATCCATTGAATTCTTATGGGTAATTGTACAGCCTACCTATGTATTCTTATGGTCTCTCCCTAATGCTCATGACAGCATTGCCAGAAGGGTCTGTTTCAGCCATGTATGCTTTTGGAAACTTAAAATTGATCTTGTCAGAGATTTCTTGTCTTGCAGGGTGAATTCCATTGAATAACAATGATCTCCTGGGGAGGAGGGGAGATGCGCTTCCTGTACAGTAAATGGCATTCTAAAGCTCAGGCCTACATCTGTGATCAGAAACACTTACTTTGTTAGCCGTACTAAAGGGTGCTAGCTGTGACTTTTCAGAGTAACAGTACATCCCTGGTGTAGCACTGGACCCGTTAGTTGATTCCTGTCCTTATCAGTAAAGGATACATTTGAAGCATACTTGCTTCTCTTTGCAATGTGTACCTAGGGAAGGATTTGGATCATAAGTAGATGTCATTTCATACAGTTTACAACCACACAGTGTTAAATTGACAATGCTATTTTCACTCTGTTACTTAGTGAAAGATAACTCTCAATGAATTTTGGAGCAGTGTTGTAAATTTAGGGTTTTTTTTCCCCCCTTCCTATTTGCAGAATATTGGAATAGTTGCCAAGCAGGCCGTACACCCCAAAAAATTCATCACTAGTGGATTATACGTAGATTGGCTTTCTGAACATATGTTTGCATAACACTGCAGAAGGCACTACAAAAATAAATAATAGCTCTAAATATGGTACATGCTAGCATACACCTTCCTGAAGAGAGACAAAAAAGGCAATTAAAAGTGAAGTCCTCTTAATATTATAGAGGATAACAAAAGAGAAACATTGTATGGAATTGGCTTTAAAAAGACTGTGCCCTCAAGGATTATAGCAGATGTGACTAGATGATGGACTGTAAATGACATCCAAAAACTGGTTTGTGTGATTGTAGCATTCAACTCAAGACAGCAAAATTCTGTCTCTCTCTCTCTCTCTCAAAAAAAAAAAAAAAACCAACTCCCCTCCCCCCAAATAAAAAAAACTGTTTGAGCTTTGTTGGTTTAATATGTTACAATTTGTTCACAAACTATCTCTGTGCCATACAGAACTCCATTGACATAATTTGGCACTACTATAATTCCTTTCCTTCAACCAAACATAATAATCAATCTTACTTGCTTTTTATTGATTTAAAATAAATTTTAAAAATCACATCCTAGTTGTGGTGGGGGTGTATCAACCAGGATACTGAGCCCAATGTAGGGAAAATTAGCACTACTCCCAATGGGCATATCATGAATGTTTAAATCTTTCTGAGAAGTAGGTGAGACACTTGGGGAAGTTCCAGGTGTTCATGAGCTGTCCTGAGACCTCCACTGGGAATGAAAAAGTGGAGGCTTTGTAAACTATTGTAAATTGTCTTCAGAGCTGTTATTTTCAGTGGCTTTACTGAATTGGTTAAAATCTGAAACTGAAGCAATCTTACTGGAAAGGTACTACTGGAGAGGTACTCTTCCACTGCAGATTTGACATGGTGGTTTTAAAACAAAGTAAAAGTTTATGGGTCAGAATCTGATCCTTTTGCTCAGATTGTGTTGTATCTTGCTCCAGGAAGAGCTGCATTGAAATCAGTAGCACTATTGACGAAATGGGTTGTTTGCTACTTGGTATGAATGAGAGGATCAGAATCTGGCCCTACTGCTTTAATTTATGTAGAGCTAAATAAATCAGCATCCAAGCTACAAAAAGCTACTGCTGGGATGTCCCACCCACAAACCTATTCTATGTCAGGAAAAGTCAATATTTTCTGTCTCCCTGACTGACATGCTGGTTATGAGGTCAGTTTTAAATAGATTGTGTAAATTTTGACTCAGTTAGTCTAGGATTAATTCCATGCATGAACTCTGATATTTTGAAGTTATCAGCAAGATGACCAGTTGGTTTGCACCTGTTCATCTTTAAAAAAAAAAAAAAATTAGTGAAAGAACCTAAAAAGAATATGTTATGAGCCTTTTTATACCCTTCAAGCTTCTGTCCAAAAGGAAGGAAAAAAGTTTAAATCTAGTGGTGGTATAGTCCCAATAGGGTAGGACTGTGTTAAAACTGTATTAAAAGTTAATGAAATATTTTACCACAGCATTTTACCATAGCAACTGCAAGTTATATCCAAGCATTCCATAAATATTAAAATTATTCTCCTCATCTCAATCAGTGAAGGACTGAGGGCAGGGAAAAAGATCTCATTTTATGGTCCTAAAATTCAAATGTGAAAAGAAGAGAGATTAGGTTATAAAAATAAGGTACTGTATAACTTGCCTAATGGCCTGTAATCTGCTGGAAGTACAGCTGCAATGGGCTTTTTTTAACAGGTGCTATGATTATAGAGCATAACAAACATGTTAGGCTTTGTAGTGCATTTAATATCTTATAAACAACTGGGTTAATTTGGGCAAGGCTAATGGATTAGTTCAAATGGCACTCTTCTAAAAGGTCTTTGATTATGCTGTGTAAATTCAAACTAAAGTATTGGGCATTTCAGTATGCAAAATTCTTAAACATCTAGCATATCTGACTATTACTGAATATAATATTTTACTGTCCCTGTATTTACATATATTGTTTTTAATAAAAAGAGATTGCAGTCAGCCCAGTGGCCTGGTAGCATATCAGTGTTCTGGTTCCGGTTCACCAGGTCTTATGGCATGGACCGGTGGGGTCAGTATTTGCTGCAGGGGGAGTATTCTTAGTCCCAAAACAGTGATAAATCAGTCACCTCTAAACTTCAACACCTCTTTGCTAGCTCAGGTGTGGTGAAGGGGTGGCACTGACTGTTTCTTTAGTTAGTCCTGTACAGAATGAGAAATGCCAAAAGGATAGAAAACAAAGGAAAATGGAAGTGATTTTTAGGCTCTAACAGGTATCTGGGACACTGAGGTGCTTTGAATTTTCCAATGTTTTTTGTAAAGTCTTTTTTTTTCTTTGACTAGAGGCTAGAGCTCTGCAAATAAGTGTGTGTTCATTCACTGGCCAAACTGGGGACGGAGGGGGGAATATTTTGAGTGAATCCAAAACAAAACCAAAACATCAAATGTTTTGGTGAACTGAAAGCTGTCTTGTTTGGGTTTTCTTAATTCATTTTGGTTTGAATGAAATGTTTCATTGTCTTTGAATTTTTTTTAACCTTTCAAAAAATAAAATCAAAACACTTCATTCTGAAATGATTTGGTGTATGTGTGTTTTACTGAAACAATTTGGCAAATTCTACCTGAATTTGCCAAATGTATGTCAGCCTGAATCCAGGGCCAGCTCCAGCTTTTTTGATGCCCCAAGCGGCGAAAGAGGGAGGGGAAAAAAGATCCGCGATGGGCGGCACTTTGGTGGCAGCTCTACCGCGCCGCTTCATTCTTCGGCGGCAATTTGGCGGCCGGTCCTTCCCTCAGAGAGGGACTTGCTGCCAAAGACTCGGATGTGCTGCCCCTTTCCATTGGCCGCCCCAAGCACCCACTTCCTGCACTGGTGCTTGGAGCTGGCCCTGCCTGAATCTCCATTTTTTTTGGCAGAAAGTTTTGTCTGAAAAACTTTGCCTAGCTCTACTGTAGAGTGTCCAAGGTACAATGTTCCCTCCTGCATACCTTAAGGTCTGCAAGAGCACATCTGCAGTTTGAGCACCTGCAGATGTTGTGAGGTGCAAACAATCTCAAGGGTCTTCACCAATCTGCAGCAGTATTTCACTCCATTTTCACTATGAAGCTCCTTCCCTTGCATGCAAATGGAAAAAATCCTGCCTAAACTGCTCCTGTTATGTGCTTTGTAAAGAAATTATCTCTATGTACTCAGTAAAGGCCTGATTCAGCAAAACACATACCCCTATGCTTAACTTCATGCATGTGAGCAAGGCTATTGACTTCTATGGGACTAATGATGTGTTTGAAGATAAGCAGGTGCTTAATTGTTTTGATTATTGGAATCTAAGACTTTCAAAGGCTCATCTTGGTCAAATCAAAGCAAGTTTCCTTTAGGCAAAAAAAAAAGTATACCCTCTCCCACTACCGCTACCACTGAGGGCTATTTTTTTTATACACAACTTCAACTTTCAGTCCCCAGATGTTTTCACTGTAGAGCTATTAGAGAATCGTGAACATTTATGGAAGTGGATATTATTTAACTTGACTATCTAAACTAAAAGACACTGAGGCCAATGGAATAGTAATTGAGGGATTATAAATACATATTGAGTTGAGGGAGATATGGAATTAAATTCCTTTAGGATTGTCTGGGAAGGAGTCAGAATAAAAGGGGGTGTGGGGGCAAGAGAACATAGCAGTAGAGGAGAGACAATTTGGCACCAAAGAAAGGGGACATGGCAGTTCTCAGTTCTTACAGTGAAAGTAAAGGGAGATACTGTAGGTTGAGAGGACAAAAATAATACTCAAGTGGGGGGAAATAAATACTGTCATGATATAATTACTTATTATGTAATCTGTAAACAGGGCCGGCTCTAGGTTTTTTGCTGCCCCAAGCAAAAAATTTTTTGGCTGCCACCCACCCCAGCCCTGGGCTATCCCCCTCCCAACTGCACCCTCCTGCTGCCCCAGACCTGGGTCACTGGTAACTCGCTCCCAGGGCGGGTCATTCAGCAGGAATTTTGGATGTGCACAGAACACAGACAGGATTGGTTCCCATATGGTTACAGAACTGCAGTAAAGTGGAACAATTTTCAGCTTGTGTGACTAGAGGATATCTGGATGCACATTATAAGACTGTCCTACATAAATGAGGAAAAGTTGAGGTGCCTTTATTATTCTTTTGTTCCATTCTTTGTTTCTATGGGGAATGCACTATCATGGTCTTTCTTTTAAACAAAACTAAAACTTAAAAAAGCGATGGCTGTTGAAAATAGCAACTCCAGTCCTAATAACCACTGGGAAGCATTTCTTGCTCAATTTATTCTACTTTTTCTACAGCAAGTTACAGTGGATCAGTATATTTGATTTGGGGGAAATTAAGTAACAGCTGCGCAAATTGAGCTTGAGCGCTCCTGAATTTTGAGGGTGTTCAAATCTGGAAGGCAGGTGCTAGATTCCCTTTCTGAATATTAGCTATATCTGGAGAGGAAAAGTCAATTTCTGCTTCCATGGCTCAGAAGTGGAAATCCTCCTAAGTGTCTGGTACTGTATCTAAAGCTACCCAGGTCCAGAGCCTCCCCTCCCTTACTTTTCATTTTAAATTCTAGTGGGATCCACATACCTCCCTTGCTAGTCTTCAGCTAGAGAGGTGCACCATCCATTTAGTCCCCTCAATTCCTTCTTTGGGGGAGAGCCCAGGGCTGGGGCAGCAGGAGGTGCGGGTGCGGGGGGGGGGAGGAGCTGGGAAATGTAGTTCTTTTCCTGCTCCAGGGCTGGCTCTATAGGCAGGGAGCTAACCAAGGAACTACAGCTCCCAGGGGTCCCTGTTGGTTCTCAGCTCCCTTGCAAATCTGCCGCCCCAAGCAACTGCTTGCTTTGCTGGTGCCTACAGCCGGCCCTTTCTGTAAAGGCCCCAGTATGGATTGGAGCCCCATTGTGCACCCGGAGAAGAGGCACTCCTTGCCCTGCAAGACCTTGTAATCCAAAGAACCGTTTACAAATGTATTCTGAGCAAGAGCCTTCATTTTAAGTTTTCTTCGTTTAACTGCAGGAATTGTTTTATTAAAAATATTTGGATTATACTTAAATTCCTTTTGATTTTTGCAGTATAGTTTTGGTATAACTATTAAAGTACCTCTTCCTGGTTTTGATAGTAACAGCTGGGTGATTGAGAAAATGTTGCAGCATCTTGACATTTTGGTAACATTTGACATATTCAACTGCCTTTGTGTTTATCTTCAGCTGAATTTTTAACTTCTGTGATACCATGAATCAAAATGACCTTTAAAACCTTTATTCGAATTACATTTTTTTTTAACATGAATTGTTGTTCTTTCAAGCATCAGCCTGGTGGCCTTTCATTTATCCTTGGCCATTACTTTCTGTACCGCTGTATGAAGGATATACAGCTTGCTACTTGAATATAACATTCAGGTATATACAGTAGTGAAAATTAGTGCACCAATTTATTATTCCCCTGCTCCGTCAAAGCACAAGGCCCAGAGCACCTATTGGGTGCACCAAAAGTGACATCACAGTTTTTTGCCATATGCAGGCTTGAAAATTTAGAATTTGGGGTCTGATACTGCAGTATGTATAACAACTAAATCAAGTATGGGCACATCATTTTAATCCCCTCTCCCATGTGAGGTAGAGCATTGAGAGAGATTTATTGAAATGCTTACACTGGAAAATCAGGTTAAGTACAAAGACTTAAGGCAGGCACACCTAGAAGCGCAATCACACCAGCAAATTGCTTTGACTCCTAGATATCTAAATGGACTCTGCACATCACTCTGCAGAAAGCAGACACTAGTAGTAATTACTCTAATCAGCAGGTGTTAAGTGATCCAAGACAATACTCATTTCCAGCTGATCATCTGTTGACCGCTACATAACACACTTCATCACAATTTTTGGCATATTGCATTAAAGATATGGTATTCCACCTTGAACAGTGTATGTGCCTCACTGTGATATATATCATCTTAGTAGCCTAAAACATGATGTTGTGGAGCAGTTGATCAGAAGATAAGGGAAACAGAATGCAACCTATGTTCATTGCCATTTGACATCCTGATATGAATTGAAGTTTCCATCTAGGAAAAAGAAAGAAAGCGAGCAATACAATAGAAATCATGGATAGTGTAGTTCATTCAGCCACTATGCACGTTATTCTGGTGTAGTTGTCAAATGGTACCATTACCAAGAACTGCCATAAAATCCTCTGTGATCTCAACAACACACTTAAGGACAAGATTTTGCTTTGCAACTAGTTGAATCCTGATAGCTGGTAAGGTACGTTTCCTCTGAATATGACGCTTAAGCAAATGCTGTTAATCTTTGTACTGAGTTAATACAGCTTGTCAGCAAATTATTCACACTCTAAGGTTACAACTGGAACGATTACCTGCCTTGTGGTGCTCCTGGTAAAATCCTCGTTATGCAGTTAATTATGATCTTCCAAGAAATAACAGATCATTTTTCTTCTAGTAAAGACTGAGCCTGCTGAGGTCTCAATCCTGCAAAGCACTTAAGTGCACACTTGCCTTTAAGTACATGAGTAGTCATTTACAGGTATCTTTAAATAACTTTTACATTCAATTGGCTACTGTGCTACAGGCCTGCAGCTCTACCTGGATCTTGAAGGATGAGCTCCATTCTAAATGATAACTGTTCAGCATCTGGCAGCTAAATCCATTTAAAACATGGTAGCTCTGAAGTAGAGCCTTGATTGATCTACACTCTCCTGTCACACTGCCATGTGAATCGGGGAGTGCAAAGTTGTAAATAACAGTCCCATATCCAGATTTTGGGGTGCATCGTGAACTATTAGTATGAATATTACTAGAATCTGTGATTACAGATGGCAAATGAGTAAATAAAACAATGACATAGACAGACGTACAACAATCAGAGCCAGCTCCAGCATTTCTGCCGCCCCAAGCAAAAAAAAAAAAAAAACCCAACAAAACAAAACAAAACCTGTGATCGGCGGCGGCAATTGGGGGAGGGGACCCACGATCGGCAGCGGCAGTTCAGCAGCAGATCCTTCGCTCCTAGAGGGAGTGAGGGAACTGCCACCCGAATTGCCTCCAGGTGCCGCCCCTCTCCCTCGGCCGCCCCAAGCACCTGCTTGTTAAGCTGGTGCCTGGAGCCGGCCCTGACAACAATGTATACAGAACAAAAAGATAAATGGTTTTCTCAGCCAAAGTAAGTTACCCTCCAGCACTATAACTGGGCACTCTTCTCAGAGAAGGAAATGCATAGCGATTGCCCAAGCTCTATCCATAATTAATATAGTCCCTTTCATGTGAGAATTCATTCTGGAAAATGACAAGGAGTCCGGTGGCACCTTAAAGACTAACAGATTTATTTGGGCATAAGCTTTTGTGGGTAAGTGGGTTTTTTTACCCACAAAAGCTTATGCCCAAATAAATTTGTTAGACTTTTTAAGGTGCCACAGGACTCCTCGTTTGTTTTTGTGGATACAGACTAACATGGCTACCCCTCTGATTCTGGAGATGGCCTTTCATCCATTTTGTATTTCTTCAGAAAGACAGTTTTTGTGTAGAAAGCAGACACAAGTGAAAGAGGGAATAAATATGCAGAATGAAGGAAGATGAAAGGAATGAGAGATGTGAGAGAACTGAGGACAAACGTGCACCTTCTATGCATCCTGCTTAGTCTCAAATCAGATAACAAATGGGTAGGGGATGAATAGACTATAGGGCCAGGGGAATCTCTGTGATTATTTCATCTGACCTGCATAACATTGGCCATAAGACTTCCATGAATTAATTCCAGTTTGAACTAGAGCATATCTTTTAACTCCAGATTGGATTTTTTTTCTAAATGTTTCCATGGTGGAAAATCCACCACAGCCCTTGGTAAGTTGTTCCACTGGTTAATTACCCTCACTGTTTAAAAACAAAAACTTGTGCCTTATTTCTAGTCTGAATGTGATTAGAGTCCACTTCAGCTATTAAATCTTATGTCTTTGACTGCTAGTTTGAAAAGCCCTTTATTATCAAATTTCTGTTCCCTATACAGATACATATAGACGGTTAAAAACCCACTTAACCTTCTCTTTGTTAAGCTCAATAGATTGACATCCTTGAGTCCTTTAATCATTCTCTGGACTCTCTCCAATTTATCGGTATCCTTCTTGAATTGTGGACATTACTAGACACAATATTTCAGCAGCAGTTGCACCAGCCAAAATATAGAAGTAAAATCAACTCTCTACTGATACTCCGTACTCTGTTTATACATCTTCGGGATCTCATTAGCCCTTTTGGCCACAGCAACACATTAGGAGCTCATGTTCAGCTCATTCCCCACCATGATGCCCAAGTATTTTTCAGCATCACTTCTTCCCAGGATAGAATCCCCCATCCTGTAAGTATGATCTGCATTCTTTGTTCTGAGATATCTGACTTTACATATGGCTATACTGAAACATGTATTGTTTGCTTGCAATGATGGGGGCCATGTCAGCTGATAGAACTCTTTCATGCAGAGTTGTATAGGATGGCAGCATTTCAGACCTTGCTCTTGCATGTCATCGAAATGTCTCCTTGTGCAGCCTATAGGATGGTTTGGGTTAAGAAATAAGTTTGGGGCCTAAGTTAGTCTAAGTATAGAGCAGTATGGGAAATAGAAGTTGCTAGTGTGAGAAAACTTAAAGGGAAGTTGGAGAGACAGTGTTCTGGGAAAGTAGGAGTTAGTAAGGATATGACCCTGAGTTATTTTACCATTTTATGTTTTGGAGGTTTATAATGAGTGTTTTTGAGAATGTTCTAACCATGCACTATCTATATTGATAGTATGAGAAGGACATTGGTGCAGATGTTAATTTAAATTATGTGTAAAATATAAAGAGCCAATCAGAAGGTGCAAGAAATATAATTATCGTTGAGGGCAGTTTAACTTGAATTAATGTTATAATGGAGCAATTTTGTTAAATTGCAGTGAAAGTTCCAAAGTGTATGGTTAGGTTACAGGATTATAAGATTGCACTTCATTCTGATGTCAGTGGACTGATCACCCTTTGATACACCATTTCATCTTTGAGTGCGAGTACAATAGTAGTAATTGCATAAGTAGTTAAGCAAAGAGGCATGCTATTACTAATCATTTTTCATTATTAAAAAAGTTTGGTTGTATCTTTCATACTTTTGCCTCATGGTTCTATACTAACTAAATGTTCTGTAACTGACTGCGAGGCTTGAACCTGAAAACTAATTTGGGTTTTATTGAACCATTATCTTTTACAGCATAATATTAATTGGGAACACTTGAACATAAAGGTTACATTTATTATAATACATTTTGGAGTTGTTAATGATTCAATGTATTTATTTTGGTTTTTGTAATATTTACCCCCCACCTCTCCGTTTTTCCTGTTCTCAGACAGTAGATTTATGAGTTACTAAAGCAACACCAATTTAGCACTTGCGAATGCCACAAGCAGTGCTCAACTATTAGGGATTGGCTCAAGATACAAAATATGGATATGGGTATTTGAATTTTAAACACCCCAAAGTTTGGGAGATGGATCAAATGAAAACTGACCATCTCTGTCAAATACCTTACTTATCCATGCACTCCCTTTCAGTTGTAGACATTTAGGTATAGCATGGGATGGTCTAGGCATACTGCCTCAACACAAGAGTCTGGACTAGATGACCTCTCAATGTCCCTTCCTGCCCTACATTTCTATTTAGTCTATGACTGTTATGGTGTCGATTTAGGATTACATTTAACAGATCTCCACTTAGATTTTAATCCAGGAATTGCAGATTCACTAAATTGTGAGAACCAAATGTCTACTAAACTGAGAGAATCCAAAGGCTATTTTAACTTCAGTTTTTGTTCTCTTTCTGTGTTGGTTTTTTTTTCAATACTGTTAGCTTTGAGAAGGTTATACTACTACAGTTAATTTTAATTATTTCCAGGCAGTTTGACACACTTTCTTTTAATAAAATAATTTTAGTAACTAAAATTTCCTGAATTCTTTCTGTTGAGGTTCATTTCAAGTCTGTAGATGTAAAACAGGCTTGGCTAATAGCTGTTTAGAAATACAGAATAGGAATTTAAAATAGAAGGATCTGTACACAGTGTAACTTGGTTTATATGATGTTAATCTATGGTTTTGCTGATAAAATGAGAGTACCTTGGACAGCATAACAAATACATAAATTCAAATTAACAGTCAAACAGAAATCAAAAAACAGTTGTTAGTCAAAATATAATGTAGCTATAGTAGATGAAACAATAAATGCTACATTTTACACTTTTGTAGTCGTCAGATGTCCATTTCTACACCAACGAGAAAAAAATCAATAATGAATAACATTTGCAAACATTAATAAATATTCCTTGTTCCCTTTATAACTTCTCTGCAAGAATCCAAAATAATAAATAAAATAAAATCTACTGTTCTACTTGGTCACCACTCAGAGGAAAGCAGGTGGAGAGATTAAAAAGGTCACCGGAGAATATTTTTCATTAAGCTATCCCTCCATCTTTCCTTTGTTTTCATGATAACATTGCCATTTTTGTTTTCATATAGTACACCGTAGCTTATGTCTAATTAGAGCATTATAATTTATGGTAGACAAGCTCTGGCAATAGAAATGTGCAATAGAAATACAATTATATTCACTACAGTAATTTCTCTGGATAAACAAATTCACTTACAGAATATTGCTAATAACTTCTACAGCGAAATTGGAAAGAATTGTTGGGGTTGTTTTTTTTTTTTTTTTTTTTGGTTTGGTGTGGGATTTGTGGTGGTCTGTTTTTTGTTGTTGTTGTTGTTGTTGTGATGGAAAGGGGAATAAGAAATGAAGTTTAAAAACACACTATTTTCACCTTTTTTCACATTTTTTGGGTAGGGATATTCTCAGGGCCAGCGCTTCCATTTAGGCGACCTAGGCAGTTCTTCACTCGCTCCAGGACCCGCCGCCGAAGTGCCCTGAAGACTGGGAGCACGGAAGGACCCCCCCCCCTGCAGAATTGCCGACTATGACCAGGAGCGTGGAAGGACCCCCCCGCCTAGGGCACCAAAAACCCTGGCGCCACTCCTGGATATCTCGGTGATACACTGCCACAGCTGTGGTCAGCAGAGGACCTCAAGCTGGGTTCTTCCTCTTTATAAAAAGAATAGGTTGCTACCAGCTCATTCCCTGCGAGGACCTCTGGAACTTGCCTTGCCCTCAGTCCAAAATAGCCTGAAATTAATGACTTTTGAAGATATATTTCTGTGGAGTGAAAATTGTTGGCTGGGTTTTCATTGTTGTGAGTGAGTTAAGCGGTTATTTGTATGTGATGATTTTAGGAGATCATCCTAAATAATGACAAAACTTAAGCAACTTCAAGTTCCATTGATTATGTCAGTACAACTTGTCCAAAAAGCCAATTATTTTAATGAACGTTTTGAAGGGAAAACTCCTTAATTTTACACAAGGAGAAAAAATCCCTAAGGTTTTTCATGTAGTTTTAATAAATAAATAAATTTTTCCCTACAAATTTTCAGTTTTTGGTTTCCCATTTTCCCCAAAATGTGATATACATGGCCAAAATTAGTGTCCACCAACTAAAAACTTGTTTTGATTGAAAAGCCACCTTTCATTTACAGCTTAGATGTAAACATATGCTTAATGATGTCCTGAATCAGAGTCTTACCACTACTTGGTGACAATTATGCAACTGTGAGTTCAAGGCACTGCTAGAGTACTTAGAGCTTTCTGCATGGGTATTTTTCTCTCTTTAGTTTAAAATAAAAGAATATATTTTCATTGTATTTAGGTGTGAAGAGGCAGCACTCCGTGACAGACACCATCTAAAAACATCTGAATCCCTACACTATATAAAGATGTAGTTGTACCGTTGGCATCTAATTCTTTTTGTCTCATCTGAGGGTTGAAGCCCCGAACACTCCAATATTATAACCGCTCTGGATTTTCTCTCCACTTCTGCTACCCAGAAGTGTTTATCCTTTCAGTGAACTTGCTCAGAAGGATTATAGCTAGTTCTCTTCAGGTGTCTATGTCCCATTAAAAACTATTACACACCAGAACTAGCCACCAGACTAAAGTTTTAACCTCCCTGGTCAGTTGGACTGTGGTTCTTCCTCATAAAAAGCAAACAAAAAATGTTGTCTATCCCTGTTTTCTGCCATCTACTTATCTCCACATCTTCATCTAAATATTTAAGTCCACAGCAAAACTTGAAGTCCGAGAGCTGCAAACTGCCATTTTTTTTCCTTTCCTCTTTACCTATTTTTCAAAGACCATAACACTGGTGCATACATGAAAGAGTTGGGTTACATCTACAGCAGTCCCATCTGTGTTAAGGGCTACAGATATCCATTCATGTTGTTCTTAATTTCCCTGGAATAAGTAGTATACTGAAAGCTATTCTTCCTTAGCAAATATTCACATTATTTGGACTGGTCAAGTGTGGTTCTGTACTGCAGCTTTGCATGTCTGCTGCAGAGCTCCACACAAGCAGCTTTCTGATTTTTAGGGCCTTTCAGTGACAGCTGCATGAGCCCTGCATGGCTTGGTTTGAAGAGTCTGGCAGACAGTACATCATCTCCTGCAGGTTCGTTTGGAAGGGCTGGTTTTACCATAACTGACATAGCCACTCTGCAATCTCCAAAGACCCTATATCTTGTACCCTTGTGAGACTGCCCGATTATGGGACCAGGAAGTCAACTTCAGCTGTCCCTGCTTTGCTAGCATTGGCTCTATAAAGATGGATAGGAGCTGGAGAGAGACTCCCTAAAATCTTCATGTCAGGAAATCTAAACCTTATAAGTGGTCAGTTGTTAGAGATCCCTTGAAGTTTCTGTTCTCTAATTGGCATTGGCACAAAAGGCCAAAAATCTTTCTCCCCGTTAGCATATTGGTGCAGGGACAAAGGAAGTGAAATATGCTGGCTTTTTGTTTTTTGAGCCATGCTCTGTATTAAACCATAATTCAAGAAACTCTCATTAACAGAAAGTTTCATTATAAGAATTCTTGTCCCCTGATCAGTAGTCCAAATACATTTGGGGAATAGCTAAATATCAACCTGTCCAAAATTCTGGAAAAAGCTATGAAAGTGTTAGAGAAATGTAAGCTGCTGAAGTTCAGAGCAATTAAAGGCCCCATAGATTTCCCCATCCCAATGGACTAACCATAAACACTTACAAATAAATTTAAAGATGTTATGAATCAAATCCTCAGATTATATAACAAAGTAAAATCCTTAGGAGCTCTGCAAGATGTAAAAGGGAAGGTGTTTTTCGTGCGTGTATTTAAAAAAAAAAAATCAGGGTCTATGTGGCTCACTTAAAGTCTTTCTTACATCTGCTGATACTGTAGTAAGACTTTTGACAGACTGACATTTTGATACAGTTCCACACACAAGAAAATCTTCTACACTGTTCAGACTTCCCCCTACTCATGGGCCAAGGAAGAATGAGATGTTGTCTCAATCTTTTTTAAATTTTGGGAGGTGCTCAAATACTGCAGTCACATGGTAAGAGGCATGGGTCATATAAATACAGCACCTAGATAGATCAGTAACTAATAAACATTAGACTGGATTCATTAAAAAGGGACACTCCCCTTATGATGTAAGGAGAGTCCTTGTCTCCAGCCAAATAGCTTTCTATCATTGCCCCATGCTTCACTTTCTGCACAATACCTTTAGCCATTATTGTTGTGAATGGTATTGTAGTTAACAATGGTCCCGACTGCAAAATCCAGATGCAAATCAGGATGAGATTTCTGTTCTCTAGGTTGAACATTGTTGGCTGGACTGACAACAGACATATGGAATAAGGACAAAACTTATCTCAGGATCCTGAGTAAGAGTCTAGCATCATGCTCCACAAACACCTCAGTTTAGGTATGGCTGTAGCTCAGGCCCATCTCTAAGCTTCTAAGCTAGTCTTTACAACACTAGTGGTAGAGGAAACGGGGACTTCTTGGGGTTCTTTCAATCTTCCCCACCATCTCTCTCACACACACACACTCTTCTGAGTGCCCCCCCCAATAATATGCAAATTCTCTCTTCCCATTCTACTACTATGCAATGATTGCAGGAAGCCAAGTCTTCTGCTGCACCTCAGCTGCCAAGAGCATGGAACCATTTTGCCCTAGCATCACCTCCTTCATGTTCCCCCCCTTCTACTGCATTGTGGGGGTGGGGTGGGGGAGGAGGGATATTTCTTTGTGTGTGTGTGTGTGTGTGTGTGTGTGTGTGTGTGTGTGTGTGTGAGGGGAAACATGCCTTTCCTTTCTCACACATTGATACAATGAGCTATATACTCAAGATGGCCACTCTTGGACTTCTCATTCCAGGTCAATATTGATTCAATTTGATTCCCAATTACAAAACAAAAATAAATAACCACACACCAAAAATCATACATTTCAAATGGAGAACGTCAATTTTCTTTTTCCTTTTGACAACCTTTATAAGAATCTTTCATTGTCTGGAAAATTTTGAAATCTTACTATTGCATTCTGTGTCAGAATAAAAATTACTTCAATTTTTTCAATAAACTTATATTCTTTATTTAAAATTTCTATTCTTTATAATTTAGAAATTAGCAATAGTTACCAATTGTAGTTTAACAGGACAAGGGCATGGTCAGGCAATATCGTGTAAAACTATATACTCCCCTTTTTCCAGAACTTCAGCTTAATTCTTCGCAGAAGCACAAGCAAAGTTCTGTCTTTTCAGTACTTTTTCAGAAAGCACTACAACAAAATTAAACCTTAGTGGTGGTTTTACCTATAAAACCCTGATAAATGGGTATTAATAATTCTGGGTCAATTTTCAAAGAGAGTACCATAAACTTTCTTAGTAAAACAAACATTTAATGCACACAAAACACATTGTAAACAGTCTAAAACATTAATAGTATTTAATAGGAACATTGATAATAGTATTTGGAATACTATGAATAACTTTCATTTAAAAGTTAATAGTCAGTAAATCTACTGGTGTGCCTTATACATACATTCCCATTTTGTTTCTCTTACAAACATTCACATATAACATTTCAACACGACTTTTATTTATTTATTTATATATATGTGTGTGTGTGTGTGTGTGTGTGTCCTGATCTTCTCTGAGATGGCTTCTCAGTCTTTAGCGTATGACCACAGTATGTAGCGTGTGTCAGTTGGACTCTTCAGAGCTCGAGCAGTGGCAGAATCTCAGTCCTTTCAAAGACTTCAGAACCGTGTCATCGAGCCAACAGTCTGGGAATCTCCACAGCTAGCAGCTTTCCAGCCCAAGGGTTAATAGCCGAGTGGTACTCTCAGTTGGTAGTGAAACAAAAATTGTAGCCTGTGTCCAACATCTTACAAGGATTGGAACCCAGCCCTTATAGCAGACACAGCTCTTGATCCTGTGTCAATCAGCCATTAAGATCACAGGGTTGTCTTTAATATCTGTATTTATAATCTTTCCCTGTGCACTCTGGCTCAGCTCTCAGAGGATAACTAGGACATGACCTACCAGGTGGGTTGCCAACAATGAAAACACAGCCTCAAACAGGGGCTGAGGATGTCTAATAACTGCCATGCCCTGTTCTGGATGTCCCTGGGTCCTTCTATCTGAGTTGCCCTGCCTTACTCTCTGCAAGTGTGCAAAGACTCAGAATATCCAACGATGATCCAGCTGCCCTTCCCACTGCCTCTCTCCTTTTCCCCTGGAGAAACAAAGTCAAATGCTGCAATATAAAGCATGTGGCTTACAGTAGCACTCTGATAAATACTTAGAGGGCACTGGAAGATGTGGCATGAAAAAGATTAACAAAGGAGTGGCAATGAATTTGTATGGTTGGAAGGCAAAATTAATCTCTGTTGAATAGCGCACTACAGTTCCACTTGTGTTGATTTTTCAGTTCCTCTCCTTGTGTTCCTTTAAGCAAACATTTCTGCTTGTGGAAATTGCAAATGAAGTAAATAGTATGTAATTTGGCTATTTGCCAGCTCTACAAGGTTCATACGATATAAGCAACTCTGACACCATTAATGCCTTCGTAATCAGGGCATAAATCAACATGTGTTCAGAAGATAACACTTTTGCACCCGGCAGCATTTTTAATAACCGTTGATAAGTTATCATGCCATATTATGCCCTGGAATAAAGAAATGTACAATATTTGCCATTTAAGATTGAACATATGCAATATTAAACATTTTTCTTTTGGTTAAATTTAAATGATAGAAAACAGAAACTTCACTGAATGCTGTTCTTCATGATATGTTTGCTTCTCTATCTCTCTTTTTGGGTGTCCGAGCTTGGTGGATTTAAGGCCTGATTGATTGATTTCTATCTTTCCTGTTTTTCTGTCTTCCTTCCTATAGACCTTGGCACATGCATTAATAGCTGAATAAGGTCCAGATCTTCAAAAAAGCTCAGCATGGAGATGGCCGTGCTCTTTTGAAAAATCTATCCCCAGTTGTGTATTTAGAGCATTTAAAAAATATGGCTGTGAAATCTCTTGAGTCTGGCTCTTAATACTATGAAAGTGAACCCAATAAAACAGATTAGAACTAAGCATAGGGGGAGTATATGTGTCGCCTTCCTACCTATTGGAAAAAATCATTTAAAATGTTGAACATGTGCCAACATCTACAGAGTTGTTGGCTATCTCTTATTGTAAGTGTAGTGGACAACTTTGGTATGGCCCGTAGTACTGTTTAGTGACTTGGTAAATGCTGACTATGTAATGGCTACTGTAGTAATTTTCCAATGGACTTCACTCTGTTATTGATAGGCTGTGAGTGTCTGTTCAGGATTAAGAACCAGATTATATTTTGCTCTTTTGTATTCATTTACATCAGTGCAAAATGGGAGTATTCTACATCCCTTTACACTATGGTAAATGATGACACAAGAAGGCAATGGCAAATATGACCCTAAGGATATATAATTCTCTCTCCTCTCTGTTTAGTTTTACGTTTTTTTTTTTTTTTTTTTTTTTTGCATCTGTTTTTATGAGTACCAGTTGTGTTTTTTGACAGCTAGAGGCTTAAAGAAAATATGTATAAACAAAACTAGGGAAACACTAGTAAAGTATTTAACAACTTTACCTCTGAAAGTGTTGATTGTAGTTTACATAAGTGTACACTATGTTGAAAAATTTAGTAATTGAGAATGATTGTACTGTTGATCTCTACATCTCACACGTACAATAGCAAATTTGTCTTTCCTGCTATTGTCAGTAAAATTATAATAAATGTCTTCAGTAACATACAGAGGGAATATGGCAAAGAACTAAGAAGAATTACGAACACGAAAACTACAAGGTTATTCCTTATGTAGCATATGCTAGAGGCAATAAATTACCAGATTTACCAACCTGATTTATTATTAGTGACAAATCTACTGCACTTTCATCCTGAATTTTCCTAAAGTGCTGTAGAAGCTGTCTATGAATATATACTCTGTTTCTATGAAAAAATACATCCTGTTTATGTACTAGGCCAGCTTGTCTTTGACAAAACACTCAAATTCCAAAGTCTGCTTATGTGTCAATCCACTGCTGTTACCATTGCAACTGCCACAAATGTAAATGTCATTGCTGTAGTCCAGTAATGAGGGGCTGCTCTGAAAATTAAAACAAAGTTTGTTTGCAGTTTTGGTTTCAAACGGGATTTGTGTAATCTATGGACCGTAGGTGTTGAGATTCACTGGTGAATTTCTCTTTCATTTGCCAGTGATAAACTCTGCCCCTGGTAAATCAGAAGCCTAGGATACTAATATTCCAATGTATCTATTTTTGCCCAATCACATTATTGAGAACTGTTATTCTTCCCCGCTCCCCTCCCCACACATACCCTGGCACTGAAATGATTTGATGCCTTAATGCCACTGACATAGTGTTTTTTTTAATTATGTCCAGCACAGCACTTTATCTGATTGTTTGTGGAAATTGAATTTTAAGCCATGAAAATATTCTGACTGAGTTCATGGTTGCATATATATGAGTGAATACAATATTTATAATTTCACATCCTCTGGGGGTCATCAGCAACTAGGATTGAACCTGGGATCTCTGAACCTTAACTCCTGAGACTCTCCTGCCTGAGCTACAAAAAGCATGTTTATTAGCCCTAGATATAACTGGCTAATGAACCCTCTACATGCTTACATTCCATGAACCTGTAAGTCACCCAGTTACAACTAGAGGGGGACAAAGCTATGCAGAGTAGGTATGGATTATGTATTTTTGCAGTATTTATTCAGTGCTAGTGCTGATCTATAAAATCCTTGACAATTTTGGGTTCTGGCTGTCTTATGCACAGTTCTTGCAGTGAGCACCATATGGACGGCCCCCTGAAACCCATGCAGATATCATTGTATGGTCAAGGTCTTAAACTGTCTCTTTTCTCATTTGGCTGAGGGTACTTGAGATAATGGGGCTCAGATTTCAATGTCTCCAATGTGTTGGCAGGATGCTTTCATTGATGGATGTCTGACCCTAGAACTCACCAATTGTCCAACAGAGCCCAACTCTATTGGACAGTAAAATAAGAAGCAAGCTGTCCTTTCATAGCCATCACACTAAAAATTTCTTAACTGGCTTGAAAGTTTTCATTGCTATGAGAGATTTTCTGTCCCCCTAATAGGGATAATAGCAAAACTGGCAAAAGCTTTCAAACAAGCAGAAATTTTAGCATGTTTGTTGTCCAAGATTTTTGCTGAAGGGCTTTTGGGGTCTGAGGTTGTGTTTTGGAGTTGGGGATTTTAAGTCTCTTAAGTGACACTGAATTAGTTGCTAAACATTTTATGGAATTAATATGTTTTAAATGTCCATGGGCTTAGAATTTATCATACACACACTTAATCCATTCAATAAACGAAATCTAAATTGCCTACAAGCTGCTGCATGAACCATGATACCCTGGTTTGGGGATCTATTCCAACTGTGAAAGATAGAATTAGGTTCTAACCCTACAAATGAAAGATTTATTGAAATTTGAAAAGGTGTGTGTAACTTTTTTCCTATTTTCATTTTTAACATAACATTGCACTGTAAGGTTCCAGACAGTGTCGAAAGTGTCATAATAAAGGCTCAATGTGAACAGGATCAAGCCCATTATTTTCATCCAGAGAAGCATTCAAATTTTAGGTTGCTTAAATGAACTGACCTCTGAGCTGTTTGAAGTGTACTCATCCTGAATGTTGGGCTCAATGACTATCATATGAAGATTTAATGCTTGCTAAGTCAGTTGCTCCAAGATAACAAATATTCTGCTCTGCAATGTAAACCTAAAACTCAAATAAAAGTTGGAACAGGTGATGCTGAGGATCATCATTTTCAAATTGAAAAATGACTGAAATGTTTGGTGGAAGGATGAACATGTGCACAGATTTCTTGCCAAACAGAAAGAATAATGAATAGCGAAGCACGGTGATTGCCACTTGGATAGTTTTCAATAATGAGATTCAGTCCGTGTGTTCCTAGCAACAGATGCTCTCAAAGCCCCTATTATGAATGACCTTTAAGAACAATATTTGTTGCAAAGAACCACAGTATAACTGCATATTTTCACAGATTCAGATGCCCCATATAGTGCTTACAGAATACTTTAAACTATTGCTTTTTCATTGTTCTTTGACCCTTTGTCCCAATAAGAACTGCGTGAGAATAAATAGGTTACAGCACAAGCATATATCTGCTCATGAGGTCAAATATAAGAACCAATATTTACTTCATTATCATTGAAATAATTGGAAACACTATGCAAAATATTATCAGTTACTCCAATACATATTCATATGTCTGTTTGGGAGGAGGAGGTTGATGTTCAAGCCCAGGAGTACAGTAACGATACCCTGGGCCATGTAACCCGGTGATGAGAGGCGGGGATAGGGGAACCCGGGGTCTCCCTTCTCCACTGGGGTCCAATCCAGGGCATGCTAAATAGTAGTTCAAAATGTGAGGCCTAACAGACAGGTTGCCCCTAAGCCTGCTCCCTGGTCCACTTCCTACCCCAGATTCGGTTCCTCTGCTGGTGACACTGGTTTGCTGCTGACTTCCACTAGGGGTCCTCTCTGGTGACACTCTGTCGTGTCTTCCTCTCTGTTGTGGTTCATCATTGTCAACCTCTGCTGTTGAAAGGCCTGCGGTGACTTGGCAGTGGGGCCTGGTTCCGGCCATATGGGGCCACAGTGTCTTCTCAGCAGGAGCCCACAACACAATGGCTCTGTCCACCCAACTGAGCTGAGCTGTTCCCTATTGAGCTCAGCCTCCACTGTGAGCATGGGCAGCTGGGCATGACTTTCTGGGGCCAGTGCTGCTCCTTAACCCTTACTTCACCAATATGGGGCTTGTACATCCCATCACAATGGGTCAGAAGTTATGGGTTTTTGTTTGACACCCTAAACTAAAAATGAGCTCCTGTTGCAAGGTAAGCCAATATGATAGTGTATAGACATATGAATTAAGGAGAAGTCTCTCTGCTTTTCAGTCCATTTATGTATTTGGTCAGCCAGTGCTGATAAGTACCAACCCACTTATTAATATAATACAGGAGTACAGAGTAGACAGACCCAACTAAAATGTTTAGGTCATTTAACTATCCCTTTCTAGACATGGGGATGAGGGGGAAAGGTAATAGGGAATTGAAACCCAGGTTTAATTTGGCTCCCCTTAACTCCATATTGTTCTGGACCAAAACTTGTACACCCCTGAAATCTGAAGATTTAAAATATAGACATAGATCTAAATTTACCGGTTATAATAGCTGTAACGAACAAAGGGACTGATTTTGCCACTCTTACTCATGGTGAAATTGAAAAAAATATACATGGGAATCAAAGATGTAGGACTCTTTTTTTGGTGGGGGTAGAGAGAAATTGAGGGAAGACACAAAAAGGTCTAGGAAAAGACCAAAAGAAAAAGTTGAAGAAAGATTAAAATTATACATGGTAGCATTCAAAACAAATGTGGAGGGGAGTGACACCAATGTACATTAGCTGAAGTTCTGGTCCAATATATATCTTCAAAGTTTTTACTATAAGTTTATCTATTATGTTTTAGAAGTGCTGCTTGAACTTCCATAACTCTAAGTTTGTCCTTTTGTACTTAAAGGAGGATTTTAAGCACTTTGTTTATGTGAGAAGATTATATTGTATCCTTCATAAAATTACACAACTGTCATTATGTGTCCAGAGAGTGTTTTCTGAGAATTTACAAATAAAGCCATTATCTATTTAAATTAATTTTAAAATGGTTCCTTAAAGAAATTTAGGACCCTGTGTCAGACCAATTTTTGTCCTGAATTATCTTAATGGACCAATGAAGACTCTTCAAACTTCCCATACAGTTAACTCACAGCAAACTTGTGGCAGTGGCTACATTTCAAGATGTGTTTAAAATAGTTTTTTTTAGGATTTTTGTCATTATTCATAACTGAAAGTTTCTCTCTTAGCAGAGCCAGACAAATACTGTTCTACTTCAGGGGACATCACAAAGAACTGTCCCTCTTTCAAAATGACTGCTATCTCCTATTATTCTCTGTATGAGTGATGCCAGCCTTCCTCAGGGAAGATGATGGCCTCTGCCAGCCTAGTGATGCCACAGAGGGATTTGTTTTTAAATAAAATGTCTTAGAATCAGTATGATCTAATCTGGGATTACAAAAATATTATGCAGTAATAATTGTACTATTCTTGCAGGACATCAGTACAGGTTGTTTAGGTACTGTGATAGACCCAGACCAGTGGGGTACAGGAGTCTGGTAGAGGGCAAATATACTGGTCACTGGTTGAGTAGTTTTCTGTTCCCTGACTGACCAGAGAAGGGGCTGCACTAGAGTAATCAGGAACCTGTTAGAATCAATTAAGGCAGGCAGGCTAATTAGGACACCTGGAGCCAATTAAGAAGAAGCTGCTAGAATCAATTAAGGCAGGCTAATCGGGGCACCTGGGTTTTAAAAGGAACTCACTTCAGTTTGTGGTGAGAGTGTGAGGAGCTGGGAGGGAGAGGTGCAAGGAGCTGAGAGGGAGTGCTGCTGGAGGTCTGAGGAGCACAAGCATTATCAGACACCAGGAGGAAGGTCCTGTGGTGAGACTAAGGCCTGGTCTACACTAGCAGGTTATGTCGAATTTAGCAGCACTAAATCGAATTAACTCTGCACCCATCCACACAACAAAGCTATTTAGTTCGACATAGAGGTCTCCTAAATTCGACTTCTGTACTCCTCCCCAACGAGGGGAGTAGCGCTAAATTCGACATGGCCATGTCGAATTTGGGTAGGTGTGGATGGAAATCGACGCTAATAGCTCCTGGAGCTATCCCACAGTGCACCACTCTGTTGATGCTCTGGACAGCAGTCCGAGCTCGGATGCTCTGACCAGACACACAGGAAAAGCCCCGGGAAAATTTGAATTCCTTTTCCTGTCTGGGCAGTTTGAATCTCATTTCCTGTTTGGACATCGTGGCGAGCTCAGCAGCACTGGCAACGATGCAGAGCTCTCCAGCAGAGATGGCCATGCAATCTCAGAATAGAAAGAGGGCCCCGGCATGGACTGATCGGGAAGTCTTGGATCTGATCGCTGTGTGGGGCGATGAGTCCGTGCTTTCGGAGCTGCGATCGAAAAGACGGAATGCAAAGATCTACGAGAAGATCTCCAAAGCCATGACAGAGAGAGGATACAGCCGGGATGCAACGCAGTGCCACGTGAAAATCAAGGAGCTGAGACAAGGCTACCAGAAGACCAAAGAGGCAAATGGACGCTCCGGATCCTAGCCACAGACATGCCGTTTCTACGAGGCACTGCATTCCATCCTAGGTGCGGCCGCCACCACTACCCCACCACTGACCGTGGACTCTGAGGATGGGATATTGTCCACGCTCGCTTCCTCTGAGATGGTAGTGGACGGGGAAGATGAGGAAGGAGATGAGGAGGATGAGGCAGTCGACAGCGCTTACAACGCTGATTTCCCAGACAGCCAGGATCTCTTCATCACCCTCACAGAGATCCCGTACAAACCGTCCCCAGGCGTTAACCCGGACCCAGAATCAGGGGAAGGATCAGCCGGTAAGTGGTTTAAACATGTAAACATTTATTCTGAAAAGAACATTAATATTAACTGTGGGTTTTTCATGATTAGATTGTCCTAGGCGCTTAAAGTTCTAGTCTTTGGCAGTGCAACTGCTGCAAAAAAATCTAACAATGTCCGGTATATCTTGATTGGTTTGCCCTAGGCGCTCTACTGTTTAGCCCTTGCCAGTGCAGCTACAGTAAAATACGGTCAATATGTCCGGGGATAGAGCAGAAATCCTCATGGGACATCTCCATGAAGCTCTCCTGGAGGTAATTGGAAAGCCTTTGCATGAGGTTCCTTGGGAGAGTGGCCTTGTTGTGTCCTCCGTAGTATGAAACGTCTCCGCGCCAGGCTACCATCAAGTACTCCGGTATCATTGCCTTGCACAGCATGGTGGCCTACAGCCCTGGTCTTTGCAGGCTTTCCCGAAGCATGCATTCTTTGTCGCTGTCTGAAATACGCATCAGAGTGATGTCGCTCATGGTGACCTGCTTTGAATTAGGGGAATGTTAGTATTGGGACTGCTTCCCTGTTCCTTTACAGAACTGTAACCGCCGGTTTACAGCCATGCGGTGGAGGCGGGAGAGGGGCAGCATAGAGGGATCTTTCCCGGGGACAGCCGCGAGGGGGTGGGACAGGGGCAGAGTTCATGCTTGCCGGATTGCTGGCAGCAGGAACTGGCCAACGCTAGGAGCATTGCTTTGAACGTGAAAGTAGGGCAGTGCTATTATTAAAGTTTTAAGCTGCCACAAGTCTACGGCTTACCATGTCAGCCCACTACCCAAATTCTGCTGTGCTGTTCCGATTCTGTGATCTGCACTGCAAGACCCCAGGGACTGAATGCGAAGGCCGAAAATTCGACCTTGTCCTGAGTGCGCATGTGATAGGTGCTGTGAATGGTCTTTTTCACAGAGAAAGACTATTTTCTTTGTTCACCCAAAAATTTATCTTTCTGAGGAATTCACTCCCTTTTTCCCATCCCACAGCTGTGGTTGTCTCCCGACCTACCCTGTCATCAGACTCCCAGAGGCTGGTGCAGATTAGGCGTAGAAAGAAAAGGACACGGGACGACATGTTCTCAGAACTTATGGGCTGCTCCCGAGCCGAGGCAACCCTGCAGACTCAGTGGAGGGAGAACATGTCCCAATACCAGCGAGCACACAGCGAACGGGAGGAGAGGTGGCGGCAGGAAGACCAGCAGGCGACTCAAACGCTGCTTGCACTTATGAGGGAGCAAACGGACACGCTCCAGTGCCTTGTGGATGTTCTGCAGGACCGGAGGCAGGAGGACAGAGCCCCGCTGCAGTCTATCTGCAACCACCGTCCCCCGCCACAAAGTCCCATACCCCCCTCACCCAAAGTACCAAGAAGGAGGGGCTGCAGAGCCCGTGAAAACTGTCACTCTACCCCTGCAGACTGCTCAAGTGGCAGAAGGTTGTCATTCCCCAAAATTTGATAAATCCTTTCCTTCCCGCCTCACCCAAGCCCCCATCCCAGTTTCATCCCCTAACTGTCCATTTGCTAATAAAAAATACGTTTCTGTTAATTGCTGTTTCCATCATGTTTTTTTAGAGGATAATGATTTTATTTTTAAACGTGGATTGGAAGGGGGTGAACGGGGTATGAAACTGGAGAGGATAGTGAACAGTCACTGGGTAAAGAAACGGGGGCAGGTTCAGCTTCTCTGTAAACCAACAAAATTGTCACAGGTTACCCTGCTCACTCAGGAACCTAGCTTTCAAAGCCTCCTGGATGCACAGCGCGTCCCGCTGGGCTCTTCTAATCGCACGGCTGTCTGGCTGGGCGTAATCAGCAGCCAGGCGACTTGCCTCAACCTCCCACCCCGCCATAAAGGTCTCCCCCTTGCTCTCACAGAGATTGTGGAGCACACAGCAAGCTGCAATAACAATGGGGATATTGGTTTCGCTGAGATTGGAGTGAGTCAATAAGCTTTTCCATCTCCCCTTGAGACGTCCAAAAGCACACTCCACCACCATTCTGCACTTGCTCAGACGGTAGTTGAAGAGTTCCTTTTCACTGTCCAGGGTGCCTGTATAGGGCTTCATGAGCCATGGCATTAGCGGGTAGGCTGGGTCCCTGAGGATCACTATAGGCATCTCCACATCCCCAACAGTTATTTTGTGGTCCGGGAAGTAAGTACCTTCCTGCAGCCGTCTAAACAGATCAGAGTTCCTGAAAACACGAGTGTCATGAACCTTGCCCGGCCATCCGACGTAGATGTTGGTAAAATGTCCCCTGTGGTCCACCAGTGCTTGCAGCACCATGGAAAAGTAGCCCTTTCGATTAATGTACTGGCTGGCTGGTGGTCCGGTCCCAGGATAGGGATGTGAGTTCCATCTATAGCCCCACCGCAGTTTGGGAATCCCATCGCTGTGAAGCCATCTATGATCACCTCCACGTTTCCCAGGGTCACTACCTTTGACAGCAATACATCAACGATTGCATTGGCTACTTGCATCACAACAACCCCCATGGTAGATTTGCCCACGCCAAAGTGGTTTGTGACTGACCGGTAGCTGTCTGGCGTGGCAAGTTTCCAGAGGGCTATGGCCACTCGCTTCTGGACAGTCAGGGCTGCTCGCATCCGGGTGTCCTTGCGCTTCAGGGCAGGGGACAGCAACTCACAAAGTTCAAGGAAAGTTCCCTTCCGCATGCGAAAGTTTCTCAGCCACTGGGATTCATCCCAGACCTGCAGCACTATGCGGTCCCACCAGTCAGTGCTTGTTTCCCGGGCCCAGAATCGCCGTTCCACGGCATCAACATGACCCAGTGCCACCATGATGTTCACGGCGCGGGGTCCCATGCTTTGTGACAGGTCTGTGCCACTCTCAGACTTCATGTCCTCATCGCGCTGCCGTAGCCTCCTCGCCCGATTTCTCACCATCTGCCTCTGGAAAAGGTGGCTGATAAGGTGCGAGGTGTTGACAACGGCCATAACTGCAGCGATGGTCGCAGCGGGCTCCATGCTTGCAGTGCTGTGGCGTCCGCGCTGTCACTCAGCAGAAAAGTGCGCGAACTGATTGCCCACCGGCGCTTTCAGGGAGGGAGGGCGGGAGTGACGGTTGGATGACGACAGTTACCCAAAACCACCCTCGACACATTTCCCCCCCCCCAGCGGGCATTAGGGGTTCGACCCAGAATTCCAATGGGCAGCAGGGACTGCGGGAACTGTGGGATAGCTGCCCACAGTGCACCGCTTCCAATGTTGACGCTTGCCCCGTTAGTGTGGACTCACACAGTCGAATTACTGTCCTTAGTGTGGAAACACACGTTCGACTTTGTAATATCGATTCCACATATTCGATTTAAGTGACATCGAAGTACTCTCGTGGTGTAGACATACCCTAAGGAAGGTGTTTGGAGGAGGCCATGGGGAAGTAGCCCAGGGAGTTGTAGCTGTCATACAGCTGTTGCAGGAGGCACTATAGACAGCTGCAGTCCACAGGGCCCTGGGCTGGAACCCAGAGTAGAGGGCGGGCCCGAGTTCCCCCCAAACCTCCCAATTGACCTGGACTGTGGGTTCTTCCAGAGGAGAAGGTCTCTGGGCTGTTCCCCAACCCACATGGTGAATCTCTGAGGCAAGAAAATCCACCAATACGCACAGGACCCACCAAGATAGAGGAGGAACTTTGTCACAGTACATTAACTGTGCATTCCATATCTTAACATGTTTGGTTTTCTTTAAAGCTTATTTAACCTTAACTCTGAATTTCCTGGGTTAAGAATACTTGCTTTTTGCAATAATTGAAGTATCCCTGTAATGTATTCTGCTTTTCTGTTATGGATATGTACTCAACCTTAACTCCAGTTTAACATAGATTTTATCTGGGAATATCTAGTAATGGTAATTCCTTCTGTCCCAATTACTACTACTTATTTTACCCAGGTCTTCCATTTTTTTCCCCAAGTAATTCACTATATTTTGTGAAAACAGGTTCCATATTTGAATGGATACAAAATAGTGTTTTCTATATATATTGAACTGTTTCCCCACAAACACATTTTGGCACATATTCCCTGGTTAGGATTTTGACAGATATGCTTTCAGTGCGTCTGATTTAAAAACCTTTTAAAAGAGGGAGACTCGAGGAAAGTAGCACTTTTAAAGCAAATCAAAATGTGAGGTTTTTTGCCATTAACTTCAGTGGGGCCAAAATTTTACCTTAAGACTATCCAATAAACTGGATAGATTTGTGGGGTTAAAACAAAAAATTGTAATGTCTCTGAATCGCTTTATCTTTTTTACAAACTTGAGTCGTTCTCTGCCTTTCTTACAATGATCAGGGGGTAGCCGTGTTAGTCTGTATCTACAAAGACAACAAGGAGTCTGGTGGCACCTTAAAGACTAACAGATTTATTTGGGCATAAGCTTTCGTGGGTAAAAACCTCACTTCTTCAGATGCATGGAGTGAACGTTTTTACCCACGAAAGCTTATGTCCAAATAAATCTGTTAGTCTTTAAGGTGCCCCCAGACTCCTTGTTTTCTTACAATGAGTACTTGAATACATGGAGTTCTATGTCAAATTTGAAATTTAGCTTCCATCAATTTAAATAAATGTTAGATGAATTACAGGATGTGTGTAGATAACAAATAATTTAGCAATATCGATGCATCCTCTTGCTAGACTAACTATGGATAACTTTTGTTTAAAGATTGATAATTTCCTTACAAAGTTATGGGGTCGTTTTTGATTCAAAGTAGTAGCTGTATCCACCGATAGAATCAGTTCATAAGTTTGGCATGGCCTGGAATGCATAAAATAGCTTGCTTTACACAGAAAACAGGAGAGCACACTTTTTGTTTCTTACTGTATAACAGGGGTCAGCAACCTCTGGCACGTGGCTCGCTAGGGTAAACTCCCTGGCGGGCTGGGCCAGTTTATTTACCTGCCACATCGGCAGGTTCGGCCAATCGCGGCTCCCATTGGCCGCGGTTCGCCGACCCAGGCCAAGGGGAGGTGGTGGGAAGCCGCGGCCAGCACATCCCTCGGCCCGCGTTGGCCTGGGACAGCGAACCGCGGCTAGTGGGAGCTGCGATCAACCGAACCTGCCAACATGGCAGGTAAACAAACTACTTAGCCAGGCGAGCCACGTGCCAGAGGTTGCCGACCCCTGGTGTATAAGATCACTTAAAATAAACAACACACATTGTTTTTGCGTGTCATAATTTTTTACTTCTGCTACTAGCTTCTCCACTGAAAGCCATGGACTGTAAAAGGCAAAGTTCTTAAACAATACCTCAGGGCAATACAAGTTGAAATTAATCTGTAGTGGTGAGGGTCTTCTGCATCACTTATGCCCCACATGATGAATGCACTGGGGATCTGCTGGCAGAGCGGTTACACTGAGGTTCCTGTGCAGCCGAGAAAAGGATCGTCCTAGCATTCCTGCAAGAGGGACATGTAATAGCACAAAGGGGAAAGGTCGGGGGAAGGCTGCATATCCTTGTTTATGAGATGCAGTGACCTCTGTCCTATTTCTTATAACTAGAGTGGATGGACTGCTGCAGTGACCGTAGGTAAAAGGGAATGGAGTTGATCTTCCCAGCTGCACCTATATGAAGTCTAAATACTGTGGCTCGAGTGGGTTTCATCTTTATATTTGTCATAAAATAACCCACAGCCATCTTTAACCAGTTTTAGCCTTGTTAACCCTTCAAAGGGACTTAACTCTCGGCGGGAGGGAAGCACTTATCTCCACTCAGGATTCCCAGCCTCTCCTAAGCAAGTCAGTTGTTTCTGAAGAAAGGACAAGGCGCAACTACCCTTGATGCATCCCCACCAATACCTCAGATAAGGAAGACCCAGGTTCAAATCTGTTTGCTGACTTCTATAGAGCAGGGCTTTGAACCCAAGTATCCCTCTGCCAGAAGAGTACTCTAACCACAGAGATGGGGTATTGGGAATGGTGGAAGGGCTTACAAGACCTCCAAGGGTCTCTCCTGTTGGAACTGTTCCATTTTATATGAATAATTAAATATTCATGGATGTCTGGACTAGACTATGGATCTCCTAGTTCCCAGGTGAGCGTGCTAACCACCAGGCTACATAGAGAGAGAGACATGTATGAGAATCATGGGAGCTTCTGAGAGTGAGGCTATGTTCATTATATGCTGTGTGCATTAGATGAGTTTCTGTTTTTCACTTTGTTACTTGCTGTTTCTTCGTTTTAGGCGTGTTGATTCCTCCCTTTTTTTCTTGGGGTGTGGTGGGGGTTTTCTCCATGGGGCCCATTTCCGATGGGTTCAGCAGTTTGACCCACAAGCATAAGGTTTGGTATGTGCCTGCTGTTTCCTGCACTGTAGAGGATGTGTTTCTGGGTGTAGATAAAGTTATTGGCTGTGCTAATCTAAAATCTGCCTCTTGAATGATTAAATCTATAGTGATTTTCTTGGCCCAGGAGCAGTTAGTGAATTTTTTGGTACAGGGAGCTGCGATCAACCAAACCTGCCAACACGGCAGGTAAACAAACCTGAGTCAAGGAGTCTTTTGTTCAAGTAATTTCCTTGTTTACTCCTGCTGCTAATGTTCCCCCCTTCCATCACAAGAGACTAGTGTCTGCTCTCTCCCATTATGGGACAATAGTTTCTGCTGTTAGAATGATTCTGTTAGGCTGCTTGAACCCAGGTGTGAGGCATATTATGTCATTCCAGTGCCAAGTTTATGGGATTCTAAATAACCCTGAAAAGCCCTGGAACATAATTTTAAAGCAGCACATAGATGGGGTGGATTATAGAGTATTTTCTACCTCTGGAAACATGAAATATTTCCAATGTGGTGACCCGGGTCACTTGAGTGGTTCCTGCCCAAGCACTTCTGTATTGGGGTCCCTGGTAAGAATGTGAGACCCCAGGGTAATGGGAGGGGGCTGGGACATTAAGGGACCAGCAGGAAACAGAATCTGGCAATGCAGATGCAGGTTCTATTCCGCCCTCACCATATGTGGTTGGCCGTTGTCTAGGGGGCAGCCTCCTCCCTCCACCCCCAAGGAACCCTCTCTTGTGACCTCATCACTCATGCCTGTATTGAAGCAAGTCCTGGAGGTTTAGGAGCACCTTTCTGCAAAGGAAGCAGAGACATGTTCTAAAGATGGGAGTGAGGAACAGACCAACAAGAGAGGTTTCTGTAGGACTGTTTCTAAAAGGGCTAAGATCCTGGGGCCCTTGAGCTGCTGGTGGTGACTGAGAATGGAGCTGTATGCCCTAAGAACGAGGATAATGTTGTGCTGTTGCTATCTCCTTGCCTGGAGCTCTGTGTGGGGTACTCTCTTCCCCTGGGTTTGGAAAATACTCAATCCCCCTATTCTGCATGCTGCAGAGATGATGCAGGTCTCAGCCTGGGGCTATACTGCCTACAACTCTTGGGGAAAATAGCTATACCAGCTGCTCCTGCTGAATCTCTCTCCTTTGTGAATGACAAGAATGTTCTTCTGAGCTGGTGGAGTCTGAGGGAGATGGAGAGGATGACAATCTCTGATTCCTCACTGGTTCCTGATGTCCCAGCTGGTCAGCTATATAGGAAGGGTGGGTACAATTTGAAAGACATAAGTGACTTTTTGGATAGCACTAAAGAGAAGTAGGGAGTAGAGGCTGAGGCTTATCTCCCTGATGTAGATTGCTTTGTTTATTCAGCTGCTCTTGTCTTGAGAGAGACCTTGGTTGATCATAGGAAACATTTCCGTCTCAATAAGTTGTTGACCTGGATGAGGAAGTGTGTGAGGATTGTTCAAGATATACATGCCTCCCCATAGCTCTTTTTTTTTTTTCAAAGTACTTCCAATTTTCATTGCTGCACAGAAAAAGTGGACCTCTGTGACTTACAGAATTGGAGACTTATTTCTCTTCTCTTTTCTAATTATAAGATTTTATCTAGGGCCTTAGCTAACTGGATGAAGGACTATCTGGACACATTGACACACCATGGTCAAACATTCCTAACCACTTTATTTTTGATGATTTGTTTTTAATTTGTGATGGTTTTTACTGTTGGCAAACTTTGTAAGTGGCAAGGAGGTCTTTTTTCAATGGATCAGGAGAAAGCCTTTGATAGAGTTAATCATCGTTCTCTTTTAAAAATATTAGAAGCTTTCAGTGTTGGGCCAGTATTCTCTTGTATTTCTTCACCGTACCATAACATTTTTTAGCACACTAAAGATTAACAGGGGTCTTGCCCACTGCTTCCAGGTTTGCAGAGGCATTGGTCGGGTGTCCTCTGACTGGGATGCTGTAAGCTATTTGTTTGAAGCCATTCCTGCACCTATGCAGAAGCCGTCGGACTGGCCATTTGGTGCCAGGGATGCTGGCTGTTTACTCAGTTTGTCTGCCAGACTATGCTGTTGATATCTCGGTTTTTATCATGTCAAACAATGACGTGCAGGCACTTTGTGCTTTGCATTGTACTTGCATTGCATGAACAGGCATCTTCTGTTTGCGTTAGGAGCAATTCAATCTTACTGGGAGGGGGCTCAGGAGAAGGTGCAAGGCCACCTGCAGAAATGGCGCTGGCTCCTTCCTGAACTTTCTTTTAGAGGATGGATTTTGATTGCCCCAGTCTTGCTCCTTGGTAATGTGGCACCACCTAGTGTATCTGGACCCTCCCCCCTTTTGGACCAGATCCAGAAGTATATTAACAATTTTTGGGAGAACAATTACCACTGGTTGTGCCCAGCTTTGCTGTTCCTGCAATTAGATGAAGGAAGCCAGGGGCTTATTGGGTTTATCAGCAGAGTTCAGTAGTTACTGTACTTTGACTCCCCGCTGGCCTGGAAGTCCCTTGCTTTTTCTCACCTCCGTTGTGCTGCAGGGATGGGTTTGATTCTCACCAGTTGTTATTGGCATATGATTGAATACAGAGTCTAGATTTGCCTCCATTCTGTAATGGTCTTTTTAATGCCTGGTGACTTCTGCAAAGTGTCCAGACAGACTAGGCATTTTTCAGAGTATGGGTTTTGGCAGAACAATTGTTTTTTAACCCACTCCTTTCCCCTCAGGAGTCTGTCTTCTGCCTCTACTTTGACTGGATTGACCAAACTGTCCCACTTGATTGTTCCTAGATGGTCAAGCTGGAAGTCAGCAACAGATCTTGCTCTTCAGACCAGAAGCTGATCTGTGCACCTTTTTTGCATAAGGTCCTTGCTGAATTCCAGGTGGTGCTCCCTCAGCGAGTTGCTTAATATTTGCAGAAAGTTTTTTTGCAGGGATTGTTCTTCTGTGGGGAGAATTCTGCTTTCCCCTCACTAGTTGTCTCTCCTTCTGTGGACAACATCCTTGTGTAACGAGGCAGATTGTTGCCCTAGAAGTGTTCGGTGAATGTTCCTTTTGCAACCATGACCAAGAAGCAGCTCTATGGTATGTGTGTCAAAGTGCTGCATTATGCCATCCTCTCTGATCCCCCTGATACAGCCTGGGGGATGTCCCTATTCATGAGTGACTCTGTCCCCAGCTTGAAGAGTGTTGTGCAAACCTCCTCTTCCTAAGCACTCTGGTGACTTGCAGCAGAGGGTCCTGCATAGCATCATAGCAACCGATTTGTTTGTTTAATGCACCATATTAACCCTGAGGTGTCTGTGCAATGCCCCTTCTCTTTGGCCTCAGATACAGTATTTCGTTTTTTCCCTACATTGCCCCCATCTGATTCCTCTCTGTGTTTTTGCAGCAGCTCTTCAGAGGTTTGGGGCTGGTTCCTCCAAGCTCCTGTTCTTGGCATGGGATACAGTGCTCGCATTCAGCTGGTTTCCTGCCTGGCTAACATTTTGCAGGGTCAGGCAAAACTAGCCATTTTGAAATCTCACCAGAACACAATAGCCAGGGTACAGTGCTGTGACATGCTAGGGCCATTCTACACACCAATTGTGGCACAGCTGTGGATTGATTACACCTTTTATAAGTTGACTTGTAACCGAAAAGTGTCCAGGTTGACTTGGTGTGTTGACAATATTTTGAATGAACTTGATGACTATGCTTTATTGATCCATATTTACTGTTCGTTTAAGATGTGTTTTGCTTTGATTCATATATTTTTGTGTATGTATTGTAATTTGATAACATTTGAATAGTTGCAGTGTAGGTTTATGTGAATAAAAGTGATTTTCATGTCTCTTCCGCTCTGCCGCCCTCCAAAAAAATATTTGCATATGAAGATCAAGCCCTGAAGGTGAAATAGGTGAGACTCAGTCAGTAGTGTCAGGATTTAAGTGACAGTGTACAGGCCCAGTGGCAGAAATTTAGGCAGCTAGTGGACTTTACAAAGAACCATAATCTTTCAAATCAGACATATATAGTTTAACACCTACTGAAGGTTAATCACATGCCTGGTCCTTGATTATCTGTCTTTGATTGAAGGTGGCATGATATTTGGGGCCTGCTAACATTCTGGCTCTGCACCTTATCTGTCTGTGCTACAGTACTTTCAGAAAATCATGGAAAGTTGTGATAAGCAGGCACCTGAATCTGGAGCTGACAGATGTTTGTCTTTTACAAGGCGAATCATGTTTCTTAAAATACATTGGAAAGGAATTTTACCCTGGGGAAAAAAGAAATGACATTTATGGAGGTCACAATGGAGCATCTCTGGCTGAAGTTAGCATACTAAGTAGCTTTGGCCAAGTCCAACATTTTGTAGTGAATAATATTGTGTACCATTGTTAACAATTTATTGAAATCACAAGAACTTTAGCTTGTAAACGGGGGAAAATGTACAACAGGACGCCATCAAAAGACATCCATGACTTTCATAAGGAACTATATACTCTTCCTTTCCTCCAGCTCCTCCGTAGAATGTTTTGTTCCTTTAGTTCATGGACCCGATTCTCTCTGTCTCTGTGCCCCCCCCCCCCCCAACTACTTAAATTAGGAGCGATCTGATTGAAGTTAACTGACAAAACTCCTGTGAGAAGAGAATCGGGCCTATGGTGACAAGAGAAGGAGTAGCGTGGTCTAATGGGTAGGGCACTAGCTTGTAAGTCAGGTAGTTGGGTACTCTTTCTGGTTATGCCACTGACTCTGACTTTAGACAAGTCACTTTGCCTTTCCTTACTGTCCCATATGTTGTCAGCTTGTCTAATAAGATTGTAAACTCTTCAGACATAGAGCTGGATGAAATTTTTCAGCTGAAACTTTTTTCACTGAAAAAAATGCAGATTCAGAGCAGCTGAACCATTTCATGCATTTCTGTTTATTCTGCAAAATTATTTCAGTAAAAAAAAATATTTTTAATATTGTCAAAATAAACATTTAAATTTTCTGATTTTAAAATATCTTTAACTTGGAAATGAAACAGAACATTTCAGGTTGAACAAAACATTTTGACCTGAAACTTCTCAGTTTGCCAGAAATATTGGAGTGAAAAACAATCATGTTGTGTCACCCCAAAACTTTTTTTTTCCATATTTTCACAATGGCCGGTGACCACAAGATTAGTTATTTGCACAGCTGTATTGAGGAAAAGGGACGGTCTCTTGCCATGTGTTTGTACAGCGGCTATCACCATGGCATCTCTTGGTGCTACCATGATACAAATAATAACTTGTATAAGATTCTCTAGAGGAAAGATAGCTCCATTTATTCTACAAAAAGCAACGCATAGTTAATGATTCTATATACAATAGTTAATATATATGGATGAGCAAATAGAATTCTGTCAGATCATAGATCAATGATCTATTTCTATTCTGATACAAAACTACTAAATAGTTCTATGTACTAAGGTTAGGGAAGCTGATTCACAATTATGATCTAAAACTGGAAACATTTTATTATCTTGCTTTAGTCTATCAGAAGTAGTAGCTCTACTCAACATCTTTTGGTTTTTGTCTGTTTTAAATGATGGGTTTTTTGTAGATACTATTTTTTTTAAATATTAGTGATCAAAAAAGCTTCAAAATCATGGCACAGATATAGAACACTGGTCAAAATTGATACTTATGCTATGTAAAGGGGAAAATACATCTACGCAAATTAGAGAATGGGACAGTAGGCCATTACTATTCATAGATTAGCTCAAGAATTTGTTAGTTTTCGAGTGCATTTAAGTTTATCAAAACTTTGTTAGTTATCTATAGTATGTTTAAAATAGGTTACAAGAACATGGTTTTTTATGCAGTGTTTTGTCATTCCAGTTCTGATCCTGGCCCAAAATCAGAAGTGGAAAAAAAAAAAAAAAAATTATCAGAACACTCCAGAACCTTGTATAAATCATGACATCTCTATCCAATTACTTGCAGACAGATAATGAATCTGGGCTTAAGCTTCCAAGCTCCTCATACACCGAACTCTTTCAAATCAATTTGTTACAGTATGGTTGGTCAAACTATTTCTCTTTTAAAAGTTGGCACTGGTGCTTTGTTAATAATTGCATTGGTTATTAAGCTTTTCCTTAAGAGCATCGTACATAGGTACTGTATTTCCATATACACCCTCTCCTGAAATAGTGGGCTCATTTCTGCTCTCCTGTACCTGGATACACTCGTTAGTTTTTTGTTAGTGTGTTGGACTGGCAATAAGAGGGCTCTCTGTGTCAGATAGCATTTTGTGTCACTTAGCTTGTTACCGTTCATTGTTTCTGTTGCATCAATATAGCAGAGTATGTGGCATATATTCTGGCATATGGGACTGAAATGACAGAGTTACTAAATGAATTTATTAAAAGAAACAAGTTAATAGAAAGCACTTAATGAGAATAAAAATATTTTTAAAGTTTTTGTTATAAAATAAGAGAAGATGACAGGTGCATTGTGTGCCACTCCAAGATGAAAGAGATTCAATAAAAAAGAATGAGCTAGCTGTACCAAAAAAAAAAAAGGTTTTGGTCAAGTAATCTTATATATAGGAGCCCATTCACATAAACACCTGTGAAACCAATAAAGAATATACATTTTAAGAAACACCAGCTCAGGGGTTTAATTTTTCCTTAACATGTTTTGCCTCTTCTGTGAAAAATATGAGGCCCACATCATTCTCTTCTGTGGATAAACAGAGGGGAGCTAACAGTCAGGAAATATCTCTGAGGGGCCCTTCACAGTGTTCCTTCCTATTATGGTAAAGGAGCCACTTCTCCTGCAAAGTAGGGCCATGGGGCCTACCCCCAAAATAGCTATTACTCAAGGATACATGTGAGGCCAGGGTCCTCTGTGTGGTGGCCCATATAGGTCACTAAATATTTACATATACAGGTACAAAAAAAGGAGAGCTGATGACAGGGGGATCCCCTTTGCATATAATCAATCTAAGCTCTTTGGTGGCTCTTTGACCAGGAATGCTAGCATGGGGAGTGGCCCCAGTTGCAGGGCTGCATGCTTTATTTTTCCCCTCTGTATCTTCCAGTGTCCTTGGATTGGATGCATACCAGCTGTGACAAGTCGAAGCTGAGAATTCTGTTTTTTAGCTCCGTTTTCTCAAGTTGCACGCTATTTACCTGATCTGGCCTTTTGTGTAAAGGGAGTGCTTCTTTTGTTGTATTCCCAGTGGGGTGTTTTCTGACTTTGTCAGAAAGCATCAACAGAATGTAATATGACTCAACAAATCATAGACTGTCAAAAAGACTTGAATTACAGGAGCTGATAGATAGTCCAAAATGCTCTGCTCTTATACAAAAAAATAGCAAAAGTTTATCTCCATTTTGCCTTCAGAACTTCTGACATCAGCATTTGCTTGTCTGTAAGCATCAACTCAAATGCAGGAATTTAGATGGATAGTTAGTCCTCATGACATATTTCCAACAGGTTGCTTTCCGTCTGGTCAGATCCACACAGGATAAGAAGCTAGGGCAACTGCTTTTCACCTTCATTGAAATCCTATAGATTTATTATAAAGTGATAACCCTTCTATAGATTTTTTTTAACCATCCTGTAGCATTAATAATCTCTGTGATAGGACAGGTAATAGATGTTCTATATAGAATGTGTGTGTGTGTGTGTGTGTGTGTGTGTGTGTGTGTGTGTGTGTGTGTGTGTGTGTGTGTGTGTGTGTGTTTTTTAACCATCCTGTAGCATTAATAATCTCGGTGATAGGACAGGTAATAGATGTTCTATATAGAACGTGTGTGTGTGTGTGTATGTGTATGTGTGTATATATATATATATATATTTCCATCAAGCATATTAGTGGTTTCATACCCCTTAAATTCTATAAGATATTTCCATAAGACTACTCATAGCTTTACTTTTACAAGAAGCTGAAGATGTTTTCAGTAAAACAAGTCAATGCAAATCCCAGGAAGGATAACTATGTATGTTTGGTCAATATCCGGTTCTGATGTTGAGCCCCCACAGAGGGGTTATAATGGGAGTTCTAGGTATTCAGGATCAGGTCCATAGAAAATGAATGGTCACCTACCTGCTAACATAGGGTCAAGTTCTGAATTGATGTTTGCAAAAATCCCAAAGAGTGAAGAAACACTGTGCTATCCAATGACTTCATTAGAGGCACTGTGGGGAGCTCATGCACAGGGCTCAACACCCTATGTCAGTCTCTGGAATAAACCATTATGGTGACCCTCTGCACTGTCACATTGGGAAAAGGGTATAAGGGAATGTGGGCACTAGTGAATATTATGCTTCAGAACCACAGCCTCATTGTAGTTCTATCAGCCTCACTGTGCTCCAGAATATTTTTTTCAGACGAAAGTCCCTTTACTCAGACTATGCTTTTCAGGATTTCATCCATAGATATAGTTAACCTTTCTAGACAACTATATAAAGTTGTACTGAAAGGCGTTTTACCTTCCATGACCTGATTTTAGGGCTCATTGAGTGTTGCAAGAGAGACAATACCACTACTAACACATAACACTGTGCATGTAGTCTCACTGTCCTTTGGGGCTAGTGATGCTACCACCCATAGCAAAATAAACACCCACATTGTGAAATCAGGTCTTGGCAGGTAAACAAAGAAGTGATTTTTTTTTAAACGTCTACTGATATATTTTAAATCTACATCTCTACTCTGTTCCTGGTTTTAAATCTTAAGGAGTGTGTGTGTGTGTGTGTGTGTGTGTGTGTGTGTGTGTGTGTGTGTGTGTGTTAATGCATTTTAATTAACCTTTAAGCAGTTCACCTTTTTATATAATCAGCTCTGTAGCTAGAGAAGGTATTTTCTCTCTCTCTCTCTTCATATCCTGATTCAGTGCACCTTGAGAAGTTATATGTGCAAGAGGTGTGACATGCAGACATTTCTCGTTTCTGCATTCAGCACAATAACTAAATGAATAAAAAGAACAATATGCAATATAAAGATTAAGAAACTGCATTTCTATTCAGGCATTTTTTCCTTACCATTTAAGGCAATAAATCATTTCAATTAGACATAATTAAACAATTTGCATTTGAAACATAAATTAAAAACTGAAATCAGCATTACCCAGTTTTTTTCTCTGCCCTTGGCTTGGGCAGGATACTTATTTTATATATGATACACTTTATGGTTTAATCTGTGCATTTCTTACGCAATTTTCAATTTAACGGACTCAGTGTAGATACTTTTATTGTCAACTCCATCGTTACCTGATGTTGTCTATCTTCTGTGAGGATACGTCTGGCCTTTAACTCTCTTATTGCCATTTACAATTTTCTTTTCTTTTCATCTAAAATTAATTAGAGCACAGGCTTTGTTGCACTCTTTTTGTCATTAGATTCTGCGTTCAATACTTTTTTTTTTTGTTCTCTGCATATACAGTAGTTCTATACCATTTTAATACATTCTCCTCCTGTTCTATAAGTGTGAAACAAACATTCAGCTTCCTGGCAGATATAGGCCAAACATTTTTTTAAGTGTTTTTATATTTCATTATGCAAAAATACAATATCTTATGATACGAGAGAGCACAACAGTGGTATGATTGATTAAGATAGTAAATTGGATGTTTTGGATACCTTTTTATTAGCCCGTCTGTTGTCAAATAACCCTTTCAGATCCTGTAGATAAGCAAGCCAAACTATTATTCCATTGGTATGCAAGGTATTTGAGATGTGTGGTGCCATAATTTCTCCTGATTTTTCCCGGTTTTAGAACATCAGACTTAACAGTGGAGCTCTTGGAATAAACACACTGATTTGGTTGTATTGTCAGTGGGTCACTAATCAGAGAATTCATTGTTTAGAGGGTAATCAGACAATTAAGTCTGCCAGTGTCTCTGCAGTAGGGGGCTATATTCTTTCTAAACTCAAACCCTGACCTTGTTGCTTTTCAGAGGCAAGAGGCTATAACCAGGTTGTATTTTAAGTATAACTTTCTTGATTCTTTGTTGTGAGCTCAAAATTGGTAACTTTTTTTTTTTTACAATGAGCGTTGTGTTCTTTCCTGCATCCATGTCTAAATATAATGAATATGTGTTACTACTGTATTTATTTTGACATTTCTGGATTAATTATTCCAGACACTGTGTTGTTAATTTATAAATCTTCACTTTTTTTTTTTAACATTTCCCTTTGGGGAATCGGAATTGTCATTTTACAACTACTGTGTCAATATTTCAAAGCCTTTCATATTTCTAACCTCAGTGTCCTTACAGAGAGTAAAGTGAACCTCAGTTTCAATCTCTTTGTGTATTACTAGTATTAATTCTTCCATTCTAGAAATGAGAGAGAAGGTTATTCTGGAAATTAGACACTCAGACTTTGGTCCATTCCTACTCAAAAAGAGCACTTAAGCATGTGCTTAAGTTAACTTTGCTGAAGGGGACAATATAAAGCATATGATCCAATGCTTTGTTGAGTTCAGGTTTCAACCCATTATTATTTAATAGATGTACATGGCTTTTTATATAGAGGTTGAAGTTACTGCATTTTGATCCTGTTCTCAGTGAGTTAAATAATGAATGATTCCAGTGAAATCACTGAAATCTGAGAAGGTCCCTCCCTGGCCCCTGAAAGTCAATGGGAGTTTTGACATTGATCTCCATGTGGCCTGGACCCCATCCTTGAACCATAACTTCCAATTTCAAATAGTAGATTTCAGGACTTGATCATCAATATATCACAAAATCTCATAGTGTGTAAGGAATTTGAATGGAAAGGTGAACACCTGCAATAACCAGCTGTTGAGATGTATTTAGATGCATTTGTAAAATCATGTTCATAGCAACAAATTATGACAAAAGTAAAACAAATTCAGCAATACTGCTTTACTTAGCCACTGTTTTTTCCCCCTTGTCTCACAGCTCTCCATGTTATACATATATAGCGCTGCCTCATTATGTACTGACCTAGCACTTACATATCTTACTTTTCATCTTCAGAGGTCTATACAGTTACTTAATTAATCTTCATGAAGAAGTCAAGTGTTCTCTCCATTGTATAGCTGAGGAAACAGAGGCACAGAGCATAGTGACTTGTCCAAGATAACAGAGACTCAATTTCAAAGCTGGAATTATGACTCAGTAGTTCCTGGATCTCAGGACTGTTCTCAGACCACCAGGTCACACAGGTCAACCAGTGAAGATATTGGCAAATAACGAAACAGTGATTACATTTTAAAAAGCCGATATTTAGCGGTTAAATTTCTGTTAATTCAAACAGGTCTGACACTCGGGATGGAATTTCTGCACACATAAATTGCCCAATTATTTGATTACTTCAGTTTCCTAACAGAAAGTTATCTATAGTTGGTCTTTTTTACCTCTTTTATAAAAAAACAACAACAAACACACCTTTTTTTTGGGGGGGGGGCGGTTGTATGAAAACCAAAATAGCAGTATTTTTCAGTTTTCCTCCCTCCTCCTAACCATATTTTTTTCTTTAAAACCTCCTTTTCCCTGGGGAGAAGGGAGAGTGAGTGGGGAGGAATGATATCTGGGGCTGGTGCAATCAATCAATGGTGTCCAAGTAACACATCTATTTCCTGTAAGAATGTATGTATACGCTAAGAACAATTTCAGAGTAAAATAGCCGTAATGAGCTGAGGAGTCCTATACAAACAATAGGGATATTAGTGTAAGGCAGTAATGGGGAGTAAATACTGGGAAATATGAAGCAAACAAAAAATCAGTTAGTTCAACAGTAATATTTCCTATATTCCTAGCTGGGAATCTGGGAGCAGAGAAATATGTAGGACCAGAGTTGAAGTTTAATTACTTATAGGTATGCTGCAATGACCATTGTGTTTTCCCAGGTGATCTCCGTGAAGTGTATTTAGTTGTGAACTGTGGCCTGAGTGGGAAGTTTTCAGTTGCTGAGTTGGAAAGATCATTAATATGGACTATGAGGTCAAATAAAAATGCTTACATTTTTTAACTGATTTGTTCATGTGTGTCAAGTCCTAGAGATGGCTATTTAATAAATAAATGAGGACCATGCAATTCCAGGAGAATATCTCAGAGCTGTCCCCTCACGTATAATTTGTCTTGGCAATTTGCAGCATCAGCTGAACAGCAGCTTCCCTTCAATTAGTTTAGAAGTTCATCACGTTTCACTTACTGCACTCAAAGAGCATCATTCCTTCTGAATCAAAGGTCATATCTACACTGGTCATTTGGCCTCAGTACAGTCAACAGTGGCTGGCCACCAGTTTAGCTGCACCTGTGCAAACTTTAGTGTAGTAAGGGAAAGCTCCTATTTGAACATATGGATTTAATCCTACTTGAAACCTGAGGAATCTACAGTGGTGCTAATCACCGATAGGGTAAATTGTTACATCTGTTATAGGAGACTGCAGCAATGCAATTACACCAGTGCCTGGATATTAAAGACTAGTCAGGGCAAATCCCCAGTATCGGTGAGGTCAACCATCAGAAAAGGTGCAGTAGCATGGGTAGCTGAGTGTTTTTTACCAGAAATCTTCCATTCTATCGTTTAGCATTTTGGAAAGTGAGATGATGATGAAATTATTTTAACCACTGGTCTGACTTAACAATGTCTATTTCTATGCACATTTCCGTTGGGGGGAAGAATGTGTCCCAGAACTTTTTGCTTATTTAACCTCCCTTTTGGTCACCTCACCCACAAATGAAAACCATCAGATTTTTGTTGTTTATTCTTGAATGATATGGCAGTGGCCTTTACTGTGTTTCTGTCTCCCTCAGTGAATATCTGGTTCTAGAGATGTAACACATTCAGCATTATCAACTTCAAACACAATACTCCAGAGTAACAGCTGTGTAGTTCAGCTACACGGTATGATGTCAAAAGCAGGTTGGAACAAACTCTGGCTTTAAATAAAATGTGACATTATTAATGAGTGGAGTTAGAATGATAAAATGACCCCTAGCCATCTCTCTCTATGGACCTTCCTGAACACAGAGGCTTGTGCAAAAGAAAAACATATTTATCAAGTCAAATTGGATGGGAAACTAAAGATTTATGGCATGTATTATCTCTTCTTCAGATCCTGTCTGGCATACTATATCTAAGTGTTTGTAAAACCCTTGGTTTGTTTTAATTTTTAAATATATGTAGTGATGAAAGATAGAGCAGTGTTGTAGGAATCACAAATGGATGGATTTATATTAATCAAATATAGCTTTATTTATTTAACCTAATATAGTCTAATTCCTAACAAGAAAATAGAGTAAATAATGTTTAGTAACTTTCTCTTTCCTGGGTGTCCTATACAGCAGAAGCAAAAGGAAAAAACTGAGATTAAAATTAACGTTCATTTTTCATGAAAAGAGTTGTCAGAAAGTATCAGTATACATTACCTAATGCATCACTAGCTTTTTACATTCTTGGTGTCAGATATTGGTTACCATATAAAAAAATATTACAGTTGTCACAAGAGAGGACGGTAATGTAGTGCTATTTTCTGTATATTTCCATTTCCTCTTTCTACATCACAAGAAGAAAAGTTACAAAGCAACACTGTCTTCATTCTGAAATTCCAAAAAGTTTAGTCTAGTGTTGGGCGGGAGCTTGCTTTTCTTCAAGGTTTTTATTAAAATATAGTTCAATGAATAACCAAATGTCAAGTATCAACAACAACAACAAAGACAGAAGAACGTTTTACAACAAAAAATTAATAATTTATCTTTTTTTTTTAAGCTGAGTGAAAAACTTCAAAAAATCAGTTCATTTTTATTGAAGTTTTGAATTGTGACAAAAAAGGAACACATTTTTCAGACAAATTTTGGTGAAAAAATGTCCCTATTTTTTGACCAGGAGAGAAAAATTCAAGAATATTTAAGAGACAGATTTTTAAAGTATTTAGGGCTTAAGGATGCACATAGGGACCTAGTGTGATTTAAAAAAAAAAATAGACCTAGGCACCTAACTCCCATAAATATCTAAATACCTTTAAAAATGTGGCCTCTAAGTCCCTAAAACCACATATGAAAATAAGACTTAATTCTGAAAGTTACTCAAATGATTTTGAACATTTGACCCTAGGTCTAGTATAAAATAAATGGTAGCACTTGCATTTCATGTATGTTTATACCTAATGTCAAACCTCTATCTTAGCATATTTTGAACATCAGTGTTTATCACCATTTTCAAGTGATTCTCCACATCTAACATGTATGGAGTGTATATGCACCACAGTAGATTCCAGGTGGACAACTCATCTTTACGGGAACTAGTTCTTCAAGTATGTAATGGATCTATACCATGTTTGCACAAATTGTAGGTTAAAGTAATTTAAACAAGAGAACACATGTCCTTCCATTATATGGTACCTACAGGAATATGCAAATTAGTAAAATCAGTTCCATACTTTTCACCAAAAGTAGTACTAGCAATATCTCCTTTTTATTTTGCAATAGATGTGATAGAAGAGTAGCTGATATCAAAATCTGATACAAAATCCAAAATGTTTAAAATGCATTTGACATGTCTTCATTGTTATTCATTATGCCTTGTTAAAGCTGTTTAATCATGTGCAGACCCTACAAAGGATTTCTTCCGCTCTCCCTTTTTAACAAACATACTTTTGAAGATAAGCTTGCATAGCAAATAAGTTCTGATAGAAATAATTACAGACAGTAAGAGGGGGGGGAAATCATCTAATCTTCTGGGAATTGTTCTTTGCTTTCATTGTCCTGCAGCACCATTTTACCAGAAAGCGCTTTGAATAATTTAGGAACTGCTAATATGATTGCAGCGTCTTCTGATATTCACCAAAATTGCTTTAGGTCACTCTGATATCTGGTTATATTCAATGCTAAATCCATCAGGAAAACAAATATCTGAGCCAGCACAAAAATGCACGGCCTTTCATATTGTTCAAACCTTATATTGCTCATGGATGCTGCCTACATTCCAGGTGAGCATATTCAGAAGACTGTCAGCCTGTGGTTTAAGCCAGTGAAAAAACAACTAGCTACTGAGTGGTGACTTTTATAAAGCCTTCCACATTTCACACCTCCCTTTCCTCCCTTCCAGACCAGCCACCTGTGGCCCTACCGCCCACTACCGTTTATGATCGCTCTAGGGTTGTAGTAAAGGAGTCTGGAAGTCTCTCAACTCACCCTTCTCCAGAACAAATTTTCATTTAAAACAACCTGGATGTCCAGTGGGGCCTGCCAGACTCCCAGTAGCATGGGGGATGGTGGATGGAAAATGGCTCTTTTCACCCACAATTCCAAGTAGCAGAAAGGCACATTTCACCATTGAAAATATATATTTGGGCAGTAGAGTTGCTAAATTGCTCTTATTCCCTGAATCCTGCACAGCCAGAGAGTAGTGATGAAATGTGGCCCTTCTGAATTCCTTTCCCACTTCACTTATGTGCAGTCAGATAAGGATTAAACTTCAACTAAATGAGGATGTCAGGGTGATGTTAGAATGACCATCGTAGATATGGAATACTTAGGTCATCCTTCAGTGTCATTCACATACTGAAACTGAGATGGATAGAATCTGCCTCTACCATTGAGTGTGGAAGCTCAGACTTTTTAATTCAGTATTTTGGGATTACAAAACAATGAGGCTTTCCTCTCAACAGTGAGAGTGTAGCCCATGTATTCCCTGGATCATCAATAGGTGATCAGCAGTAGATTTTTTTCCTGCTGGACCATGATCTAGGAAGTAGACAACAGATTTTGATTTTATGCAGACTTTTTGTGGATTTCTGTTGACTTCTGCCTCAAATAGAAGGTTCATTATATTTTACATTAATCTGTTGTGATGAAGAGAAATGGGCCAAATCTAAATCCCCAGATCCAAAGAAATCCAAATTTTTATGCAGTTTGGATGCAGATTTAAACTTTGTGATTACTCCTTACATCCATCATGGGCTTATCCAGCATATTTAAACCATTCTCAATCACACTGAATGAAACTCGGCCAGAAAAGAAGGCCTTTTTGCCTCTGGCTGCTCTAATGCTGTTCTCTGGGTTGGAGAGACGATAACAGATCTGAGTGTTCTAATGCGCAGAGCAGAAGGGGAAACTATTCAGAGTAGGAATGACTTGACTTGATCTTCAGTGTGGGCAGTCTTAATCCACCAGGATGCTTGTTCTGTAGAACAGTTCTGCTGGCCTAGACTTTGCGAAACTGTGAGACACAGAAGTTTTGTCACCTCCAGGCTGTGTAGGTGCAAGGTACTCCAATTTGGCCTGTCTTAAAAGAAGACTTAGATTCTTCAGCTGGTGCAGAAAGTGGCCACCTGGTAGAAGCAGATATGTATGTGAGCTGTGTCTCTAATCAAAACTAATGACCTCATATCAGATATCCTCAAACTTCCTAAAATTTTTCAGCTCATAACTTTGAATAACAAATAAGAGAGAATCATAAGCTGTTCATGGACAATTCAGAAAGAAAAGTAAAATTCACCAACCAAATTATTCATTCTGAGTCATTCACTCAGCTTTATTAGACACAGACTTACTGTTGGAGCTGTAAATGAAATGAAAGGAACTCTTTGGAAACCAGGAGTTGATATTTCATTCTGTTTTAGCCATGGTGTATTCAGGCCTAGTCACTTACACTTCAAACAAATTCATGGTTTATGAAAGTGTGCAAAAGGAAAGGCCTGATTCTAATATGGGGGTGTATATTCCAGCTGGGGAGAACAAATCAGGGTTATTTCAAGGGAAAGGGACCACAAATATTTTGATCTGGAGCTTTTTAACTACAATTGATTCATACTTAATTTAGAAACAATTAAAATTTGGATCTGAGATGCAGCACTCCTTGTCTGGACATTTGCTCTTCCTTAACAAAAGAGAGGTGTGTGCTCCCAAGAGTGAAATCCTGTGCAGTACAATATAACACTGCCATCAAATGGCCACATATATTCATTATTGTACAATGGAATCTCTGACGGTTTGTTGTAGGCTTTCCCTGTTCTATACAGAAATCTAGTAATGCAGATTTAAAGGTAAGAAGCCCTATGGCCCACTGTTTTAGTGAAATGCTCACCATGACCCTGATCCTACAACTAGCATCCCTTGAGGGGCTCCTGTCCCTGGGTCCTGCCTCACTGATTTCAGGAGGGCTCCAGACAGACCCAGAGGTCCACTTGAGAGGAACTATTTCCAAGATCAGACTCATGTTTGCACAACAAAGGAAACACGGGAAACTACCTCTGTGATAGAATTATCACTGTTCTTCAACCTATTCTTTGTTCATATTCTCTGTGCTGTTCTGTATATATGGAATTCTGCTTGAACAACCACTTTATCCGGTTGCTTGCTATTCCCTAGGTAAAACCCTGCAATGAGCATGCATAGCAGGAAAAAAAATAAGCCAACCTATGCAAATTAATCATGGTCAGAGTTTAAAATCTGAAATGGGATTCTGTGGTGTTGAAGAGGCAAATAAGTGTAATAAATTGGAGTTCATTAAAGTAACCGAGAAACCAGGTTTGCTGCACAATATGGCTTGCAGGCAGCTCTAGGAAAAAACACTTTGAGACAACACTGAGCAGACATTACTGACCAGATAAGCAACTCACAAGAAACTACTGGTGAGCACAGATAGAAATTTCACTTGTCACTCTTTCTAGCTGTATCCTCTGTGCCTGCTGTGTGCTACCCTGCTGGCATTTCTTTATATTTGGCAAATTTGGCTTTACTAGCCTGGCTGTGCACCAGATCAAGGCAGTACAATACATATAAAGTATTAAGGCTTCCATAAATGACAAGGTACCCAGTGCATGGCCTACTTTGAATATGCATTGGCTCAGTGGCACAGCTGATGAACTGGCAAAGATGACTTTTCAGCGATGGAGGGGCTTATATGGGCATTTGGGTACTGCTGTGTGCTGCTGGTGGGGCTGTGATGGAGATGCCAACTGTTGTGTGCATGGATTTTAAAGTAAGAGGGGCTGCTTTAGTTCACATTCTACAGATAGCCATGCAAGTGGGCCAAATGTGATTACAAAATAGGCCTGGTTAGATTTTTCACTTTGATGCATCTTCTTTTTTGCTAACCCCAACCACTTTTCCTTCTAATCTTACCTCTCTTTATGTTCAGTGAGCCAAACTCTACTTTGATGTACACCTAAAGAACCTAAATGAGAGAAGAACTGGTCCATCTGTGTGTAAGTGGTGGTATGCTTGTTTTGCACATCCACCAAATGCAGTGCAAGTCAGGCATCTTTGTTAGACTCATTTTCCAAACTCATGACCTAACAACAAATGTATACTACATGGTGACTAACTTACATAGAAGTAACAGGTGGGTCTCCAAAGATTTTTTTATTATTATTATTTTGTTTTATTATATTGTGTTATCTTTCCAAATACCATTTTGGAAAGGAAAATCTTTAAAGTCCATGAGTTTATTCTAAATTCATCATTTAGTAAACATGCATGTATCTGTTTGTTATGAAACCCTTTCTGATAACAACCAGCACCATGCAGGTTTGCCACCTTACTCTTTCTGATTTGGTTGGAAAGGGCAACGCTGAAATGGTCCAAAAAGCTTTACAAAAATATTGGTATAACTAAAGAGCCCCGGGCTCTTTAAATCACCGCTGGAGCCCTGCCCCCACTACCACAATATAACAGGGTTTCACCTATAACACAGTAGGGATTTTTGGCTCCCGAGAACCGCGTTATATCGGGGTAGAGGTGTACCTTAAAGATTCTCTACTCAGAACACTAACCAGGCCAAGGAAGTTAAAAATCCAAATTATTTTTGTATGTTTTTAATATACATAAGCATAAAATTAAAGAACCCTTATATTATTCATTGCTTCTGACAAAACAAATGCTAGCTAGAGTGGAATGATTGTCCAGTGGTTACAGCACTAGCCAGAGACTCAGTGTCAATTCCTTGTTTCACTATGTACTTCCTGTGGGACGCTGAACAAGTCACTTAGACCTGGTCTACAAATGTAACTGTCAGTTAGGGTTTAATATTTTTACTGGAATAAGTGTGGTCTAGACACAATTATAGTAGCATAAAAAAGCGTATAAATGATATAATACAACTATCTCCACACTGATGATCGGTGGGTGGGTGGGTGTGTTGCCACTTTAACTATATAACTGACACTTTAACGATATAGTTGAAGCGGAACTATTTTGCTAGTGTAGACAAATCCAAAATTTCTCTGTGCCACTATTTCCCCACCACATTGAGAGTGGTGAGGATAAATATATTTGAGAATGTGAGGTGCTCAGATACTATGGTGAGAGATACTTAGAGGATAAATGGAATTTCTGTACTTTTTGTGGTTAGCACATCACTACATATAATACACACACACACTAAGAGGATCCAACCATTCTTTTGGTCTCCTTTCTTTTCAACAGTGCCTATCCATCCAGATTCCTTAGCTCCATTTAAAAAAGACAACGATTCTTGTGTTTTGTTTTTGTTCTCCAATTTTTAAAATACCCCTGGAGATCTTTGACTTCCGATATTACTCCATTTCATGCAACAATAACCAACATACAAGTGAACAACAGATTCTGATAGCATATTGGCCATCTCGCATATAGGTTGCTAACTAACCAATGTGTCCTTTAAAGACAAGCTGGTATAAAAATAAAAATCCTCCCAATTCAAGCCATCAGTGAAAACTGCTAACCTTATGCTGCAGGCAATACAGTGCTGCCTAATGCTTTACGGTGAGTAAGAAATCAAAACCACCCACTTAGCCTGCTATATATTTAGAGCTTCTGTGGTTTGGTTTCAAATCATCACGTTGTACATTGCCCAAAGCCTGTGGAAAAACTCAGTTGTCTCTGCCATCTTTTGTTCTTGTCTCATATTTACAGAAATGATGGCGGGTTCTCTGCAGAGTTGGAAAACACATGTAGCTACATCTGTGGGCTGTGACAGATAAACGTCTAGTATATTGGGCTTTATTTTCTTTAAGCCCTTTCTTTTACACAATTTATTATAATATGTACTGAGAGGGAAATAGTTCTTGTTCATTTTTGTAAAGGCTTGGATTGATCAACTAGTTTTGTTCTCTTAGTTTGTGCCTATTTCAGTGAGCAACCTTACCCCTAGCCTATTCCAGAACAATTTCTGTTCCATGCTGACTAGTGTCCTATTTCTTTCTGAATTATATCTATTCAGGTATTTCCCTTTTACCTCCTTCTGGAGACTGACAAATAACATGATCTTCAAAACTGATTACAGTTGGACAGCCCAATTTAATTCAGTTTAGATAAAAGATGTCTTTTAAGTTACAGCAAAGAATGCCTATAGAAAATAAAAACCTGTTTTGTTAAATGCACTCTACAGCTGCTATGGAAGGTTTTTAATGCACAGCAGTAGGGTTATTAGATATTTTTATTACAAAGATAGAGGGCCAGATCAGGTGTAAATCAGCATTGTTCCATTTAAAACAACGGTGCTACTCTGATTTACCCCAGCTGAGGATTTGACCTAGTGTAGCGTCTAAAAGGTTGGTATTTACCATTCTGTGTTTGGCACATGTTAGCACACCTCCTTCCATAGCTATGCTTTGAAAAGAGACCGACACACTCCCCTCTGTGTAACGGAGCCCCTCCACTGGGACCTGCCCCACCTTTCAAGAGGGTAGGAACTCTTTAAGGCATCCAACATTGCACCACCCGGTTCAAAACACAATGGGACTCATTTGTTCATAATGCTACTCCATTGATTTAGTGGCATTACACCAGATGAATTAGGCCCATTATACTCTACTCCAACTCAGGTGACAGGGAAATCATAGCCATAACTCAAACTTCCCCTCTGACAACCCTATCCCAGAGAGAGTCTGACTACTTCTCTGTCCATCAGACCTGCATCCAGGTATTTATAGCAAGCTCATCGCATCTGAATGCAGCTATACTGTATGAATATATAAAAAGTACATATATTGCATATGCAAGCAAACACAAACATAGCAACATAAAGCAACAGATTAGAGCTCAGAATGACTTCAGGAAAGCAATCTATAAACCTCCAATGTTATCTTTCTGACAACTTCCTAATCTCTGCAGGTTGTTGTTAAGAGCTGCATTAAACTAGCCTGCCATCGATCCCATCTCTCACCACTTCTCAGAGATGCACTTCCTGTGATCAATTAGAAAAAGAAGCAAGATTTTTAAAAGCATCTCGACAGGAGGAATCTACAACAATATCTCCTTCATGAACATGTCTTTCTACATCATACATTGTCAAAACACCAGCTGCAAGAACCAATGTCCAAGCAAATCCAATCTGGATTCTGCTGAAATGAAGAAAACCTTTTATGCACATCAGTTAAAGGATGGTTCTCACCCCACATCCCTGCCCTCCAGAAAACACTGTATACAAAATTTAGTTGTATTAAATCTCTAATGGGATTTAAATATAAAATATACTTGTTAAATTCTGGATTTGGGGGTAGCACCTAGAACTCCCAGTTAATATCAGGGGCCCATTGTACTAGGCATGGTACACATTTCTTACAAAGTCCCTGTCTGCCACAAAGAGCTTACAGCCTAAGTTTATGTGAAATCTTATCTCCCTAACCTCACTGCACTGCCAATCTGCCTCCCAATCTGGAAAAAGCGGTATAACATTGTACACAACAACCTAGCCTGGCCTGGTCTCTGATTTTAATTTGCTTGTGTACAATACACTGTGTGATTCCAGAATACTCTCTCTTCTTTCAGTTAACTTTAAAATAAAAGTAGAAGATAACATTTTGTCTCTAACCTCAGCCTTTGTTTCAGTGCCCTGAGTTTCTTGTTAAGCTAATGAAGAGATACAGTAGAGGAAGAAGGTAATGATCATTTGAACTTAAAAAAAAATGTTCTCCACATCTGTTGGGCCATTGTGAAATAATGTAAAACAGATAATTCTGGATCTGTATGAACTTTTACATCTTTGTAGCCACTGACGGTCAGATAAAGAGAACCAATTCTTGTGTGTCTCAGTCATTAGAATTTTAAGACAAGACAGTTTAAAAATGATTTTTTTACTTTGCAAGAATGGACCAGTTTCAGTGTGTGTATACAGCACTCTAGGTAATTAGCAGGCTGAGCAGAAAAGCCCTATTTAGCTCTCCAGCTTTTAAATGGCGTTACTTTCATTTGTTTACTGAATGTTTCTTCCCACTGAAGGCTAATGAACTAGTAATGGATGTCAGAAATCTCTGAAAAGACAAATACCTCTAAATGTTGCTATTATAGTCTATGAATGCAGCTATTACTGTTCCCCAAACACCTGATATACTTAATAGTGAAGATGGCTAGAGACTTGACATCAATGGAGGTACAGATCTGTGAGTGTAATTTATGTGCTGAGGCAGTGGAGGGGGGCGGGGGTAACAGGAAAGGAAACTCACAGGAGGTTGTAAAATACAGCAGCCCACTCTTCCTACGTATCCATCTACACTTCCATATCCCTGTGTAAATTACACTTGTTTTTTCACAGTTTTATTTGTATTGCAGTGGTGTCTAAAAGCCTCAACCAAGCCCCTGTGGTGTTAGACACTGTACAAACACATAGTAGGAGACTATTCTTGCCTTGGAAATAAAAAAGCTGCTAGTCTAGATAGACGAGGGGAATATTATTCTCCCACCTGGGGAACTGACAGACTGGCAGATTAATTACTTTTCTAGGGTCATGGAAGAAATCTGTATGGTAGCATCAGGAATGGAACCCAGATCTCCTTCCTAAATGCTCGCTGAGTGCCTTAGCCAGAAGGTCATCCTCCACAGCTAATAAATACCAAATAAGGACAAGTTAAACTACTTTAACACTTGCAACTAATTTACTAATCAATCTTTCCCACTGTTTATATCAGCACAGAATTTGTCTGAGAAATTTTCATGGGAGCACCCAGTAGATAAGGCTTTAGTTCTACCCAGTAGGCTACGTTAATCAGTGACACAAATGTACTTTGGTGTATGTGTCAAAGTTAGAAAACTGGTTACATGCCAAAGTGGTCTAAATTGCACCAGCATGGAATTCAAGAGTTATAAACAAGAGGTCAGATTCATTCCTTGGGTCATCCGTGGATGGAAAATTGAGGGTGTATTGGAAATTTGGTGTGCAGTCAGGATAGTCTGAAAGGAAGAGTCCTAATTCTGCAATTTATTGAAGGTTTAAATCAACACAAAGGGACTAAGAACAGTGCAAGATAAAGTAGTCGAATCACTGCCTGGCTTTGAACCAGTCAAATTTTGCACATTCTGCATCACTGATTCTCATCTTGGAATTTAAACCTGGAAACTTATTTTATACTCCTTTTGTACCTACACTTGGACATCTAGATATAATGTGACTGAACAACAACTAAGGAGCCTACAATCCTGACCAAATGTATTTAAAGCAAGTGAATATCGAAGAAAGAGCAATTTATTTTATTTATTTTATTATTTATAGTGATCAGAGTTTTTAACAAAGAGTAATTGAATGAAATTTATTATGAGTATTAGGAAAATGTGTATAGGCCAATATTTACAAATAAGAGTGTCTAAACATTAGAATATGTTACATCTACATAGTAAAACACTGTTCATCCTTTAGTGTCTGAATTCACTCCATTTCCTCCTTTCCTTAGAAAGGATATTTTAAAATGCATAACTATACTTTTCACAAAGGGTAAAAATTAGGAGATTATTCTGCCTCTGTTGGCTACTTGCATCTCACCTTTATGCACAGCTGTTGTTGTTGTTGTGTTCATTTGTCAAACACATTTTGTTAATTTGTGGAAAGTCTTTTGACATGATTAGATCTCACTTGACTTGGTAGGATATGTCATTATTCATTCTCTATACAGTTCTCTTAACTGCTTTCTTTTGTAATGTTCCTTCTCTCATCGTTTCTGTATCTTCGTCTACAAACGTTTTAATCGAGGAAGAATTTTGTATGCTCCTTTGCTCTTGTGATTTCTGTTATTTCATTCCTTTGATGCTTCTAAAAAGAATAGGACTATAGTTCAAAGACAGGAGACAATCAAGTCCATTATCTCCAGTGCCTGAGCTCCACTCAGTGCAGAAAGGGGATTAGGGGGAAGCATGGGACATTTTTGACTCTGATTGTCAAGGCTGGCACTTGTCCTGAAAAGAATTAGAACTGCTTCTTTGCTGGTCTAACTTGCACCTGTGGTGCAGGGTCCATAATGAGCCCTATCCCATTGAATGACAGGCAGAGCAGAGCTGTTCCCCAGCCACTCTTCACCCCATGTCTGTTTCTGCCATACCCCCTATGCCAAGGTGGGTGAAGGCAGCAGTTGCAGGGCCCAGAGTTAGCACATCTGCTGACTTATTTGCAGGCAGGTTCCAGCCCCTTTGCAGCACGTGAGTAACGCAAAGGGCCTAGATCCAATTATAGATGTTATAGATTAGTTCATTTGAAGGCAGATGTCATTATGATAATCTGTTGTGACCTCATACATAACACATGCCATATAACATTACCCGGTAATTTCTCCATCAAGCACATGACTTCTATTTGAGCTAGATCATATCTTTTAGAATGACTTCCACACTTGAGTTAAAGACACCAATTGATGGAGAATCACTTATTCTTACAATAGTATGTAGCAAAGAATAGATCCTTCTGTTTTCTTTGTTAACCAATGTTGTTTGTTTGTTAAAAGAAGCTATGGCTCTCCTGGAAGAGGGGAGCGGGGTGCATGTGGTGGGGTTTGAGGAAATTTCTAAAACATTTCTAAGACAAAGTTATTTCCTTTGCAGCTGGTTCATCTAGGCCAGAATCCTGTCTCTAGCAGTGGTCAGTACCAGATGCTTCAGAGGAAGGTGTAAGAACCTCACTGGAGGTCATCACCATGATGTTCCTATTACGTCTCTGGTGTTTAGGGCAGCAACGAAGCTCCTCCACTCCTGTCTGTTTCTGGAAAGTCTTTCCATGGGTCCCCGACTGTGCTCCAGGTTTTTCAGCTCGGCTTCCACAGCTCTTTGCCATGTTGTTTTCGGGCGACCTCATTTTCACTTGCCTTCATGTGTCCATCTTATTGCTATTCTGGTGATGGAATCAGTTTCCATCTGAAGCACATGGCCAATCCATCTCCAACACCTGCTGGCAATGATGGTGCTCAGATCCTCTTTGCTGCACTTTGCCAATAGATTTTGGTTTGAGATTGTTCTGGGCCAAAAGATACGAAGGTTTTCTGAGGCAGGTTGTATGGAATGAAGACAGTTTGGGCATGTCCTACTTTCTCATTCCCCAGCATTCTACACTATAAAGTAATGTTGAAAGGATGCAGCTCTGATAAATCTTGAGTTTGGTTTTGATGATTTCCAGACTGTATTTAAGCTCCCGAAGGTGTTCTTGGCTTTATTGATTTTGTTTCGGATGTCCTGGCTTGTTCCACCATCCTGGCTGCTGCTGCTGCCCAAGTATGTGAACGTTTCTACGTTGGTGAGAACATGATCCTCTATCTGTACTGGTGATGGTGGGGCAATATTAAAGGTCATGATATCTGTCTTATAGCGATTGATTTTTTCAGTCCAATTTGCTGGCTGGCTGTGTTGACTCGAATTGTTTTTTCTTGTATATGGTGTTGTGTATATGATAGGAGAGTGAGATCATCTGCAAAGACCAGGCCTTCAAGGGATGAGAAGGGTGTCCATTTAACGCCTCGTGGCATGTCTTCTGTTGTATGCTGCATTACCCAGTCAATGGCAATGCTGAAGAGGATTGCAGACATGACACACCCCTGACATGCTCCTGTTTTGACTTCAAAACTGAGCTCACTGTGATCAGCACTTCATGTCAAGTTGAAATAAAAGCTTTTAATGATGTTGATTATATGGAGAGGCATTCCATATATCCGCAGAATGTACCATAGGTTGGTCCTGTGAATGCAATTAGAAGCCTTCTCAAAGTCTATGAAGTTTATGTAGAGCTGCTGTTGCCATTCTTAGCATTGTTCAATTATGTTTTGTAAAGTGAAGATCTGCTCTATGCATCCACGCCCTTTCCAAAAACTGGCTTGCTCTTTTCTAAGAATGCTATCAACTGCCTCTGATATCCACTGGACCAGGGATCGGCAACTTTTGGCATGTGGCCCACCACGGTAAGCCCCCTGGTGGGCCAGGCCAGTTTGTTTACCTGCCGTGTCCACAGTTCGGCCGATCACAGCTCCCACTGGCCGTGATTTGCCGCTCCAGGCCAATGGGGGCTGCAAGAAGCAGTGGCCAGCACATCCCTTGGTCCGTGCCGCTTCCCGCAGCCCCTATTGGCCTGGAGTTTGTTATAACATATTTTTTTTTATATTAAACTCTATCATAAATGTTGGAGGAGAAGCGGGGTATGGAGGCAGAAGGTTCGCAACCTCCCACTTAATAACCTCGCAAACCCCCACTTTGAGAACCATATTGTTCCCCGTCCCATTCTTTATGCATTCGAACATCTTATTAGCTTATTTATTTAATGTATTAAATTAGTTATGTAACATAATGCATGCATCATATTTTATATTACATTCATGGAAGTTCTGGTATGTTTCGGGGGCAGGTATGATACTTCGAAATTAGAAAAGTAGCTGCTCTCCCTGGTACCAGGTAAATGCAGGCAGTGATGCATTGATCTTAGGATGTTATACAGATTCATTTGAAGAGACTTACTAAATAATGACCTTTTATTTGTGATAACTTGAATTCAATATTTAAAAATTAAGGTTTCTAACAAATTACTTATGTTTTATGAATGGCATTTTATCATCTTTTATTTATATGAACTCTAGTTTATTAGTTTCCATAATATGAACTCATAAGGTATGTATCTGTCTGTCTGTCTTTTAATGAAGGTTTTATTTGTTGAGTGGGAGTTTTCAGTCACTGAGGGTAGGTAGGTCTTGGAAATTCTTCAGTGTCTTTTAGTGCATCATAAAACTCTTCCTCCAAGGTATTTGTAGTTCTCTAGAGTCATTGTCACCTTTTATTGGTTATATCTTTTTCTGGGAGAGGTTAAGAGTCATGCTTTCTACTAACCATCATTTTAAAGGCCAGTTCCAAACAAGGAAATTTTAGATAATTCTAATAAAATAAAGCAAAGATAAAAATGTCTTCATAATATCATAGTTTAAGATGCTGCCCTTTAGAAGATGTAATGAAAGCTCATTAATAGGTTTGATGTGTTACATCAAGCATTATGAGCCCACTGATGACTTTCCAGATGGCAGTTCAAAACTAGAGATAGTTAGTGGGCTTTTTAAAATAATTTTTGTGAATAAATATCCAATATATGTTTATGGTTAGAGAGATCATGAGTTATTCACCATGAGTTTTTGAGTGACCATTTACTATTCATGAAATCCAAACAATTTAATACATTTTAGTGTAAATGATTATTTTTCTGAAAATTCATTTTCTTATGTTTGGTTTGGTTTGTCTATATTCATCTTTTATCATTATCCTATTTTTTAAAATCTTTTAGGTCTCAATCCTAATGAGTTCTGTGCAGCCATAAGAATGGCCATACTGGGTCAGACCAAAGGTCCATCTTGCCCGGTATCCTGTCTTTCGACAGTGGCCAATGCCAGGTGCCCCAGAGGGAATGAACAGAACAGGTAATCCTCAAGTGATCCATCCCCTGTCACCCATTCCCAGCTTCTGACAGAGGCTAGGGACACCATCCCTGCCTATCCTGGCTAATGGTCATTGATCAATCTATTCTCCATGAACTTTTCTAGTTCTTTTTTGAACCCTGTTCTAATCAATGTTAAAGCCCCCTCACTTCAGTTAATTTTCTTATGGGTGTAGGTGTCTGCCTATCTAGACCTTATTCCAGGATTGGGACCTTAATAATTAAATCATGGAACAAAAACAATACAACATGACTTAGATGACTAATTAATTACAACAGAAATAGAAACCAGCACCTACTCTGGTCACAGCACCCTCGCACTCAAATGATCTCCAGCTGCCAAAATAGTCCTTTAGGGAGACAAGTTGGGTGTGGTAATACCTTTTATTGGACCAACTTCTGTTGGTGAGACGAACACCCAACTTGTCTCCCAACAGAGCTATTCTGGGAGCTAAAGATCATCTGAGTGCTGGCTGCTATTTGTGTTGTAATTAGTCATGTAAGTCATGTTGTATTGTTTTTCCCCCCATGATTTCATTATTAAGGCCCTAATCTTAATAAGGTCTAGATAGGCAAACAAGCTTGTGCCTCTCACCAAAAGAAGTTGATCTAATAAAAAATATTACCTCACCTACGTTGTCTGTCTAACATCCTGATACTGAAACAGCTACAACTAAACTGCATACAGGATAGCCTTTGGGAAGCTATTGAATTCAGGCACAAATTAGAGCTGCCCTATGTTGCTCTAACTTTAGCCAAGGGCTGAGCTAGCCCCCGTACTGGCCGACAAGTTAGCCAGAGGTACGTGTAAAGATAACATACAACTATCTTAGTCCCTCCCTTGGATTCTGCACAAGCGCAGCTCAGCTGTAGCCAATACTCTAGTCCTACCATAGAAGACACTGTGATTAAAATGTGTTTCTTTCACAATGATAGGCAGACAGACAGCAATATTTATTTAACTGCTCTGTTCATGAAAATCTGTCTCGCCAAAGTTAATCAGCTATTAGCGTGATGCTAGTTAATAATGAAAACATGCCCCAAACTTGCCTCAGACAGCTACTAATTTGTTTTTTCCGAAGAGGGAAATGTCAGTCTCATTCAGAAATTACACTTTTCTATAAACTTCCTTAATGTTGTTGCTTAACTGCCCATATTTTGTCATTTTCTCAGCATATGTTGTAAATAATAAACAATTGTGTTATCTGCCTTTTTAGAGCTTGATTGCAGGGAACCATTTGCTGTCAGACATTTGGAGTTTGTTTAAATATTGAGCTCATCACAGCATCTTTCTAGGATGCAGCTTTAATTTCGTCTAAACATTTTAATTGAGGTCCTAAGGGAAAGGAAGTCATTCCCCATATTAAACATGAATCCCATTATGCCAAAATAGTTATGTTCCTCAAAGGCTATTTATAGATGATCTGCTAGAGTTATGAAAATATAAAATATCAGAGCTGAACAAGCATCTCCAGGCTCAGTTTAACAGTCTGAACTCAACTTGTTTGCTCAATTGGTCAGGAGAGGTTTATGAAAAAGATATTGCTTTCCAGTTCGTTAGGATTACCTATAAACATTTTTGATTGGCTCATTGCCCCAGTGAAGAGAAAAAATAGGGACACTTTTGGTGAGTTGTAGATTCAGAGAGGAGAGAGTGAAATAGATTGGAGAATGATAAGTGCTTGGTGATGACTGATAATATAGGATTGTCTACACAGTGTGACATTGCACCCCAGGGGGTGTTATTTCTAAAATACACTAACATGTTGTCCACTAACTGGTCCATATAGACCAGTTGTGGGCAATCTGCAGTCGACAGGCCACATGTGGCTCGTCCGCGTAATTAGCTGGTGGGCCGCGAGACAGTTCGTTTACATGGGCTGTCCACAACTCCCAGTGGCCGAGATTCACTGTTCCCGGCCAATGGGAGCTGCAGGAAGTGACACGAGCCACAGGGATGTGCTGGCCACTGCTTCCCGCAGCTCCCATTGGCCGGGAACAGTGAACTGTGGCCACTGGGAGTGGTTGGCGGCCGTGCCTGCAGATGGTCCATGTAAACAAACTCTCGCGGCTCGCCAGCAAATTACCCTGACGGGCTGTGTGCAGATTATTAAACACTTGCAGATAACTATCCATAAACAACGCACAGTTAATGAAAATCATTGAATACATTTTAGACAATTGCAATCTGTTTAGAGATACTCTATCAAGAGTCATTTTTTTCAGATTAATACTGAATTATTCATGCAGTTATGATAAGCACTGTTTCCTGCAAATCAGAAATATAGTCATTAGAGAAGTCTCTCAGATAACAAAATAGCATCACAAATAACATGAATATTGCAGCTAAGCGTCATTACTTGCTCAGTAGCCAACCAATGCACAGCTTTCCGTTCCTCAACTCACCTGCAAAGAAACATCACATTAAGAGGAACCAATGACATATTCCTGGGTACTAGACATACTTTGTAATATGAATAAATCTGTTTGGCTTTTTTATTATTTAATATTTTTGTCAGAAAATGGCTTTTCATGGGAAATGATTTTTTTATGGAAAAAATCAATTTTGATTAAATTTTCTGATTTTCCTCCTTCCCCCCCCATCGGAAAACCAGAAATAAAAAAATGAATTTTGGTGCAAATGTTTGTTTTTCAGGAAAAGATTTCAATTTTTGATTTTCAAAAACTGATTTTGAAAACTGAAAATGTTTAACAAATATATATATTTGCAAAAAAAAATTTTTTTAAATGAAAATATTTTGGGGGTTTTCAGTTTCCATTTTTCATTACAAAATGGAAAATATTCACAGGAAATTCTGATAAAAAACAAACTTTTTTCAACATTTTGTGGAAAAAAAAAATTCAACCATTCTAGGCATGACAGTCACATCTGAAGTGATTTGCAAATTGACATAATTGAATTTCTTCCTATAGATCATCTCATTAACTCAGGAAGATGCCCAAAGAGGAAAAAAAGTGCAATGAAAAGTATAATGGTGTCCTAGAATTCTCTCTTAGGACTTGCTGTTGATACAGCAACCTCTCATGAAGGTAGTTAATATATTACCTCATCCTCTTCTAGCAGTGGCAGTCAGAAATTGATCTATTGAGTCATTTTTGCCGATTTTCTTCTAACACACAGTGTCCCAGGATGACTCGCTGTAAGACCCCTCCTTCCAGGAACCTCAGGATGCTATCTTATTATATTATTATAACACAGCCAGAGCTGGTGTTGTAATGACAAAGGGAGTCTTAAATTGTAAGGTTTTTGCAGCAGCCACCATAATTTACTATGTATTTGTACAGTGCCTTGCACACTAGCACCCTACCCTGGATGCAACCTCTGGCATTATACATTATTTAACAAGCCAACTAGTAGCAGGCTGTAATGGGGAAGTTCAAGTTGTTACAGAGGACATACAACTTTGTAAGTGCAGTTATTACTAATTGGCATATATATAAAATGTGCGTGTAATAGAGAAATGTTCTTGTGTCCTACTGTGTCCGTACAATATACATTTAAAAAAAAATTCTACTTAATTATTTTAAAAATACGTATAATCATAATAATTGGCTCTTACATAGTGCTTTTCAAGTACAGATCTCATTTCTCTCAGATGGTGACATTTCTCCATATATGTTCATCAAATTGGATTTGTGAAAACTTTACAGCATTTGTACCATTCCTGGGCTACATAGTGTGTCCCTACACAGGTTAGCATTTACACATGTGAGTAGCCCAAGAAACCAGTGCTAATTTGGAAATTGACCCTCTCCAGGTTCTCATATGGAGATGCAGCATCATAGGAAATCCATACAGCCTAGCTCTGTTCAAGGTGCCTGCAGTCAGTCATTGCTAAAAATAAAGAATAAGCATTTATTGCAAACCAACTCCCCACACAAATTCATATCAACAATATTTGCGCTGACCCTATTTCTTTGCTTTTTATGAGTATTCATAGAAGAGGGTTTGTGTTGCAAAACTGCTTGCAGAAAGGAAGGCATTCACACAAGAATTTGCAGCAGAAGTGTTCTCAAAGCCATCTTGAAAGTTCTTTGTGGACTTGAACCATCGGGGTGGAAACAATGACAGGTGACCAATTAGACAGTGTGGATGGTAAATTACAAATAGCAAGGACTCTAATCAATTATTAAAGCTACTACTGTTATGTCATTCTGTGGATTGTTTGTGAACTATCTCCACATGAAACCATTCATTGAGTAGTTTTAATAATGAAGAAATCGATACAAAATGAAGTCAGTTTGTGAAGGAATCAGGGGCTATAGTTGTAAAATAAATTTCTTGTGTTAACATTTTTCTCAGCATGATCTGTCATGCTTTATAATAATGGAGTTTTGTCAAAAGATACATACGCTTGGTAGAAGATTTTTACTTTATATGATTTTTGAAATATCTAGGAGAAGATCTAAATGAACAGTTTGTGTGTGGCAAGCTGGGGTGTAAATCTGTAAAGTTAGACATGCCCTAACACTTTGGGCCAGATTCTCAGCTGGGATATATCCACTGAAACTTCCGTCACTACTCAGCTGTAGTTCTCGAGAGGGTTTGTATTATTATCCCCATTTTACAGATGGGGAAGCTAAGAAACAGAGCGGTTAAGTGATTTACACAAAATCATCTGGTAGTCCAGAGGTGGAGCAGGAATAGAAGCCAAGTCTCCTGAGTGCTGGTCCAGCACACTATCCACCAGGCAACACTGCCTCCTAAGCTTTAGTTAAGTTCTGCTCTTAGCAACCTCTGATGGGACATCTATAGGAAATTCACCATTAGGATTAGAAGCCTATAGACAGGATTTTCACAAGGAAGTGAGCTCTATTCACCATGAGCTGGTGAGTTAACAAGGTAAATAAGTAGACGTTTCAAAGGTACTTCCATTGGATCTGTTGGAAGGCTGTGTAAACTGTAGGAGATGTCTGGGGATTGAGAAGCCTGAGCAGCTTTCAGAGGGATGGTGTTGGAGTGTGCCCATAAACCAATCTGTCATAGAATGCGTTCCTGGGAGATTAAGTATTGCAACTAGAGCTGCGTGATTTATTTTACATGTTTTAAAAATGTAACCCTTGTTCCTCTGAGCTTGACAGGTTTGAGAAACTGGACTCAAGCTATTTTCTCTGAACAAGCAGCACCCACCCATCTACCTCCAGGCTGCACAAGCTTTGCAGTTTGCAAATGAAAGCTCCACAGCAGATTTCATAAACTATAGAAGAACATAAACCCACCATCCTCTCCAGCTTTTTACTGGGTTGTTGAAGAGCTGCTCCGCAGGAGAGAGCCCATCAGATCCCTTGCTCTTTTTCTTATCCTACCTAATCCTCTCCACCATTACAAGTCTCCCACTGAACTAACAAAGCTACAGCTATGTAGCTGGTGTAATTCCTTTCCAAAGGTTCCCAGCGTGAAGACGAACTTGTCACTACACGACCGCAGGAACAGCTGCTACCGACACTCAAGTAATTGACATGAATGGCCAGGGCGGTCTTCTGAAGGGGGGCTGTGGAGGATGAGGGAGTTAGCTGTATTATTGTTATGAACATGTGCACATCTGTTTATATATTTCTTGTTATCCCATCTGACTGCAAGGAGTTAAATCAATGCAGGCTGTTAGGGGGATAAGGCAAAGATAAAGTGCCATCAGAGGCAATACCAAGATCCTTTAGGAAACAATGGCGAAGCTATTAACTGGGAAATACCCACCTGCCTGGTTCCAGCTGGACTAGCAAGGGTCATTCTTTCCAGATCTGAACCTGAGATCAAAAGAGATACTATACCACTACAATTCCGGGCGGAGGGAGACTGAGCGGGGCAGCAGGCACTGGAGAGAAGTCTCTGGGAAAGAAAGAGACAGAGAAAATGATGTGGGGACTGTCTGTTAGTCTGAGCCCAGGAATTGGTATGTCTGAATTTACCTAAAATTTGTAGGGAAAGAATAAAATGTAATTAAGAACTGATTTTATATGTAGAGCCGGCACTAGGCATAAGCAACCTAAGCAATTGCTTAGGGCCCCGAAAAGCTCAAGAGGGGGCCCCTATTAATTATGTATTGGGGGGCCCAAAATATTCCTGCTTAGGGTCCCCAATGGGCTAGCACCATAGGCCTTATTCCTGCTTCTTAGATACATAGTTCTGTATAAACAGTGTTTGTTTAGACAAATCTGTCTTGAGTTGCTCTAATGATCTGCTGATCACAGGCTCCTGACAAGAAGTTTTCATGCAGGGGCCAAGTATAGCTGGTCTGGTGTGTTTTAAATGTCTGGGAAATGAGAGCTGCAACCCAGAGATCCAGTCCAAGAGTGGTTGGTCTGCAGGGTTCCACCCTTGAAAGAGGTGAAGGAAGCCAAGCCTGTCACCTGAAGAGTTCATTTGAGAGGGAGTAAGGGGGCGGGGTGGGGGTGGCCTAAAATGCAGCTTTCCCTGTGACTATGACAGGGGCATTCTTGTATCTTCCACATAAGCCCCAGTAAAGGTCCTTTTTGGTGGACTTAGCTGCTCAGCCCTTGTCCCTGCTGACTGCTTTCTTTCAGAGCTGAGACAGTGAAGAGTCCATTCTTTGCACTAAGATATAGGATGAATTCATTGCTCAGTGAGTCCCCATGACATCTTTCCTATACCAGTTTCCATGTTTGGCAGTTGGATGAGGCAGCTTGGCGCTCCATATTCCAGCAATGAATATGGGAGGAAAATAGATCTTTGATTTTGTTTCATTGTTTTAGACCCACTTTTACAAAAAAATATTTAATTTTATTAGTTCTTTGGAAAGTAGAAGAACATCAAGATAGGAAGGAATGCAAAGTGTCACAGTGAATAAGCAGCTTACACTGAGACCATAAAGAAAAAGACTTGCAGCTTACAGAAGAGAAACACACACACTAAGACACTTAATAAAGGAGAGCTTGAGAAGTACCAAAAACTTTATTTATTTGTTTAGCTTCTCAACAATAGAATTACTAAACATCTTTCACTGAGATTTTCTCTCATTTTTTCCAGACTAACTTTAAAAAAATAAGTATAAAGGAAAAGCTTTGTGCTCTACTTAGATATTCCATTGGCTCTTAATAAAACCAGCACCGTATCTGTATCAATTGATTGTGCGTGTGTGTTCACATGTGGGCGCGCACACCACCACAGCAAGTTATAATACAAGTTAACACAGCTTGATTAGGAAAACATTCCATAACAATGCGGGGGCAGAAAAGACAATCCACACTCTTTTTTTTTTTCTCCTGAATGCACATAAGTAGCAAGATTATTCTTGTGTCCTGCAACCACTATCATAGGTTTTTTCCAGTGTTGGTCACATGATATGGCTTGGTCTGTGTCCCTGGCAAGCTCTTCCATGGTGCACAGCTCCTGCAAGGGCCAGCAAACCAACAGATGTTCTATGTATATTTTTTGTAAGCATGTCCATTGAATTTAATGTAAACTACGCATCTAGGTATAGATATAGATCTATCTACATCGGGGTCGGCAACGTTTGGCATGCGGCTCGCCAGGGTAAGCACCCTCGAGGGCCGGGCCAGTTTATTTACCTGCTGATGTGGCAGGTTCGGCCGATCGCGGCCCCCACTGGCCACGGTTGACCGTCCTGGGCCAATGGGGGTGGCGAGAAGCGGCGCGGGCAAGGGATGTGCTGGCCACGGCTTCCCGCCGCCCCCATTGGCTCGGGACAGCGAACCGCGGCCAGTGGGGGCCACGATCGGCCAAACCTTCCTCGTCAGCAGGTAAATAAACTGGCCCAGCCCGCCAGGGTGTTTACCCTGGCGAGCCGCGTGCCAAACGTTGTCGACCCCTAATCTACATACATACCCACACATATACATAGATGCATCTTTTGCACAATATATTACACTATATATACATATATTCAACAGTCTTGACTGAAGTAATGTAAAAGGTGTGTGTGTCTGTGTGTATACATACATATATACACATACATACGGAGGCATCTTTTACACTACTTCAACAGTCACAGTTATTGAATAATTCTCATAGATGAAATATATTTTCATTTCCCCTTTTTCTGATGGGGAAACTTAATAAAAAGAGAGAGTCTTGCAATGTGTTCCAAAAGGGATTACATGGTGGTTTATCCCAGTCTCCTCTGTGAGCTAATTACACAGCAGAACCCTAACACTACCAACACCAAGACACAGAACATTTTCTCTTTTGGGGTCATGTGCTTGCCACCAGAGTTGGTCCATTTAAGAGGCAGATTGCTGCAGCAATAATGCATTATCTTTAGCCTCTATTGATCTAGCAGGATAATAGAGGAGAGAATCAGGGTAGGCAACAGGTCTGGAGAAGTGAGAGAGCAGATGGCATGATGCTACATTCTTTTGGGAATGATAAAATATTGTAATATTCTGGAACAAAATAGTGTCTATTTATTTTCCCCAGAATAGGAACAATTTATTCTTTTAATACTAATATACCTCAAAATGCAGAAATATATATATCTTAATCATATGGACAATATAACAGAAAAATGTAGCACTAACAAAATTGAATAATAAAAATGTAGTTACCTGTTTGTCTTATTTTTATACTTTAAGATTTAATTACTTATGCCCCAAAATAGCTGACACATTCTCTCTGATGGGGTATAGAAACGTCACACTGGAGAACAAGAGGTTAAGGAGCTGCTCTGAGCTCAGCCAGCCACACCTGCAAGACATGTCCAAGCTGGAGGAGTTGAAAGGAAGCAGAAGAGCTCACTTGTGGGCAGACCAGAGAAAAGAACAGAGCTTCAACCCTCAGCTTGTGAGAAAGAGGCTGAGAGAAGTCAAGAGCTTTCCTGTCACCACTGCCTGATTGTCCCTCCCTGAGGAAAGGGAGGGCTTTATCCTGAAACACCCTGAGAGTGTTTTAGGTATACTTTTGTGGCAATTCCCCTGTCTTTTTGTTTATAGGCTACCCCAGAAGGGGAGACACTTCGACGTGACCTAGCTGTAGGGTCAAGTCACAGGAAGAGGCAGGCTATTACAGTACAAAGGAGGAGTAGCCAGTGGCAGCAGACCCCAGTGGAGAGAGAGCTGCCACTCCACAAGGAGGTGTCAGCAATGAGCCAATCCCTTCATATACCCATATAGTATAGCTATAGAAGTATATATATAGTGGCCTACATTCTGCTGTCAGTTACACCAGGGTAGATAGGGATAATGCTATTGAAATCTAGAGGATCAAGGGCAGAACCTTAAGGGTTGCTCACAGAGTCTGAAAAGAGAGAGAAAAGAAGAGAAGCCATTGCTGAACAGCTTGAAGACAAAGCAGAAGATCACAGAATCATGAAACCATAGGAGGCAATGATCAACTGTGTCAAAAGCAGCATCAGACTGGCAAAGAGTGTGTTAAGACTTGGTCAGGAGGAAGTGATTGATGACCTTGGTAAGGACTATTTCAGTGGAGTGGGGTTGCAGCCAGTGGCTGCCTCATTAATACTTTGTGTCTCACCCTAGCAATAAAGAATCCATAATGTCTATTTTTCAAGGAGCAGCTTTATTATTTTCTCCTTGATCCAAAGTTAATTCTTTAGTATGAAACAATTCCAGGATTTTTGCACTCACCCAGATCTGATTGGTTGCTTCTTACAAGAATTTCTTTTTTTACTTTGATCTTATTTACTCATGGGTTCTTTCTCTCTCTTTGGCTTAGTTTAAAGGGACTTTCACATTTAGGAAGCTCTGTACTAAATCTATCAGTCATACTTTTTTAATGTTTTGCAGAGCAAAACGGAAAAATATTGTTTTCGGCAACAAATCTATTCATCCTCTCTCTTTCCCTCTCTCCACACTGGTTGCTTTATTTTATATTATATTTGATTTGTGTTTTAACTTCTCATTTCTGACTCCAAGCTCACCACTCAAATCACACTATGTTTAAAAAGGCACTAACCTTCCTGCAGCAATGTCACCAGCAAATATATTTTCGACAGTTTAGTTAAATGCAATAAGAATATTAATCTTTCACACTTAATAGTTTGTATGTTCCCAATTATTATTCCAAGGCAGTGTATTTTCTAACAACAATAATTAAATGGCTCAAAAGATCAGTTCCTGAACAAAAATGATCAGATATCTTAAATACTCCCTGGACTTCTTCATAGATGGCTTGGCTTTAGGAATATATATTAGAAACGATGAAATTTCATGGCTCTCATGTTCTAGTCACACAAGACTAGTAACTATTCTTGTTTTTTTATATTACATATAAAATTCATTTTGCAATACCAATCCAGCATATTTTAGAGTGGAGTAAAATTGAAATATCTTAATTTCAATATTCTCCATACCTCACCAAGAAAGTAGAATATGCTTTTATTTTACTAAACCCCAGCAGACACCAAGCATGACCTGGAAGCCTTGTCCTGCAATCATTTTAAACAATCTGTCTATTGTGGCCTGATCTAAAGCCCATTGAAGATAATGGAAGCTTCATTGGCTTCACTGCAGATTGGATCTGGCCATATGTAAGACAATGGGTGTTGATAATTCTGTTTGAGGCATGTAACAAAGTCACAAAGGCTGGCTGTAAAGTTCATCTTAAGGAAGCACTTTTAAATGTTCTCAGTTCATTGTATGTAAGAAACATCCTACTTAACTATTCACTCTATGCTGTTGTACTTAATGTAGTCGTCATTGTAATTCAGGAGTCCAAGGTGCAACAGTAAATAGCAGTTATGACCTCGAGAACCCCTCATGGCCAACTGGCAGAATGGAAGTACATTTACATATAAAGTAAACAAAGCCATCAAGCAAAACAAGCACTTTGCAGAGTTTCTGCTCCTTCCTATTTTCCTCACTAAGATTTGACTTCCAAATTTTAAAGAATGTCTTTTGCCTCTAACTGCCTTGATTACTTTGTTGTTTAGTCATGGTGGCATTCTTTGCCTCCTCCTACTGTTTTTTGTTTTTGTTTTTTTTTGTTTTTTTAATTAGGGTATACATTTAGTGTATTGTGGTATTTTTAAGTAATCTCCATGCTACTTGCAGACATTTTACCCCTGTGATTGATCTTTTTAATTTCCATCTAATTAGTGTCCTCATTCTTGTGTTCTTCCCCTTTTAAAAGTTAAATGTTACTATTTTTTTGTATTTTTGTATTCTTGCCTGTACTAGGATAATAAGTTTAATTACATTATGGTCACTATTACCGAACAGTTTAGCTATAGATATCTCTTGGACTGGACCCTGTGCTCCATTTAGGATTAAATCAAAAATTTCCTCTGCCCTGGTGGGTTCCAGGACTAGCATCACTGCATCAGAGAGATTTTTCAGTTTTAATTTTTCTACACCATTGGTTAAAATAAGAGAGCAACCACTTAATTTGAGTGCGAAAAATGTTTGAGTCTTCACCATAGATGAGGCAGTTTTCACTTGTGTAAATTGTTTTTAAATCTCAAACATTGATTAATCTCTGACATTTCAGAGATTCTTAGGGTTACATTTATTTTTAAAGCTATTCCTTGTAGAAGAATAAGATACCTTTTCCCTGCTAATCTGAATATTTATTGTAACTATTTATTCATTTGGGACCCAATCATGAGCTGACCAACCAGGGGAGAAAGGAAATATCTTATGCATCACAGGTCAGAAGGTGGGAGATGGGTATGTTAGTATCTGTTACTAAATATCAACTTTTTTGTCCCCTTTTTGTTGCATATTAAATTCATTTTCATATTAACTATCCTCCCAGAATCTTTATGATATTAGCAAAGAGTATGTTTGAATTCTAAGGTCAGAATGCTGGCTCTTTACCTGTAAGAGACCTGTATTTAAGAACTTCATGCGATCAAGTATAGGCCTGTATTTCATTATTGCTGGTGCCTCCAAGTCCGTGGGAATCTATATGTCTAGGGAAAGGACCGCTCAAACTGATGAAAAGTATCTATAGAAGTATGTATAAACAAGACAGGGTGACTGAAAAGGGATGCCTATGATTCAGTTATGTTCTATGATTGATAAGTACTTTGTATTGCAGATGTTTTCTGTAATGGATGAAATAAGGATTAATTGAAAGAGTATCTTTAACCCATTAAGAACTCTCGGTTGTCACAGCTGTCAGTAATAATCTCTGGATTAAAATTCCCTTTAGTTTATCAATCATGTAACCTAAAGATAACATAAAAGAAATTTCAGAAGTAATTAGGTAAAATGAAAATGTCAGAAACAGAACACAGAGTATCAGAGGGGTAGCCGTGTTAGTCTGAATCTGTAAAAAGCAACAGTGGGTTCTGTTAGTCTTAAAGGTGCCACAGGACCCTCTGTTGCTTAGAACACAGAGTGAATTTAATTATGGGAAAGCAACTTTTCTTCCAAAAAGGAGGTATTTTTTCTCAGACCCTATAAAAGACAGAGGTTTTGAAAGTTACACTGGGGAGTGCAGACTTGCCAGCATGCAGTTACAGGGGAGAAAGACACATAGGACAGCTCTTTACTACCCTTGGAGTAAGGTAATGTACCTGTTCTTTTTGTGTTCTGTATAGTGCTGTATTAATCTCTAATTGATAATCTTTGATTAAATAATGTCATTTGAGCCTGTTATTTGAGAATCTCAAATTATTGTTAAATTCAAACACACAACAGGCATGAGAGAAGCCACACTGGAGTGTTGCTATTCCCCCTTCCATGAAGATGGGCAGGGACTAGATGGGCAAAAGTGGGAGTGGGTGGGGACTTGACTCCATCTCCCCAGGCAGCTAAGCCAGCACAGTGGAGGGGAAGCAAGGTGTGCCAGGGAAAGGCTCAATATTTGGGGGGAATGACTTTCTGGAATATAATTTTCCAGTTTTGTATTTATTTATTACAAATTCAGACAAAGTCACATTTTTTCCAGAACCCAGTCAAGTCTGATCCAAATGAATCATAATTTCTGCACAAATAACCTCTTATTCATACAGATTTTAAATTTGAAATATGGAGGCCAATGCATTGTCTAGGAAACAGGCCTCTGGGATCTAAACCTATCATCACTGAAGTGTGAAGTTCTAATTGTATTGCTTTTCATAATGTATCTGCTGCATAAATATTATTCAATACCTGCAAATTCACACTGTGGGAAATGGAGAGGTTATAATGCAGGGAAGATTTATGCCCACTAGATGCTGGGCTGTCATGATTAAAAATTTTCCACCCATTATGTGAATACTATTGATCATTGCAGGAAGCAGAAAATTGTGATGTTCATTGATTTTGCGTGGCTACAGAATGCATTAGGGCTGATGCATTTGATGGGTAGGCAAGTTTTCAAAGGAAGCTCAGTTAAGCTAATCTTAGTTCAGAGGAATATGCACAATGGAATAAGAAACCTTGTAATTGCAAGAGCAAATAGGAGAGTCAGAGAACTATATTATGAGCCATATCAGCATAAGAATTAGACATGAGCCTTCCCAAGAGACAACAGTAAAACGCATCAAGGCTTTGATGCTGTTTTTCATGAATGTAGCAATTACTGGATAAATTGGGTTTTAGCTTCTCACCCATCAGCCAAGATAGTGAACAAAAAGCAATTAGTTCTTTTGCCTCCTTAGCTAAGGGAGGTTATCAGGATTCTATCAACTCCATAAAGAAAATATAGCTGAAAAAAATCAAACTGGTTGAATTCCAAAAGGAAAATGTGGGGTGCGGGTCTTTTACACCTTTGATACTTTGTTTCCAGTGATTTGTTATTTCTCATATCAGCCTTTTTATTATTGACTCTCGGGAGTGCTCATAGTCAGCCCTTTGTCACATGCTGCATTTCTACTGAACAAAAGGCTTCAACGAATTTAACCCCAAAGATAAATTCTGTCAATATCTAATTCAGGAATTAATTCCCATCCCGGAAATAAAGATGATTTTGCATCCCACTTGCATGCTGTCTTAGTGACATGTTATTATAGTGTCGGTGTATAGCGTTACCTCTCTGCAGGGCATGAAGTTTGTCAGAATACCATGTACCTTTTTCCAGTACATTAAGCACCAGGGCTCCATCTGTATATTTTATCACAATATTAATTAAGCCACTGTAAACAATGTAGACCTTTATGTCTCCAAACCTGTGCTGTATATTGTGTAATCACCTCTTCTCATCCTATTGTTCTAGACCATTTAGTGTGCAGGTTTACATTATGTGAACAAATGAAGTTATATAGGCATTTAATGGTGCATCTGAAACAGAAACTTAATGCAAATAGGAGAAAACAGATAAACAATCCATATACAAATTTATTTTTGTGTCTGTAAAAGTCCAGATTTTTAAATGTAATTATGTATTTTAATAATTCTTCTAATAGGAAAAATTCATGGGAACATGGACTATGGTTAGTGAAGAAGGGGATAAAAACAAGTATGAATTCAGGCCCAAATATTTAAAGGTATCTAGGCATTGCTTTTCTCAGCATTGCAAGGCCTAAGTGATTTAGACAGCTAAGTCCCATTTTCAAAAGTGACTTAGATACTTAGGAGACTAAGTCTCATTGAAAGTGAATGGGACTTAGGTGCCAAAGTGCCTTATGGCCAAATCTTTAAATGGATTTAAGCACCAGTCGCCTATTAATTTCAATGAGAGTTAGGTCCATAAATATTTTTGAGCATCTGTGCCTTAGGTCTTGCAATGCTGAGAGGAGCAACACCTAAATAACTTCAAAAATCTGGGCGTGACTTGATATCTGTTTTTATCTTCCTTTTTCTGAACCACGTAATTGATCTTCTCTGAGTATCTTCCTATCCAAGTGAAGGAAGACAGAAGGCAGAAGATACAGGAAGTAAATCACTAGCTCGGTAAGGGGTGGAGGGTTTGGGTTTTGTGGAACGTTGGTCCACTTTCTGTGGGGAGAGGGAACTCAGAGACAGGCTGGCTAGTGTATTCAGTAGTCAGGAGCACTCATTTAGAACAAAACTGAGATGCTGAGAACAAAATTAATCAAGAAACCAAAGGTCATGAAGAAAAAAAGTTCGTTAATTGCTTATACACCAATGTTGGCAGTGTGGGTAGCAAACAAGAGGAAGTGGAAGTGCTCATTTATGAGCATAAATTTGATCTAGTTGGTATTCCTGAAGCCTGGTGGGATGATCACAGTAAAATCAATGGTTATAACCTATTTAGGAGGAAATGAGTAGGCAAAGTTACTATAAGGTGGGTGCAAAACTGGTGGGAAAACCCACCCCAGAGAGTAGTTATCAGAGGTTCACAGCCATGCTGGAAGGGCATAACGAGTGGAGTCCCGCAGGGATCAGTTCTGGGTCCAGTTCTGTTCAATATCTTCATCAATGATTTAGATAATGGCATACAAAGTACACTTATAAAGTTTGTGGATGACACCAAGTTGGAAGCAGTTGCAAGTGCTTTTGAGGATAGGATTAAAATTCAGGATCTGGACAAACTAGATAAATGATCTGAAGTAAATAGGATGAAATTCAATAAGGACAAATGTACTCCACTTAGGAAGGAACAATCAGTTGCACACATATAAAATGGGAAATGACTGCCTAGGAAGGAATACGGCAGAAAGGGATCTGGGGGTCATAGTGGACCACAAGCTAAATATGAATCAACAGTGTAACACTGTTGCAAAAAAAGCGAACATCATTCTGGGATGTATTAGCAGGAGTGTTGTAAGCAAGACATGAGAAGTAATTCTTCTGCTCTACTCCACTCTCATTAGGCCTCAACTGGAGTATTGTGTAGAGAAGAGTGACAAAAATGAAAACATGACCTATGAGGGAAGATTGAAAAAAATGGGTTTGTTTAGTCTGGAGAAGAGAAGACTGAAAGGGGACATGATAACAGTTTTCAAGTATGTAAAAGGTTTTTACAAGGAGGAAGGAGCAAAATTATTGTTCTTAACCTCAGAGGATAGGACAAGAAGCAATGGGCTTAAAATTCAGAAAGGGGGGTTTAGGTTGGACATTAGGAAAAACTTCCTAACTGTCAGGGTGGTTAAGCACTGGAATGAATTGCCTAGGGAGGTTGTGGAATCTCCATCATTGGAGATTTTGAAGAGCAGGTTAGACAAACATCTGTCAGGGATAGTCTAGATAATACTGAGTCCTGCCATGAGTGCAGGGGACTGGACTAGATTACCTCTTGAGTTCCCTACCAGTCTTATGATTCTATGATTTCTATGAAAGGGGGAGGGGAAGTGCGATTCTAAGTTAAAAATGGTATTACCTGTGTCACTGATAACTCAGAAGAAAATGATCTTGAATGTTTATGGATCACTGTCCTAACAGTTAAAGCACAATATGGGATATTAATAGGTGTCTGCTACAGACTTCCAAATCACACGAAGGAGCAGGATGACTGGCTTCTTAAACACCTATCTATAATGTGTAGGGGGGAGAGGGGGAAAGCTGTGTTAGGTATAAAAAAAAGTTGGTGGTGTTTAATATGTTCAATTAGGTATTTTAATAATGTATTTTTGAAGTAATATTAAGTAAATCACTGGCTTCAATAGAATTTAATATGGAGCATATGGACTATGACCCTTGGACTCCATCTTAGTAAGCAAACTTGTTTACAACTTAGAAACTGGAGTCCTCTGGCTCAAACTGGACTGAACCAGCTTTTCCCGCCTTAGCGATTATATAAGATTTTGCTCAGAGCCTGCACAGGGCTGTCCATTCCAGAGGCAGCGCGTGCACAGTCAGGTCTTCCTAATGCTCCAGAGCTAGAGAGAAGAGTACCATCTATCCCTCAGTGAGGCTGAGGAAGGAGAGGCCTGTCATCATTATCCCCGCTACAGTGAACCGAATCCACTTTACCGGTGGAGGGTCCTGCTTTCCTGGTGTCCATCATCCCAGAGGGTCTCCCCACCTGAGAAGAAATACAACAGTTGTCGGGACTCCCCAGTAGTACTCCTCGAAGGCTCTAAATCAGCCAGAGAGTAGAAGGTCCTGGGCTTTGCACCTGTACACTGTGTCCACTGCGCCTAAATAATAGGAAACGTTTCTGTATTGGGGTTTCATTTATTGTTTTTCTGAATGCCAAGGGAGGTTTTGTGGATCTGAGCTTCAAGCTCCTAAAACCAGTCACTGAATCACTGTATGATTAAGTTTGTGTTTCTTTCCCCGCCATTTTTCCCAGTTTTCTATACCTTTACCCTTAATATACTTACCTTTGTTTGCACCATATTACCTTGTCTTTTCTTTATTTCTATTACATCACACGGGGAGGGATTTATTGTAAGCTAAATCCATTGGTGACAGACATGGAAGGGAGCTGAGTCTGCTCTTCTGAGAAAAGTAGGACTACCATATGTCCGGATTTCCCCGGACATGTCCGGCTTTTCAGTCTATAAATAGGCGTCCGGGGGGGATTTTTAAAAATCTAAAAATGTCCGGGATTTCCCCCCGGTCGGCTATTTATAGATAGAAAAGTGGCGGCCAAGCGCCGCTGGGCACCCAAAGCCCCTTCCCAGCTCCCCCCATCCACTGCAGCCTTACCACGCTGCCCGGCCCCGCAGCTGTCTTCCCCCTCCTCTCCTCCCCTGAACACTCCGCCCCCTGCTCTTCCCCCTCCCCTGCTTCCCGCGAATCAGAGCTTCGCGGGAAGTCTGAAGAGAAGCAGGGGCAGGCGGGAGGCAGCAGCAGCAGGTAAGCTGGGGCGGGAAGGGGGCGCAAGGAGGAGAGCTCCGGGGAGGCGCGGCCTTGGCCGAGTGGCTCCCTCCAGCCCGGGCCGAGAGGTGCCCGGCTCGGGCCCCAGCACCCCCAGCCCGGACCCGGCTCGGGCCCCAGCAGCGCCGGCCCGGCCTGGACCCGGCCCAGCTCGGGCCCCAGCAGCGCCGGCCCGGCTCGGGCCCCAGCACCCCCGGCCCGGACCCGGCCCGGCTCAGGCCCCAGCCCGGACCCGGCCCGGCTCGGGCCCCAGCACCCCCGGCCCGGACCCGGCCCGGCTCGGAGGTTGGATGGGTCAGGAGTTCTGGGGGTCCTGTTGGGGGCGGGGAGCAGTTGGATAGGGCATGGGAGTCCCCGGGGGTCTGTCTGGGGGCGGGGGGGTGTGAATATGGGGTGGGGGTGTGGATAAGGGTCAGTGCAGTCAGGGGACAGGTAGGGTCGTAGGGCGTTCTCAGGAGGGGGCAGTCAGGAGACAAGAAGCAGGGTGGCTTAGATAAGCAGTGGGGTTCTAGGGGGCAGTTAGTGGCAGGTGTCTCAGGAGGGGGCAGTCAGGGGACAAGGAGCGGGGGGGGTGTTGGGAGTTCTAAGGGGGGCAATCAGGGGGTGGGAAGTGGGAGGGAGTGGATGGGGGTGGGGCAGGGGCGGGGCTGGAGCAGGGCTCCTCCCCCCCCCGTGTCCTCTTTTTTGCTTGTGGAAATATGGTAACCCTAGAGAAAAGAGGCTTTCCTCTTCTATCTTTCCCCCTACCATTTCTCAAGTATTTTCTCTCTGAAGCATATCCCCATATAATAGGGGACTTCAATTTGAGTGACCTATGCTGGAGGTCTTATGCTGCCAATACTAAAACATCCTTGGAATTTCTAAATATTATAGATGACAATTTCCTAACTCAAAAAAGTGTTGCATCCAACATGGGGGGTTTCTTTACTAAGCCTCAACTTGACAGATAACATTGGGAGAATAGTAGTTAATGAAGAGGACAGGTCACTGATGCAGAGCAATCTGGATCATTTGGTAAGATGGTCACACACAAACAATATGTGTTTTAATATGGCCTAAATGTAAATGTATACATCTAGGAACAAAGAATGTAAGGCCATACTAACAGGATGCAGGACTCTATCCTGATATGTAGTGACTCTGAAAAAATATTTGGGGGTCACGGTGGATAAATAGCTGAACATGGGCTCCCAGTACGATGCTGTGGCCAACAGTGCTAATGCCTTCCTTGGGTCCATAAACAGGGAAATCTTAAGAGGAGTCCTCAGGTTATTTTATCTCTGTATTTGGCACTGTTACAGCCACTGAAATACTGTGTCCAGTTCTGGTGTCCACAATTCAGGAAGGATGTTTATAAATTGGAAAGGATTCAGAGAAGAGCCATGAGAATGATTAAAGGGTTAAAAAAATGCCTTATAGTGATATTCTAAATAGAATGAGCTTCTAGAGTCTAACAAAAAGAAGATTAAGGGGTGATTCGATTACAGTCTTACTACATGAGGAACAAATATTTAATAAAGGGCTCTTCAGTCTAGCAGAGAAAAGTATCATATGATCCAATGGCTGGAAGTTGAAGTTAGACAAATTCAGACTGGAAATAGAGTGTACATTTTCAACAGCGAGAGTCACTAACAACTGGAACTATGTAGCAAGGGTCGTGGTGGATTCTCCATCATTGACAATTTTGAAATCAAGATTGGATTTTTTTTTCTAAAAGCTCTGGTCTAGGGATTCTTTTGGGGGATTTCTATTGCCTGTATTATACAGGAGATCAGACTAGATGATCACAATGATCCCTTCTGGCCTTGGAATCTATTAATCTATTTTTTTAATCTGTGTGTGTGTGGAGGGGAACAGTTAGGACTCAGTCCTGCAAAGACTTATGTATGCACTTATTTTAAGCACACAAGTAGTCCCATTAAATTAAATGGGATTACTCATGCTTAAAGTTAAACACCTGTGTAAATCTTTGTAGGATTGCGGCATTCCCATTTTAAGTGGGAATATGTGATTATTAATTGTTGTCCTGCTTCAGATGAATACATGCCTATGCTGTCTCACTAAAGAAAAGGAAAATAAATGGCAGAAGAGATTTCAGAATATGCCAGTAATTACCAAATCTTCCGACAACAACATATGCTAAACTTTATTAATGTGAATTGTCCTATTGAAATAAGAAAGGGGTCTACTGTGTAAATAAGAAATGGACTTTACTCAAAGCTGAGTGCATGCATATGCCTTTGTGATACACAGGCCTAAACTACACTTCATGTTTAAGGCAGGTTGTTAAGTGATTTTTTTTCTTATTCCCTTAAAATGTGGGATATGTAATGTCTAAAAACAATACATTATCATGTAGAAAAATATAAGAATTTGAATTAAATCAGAAACATATGGGTTTAGAGTCTCATTCTACAAAATCATATGGCAAGTGTATAAAGCTTTGGAAGACTGGGGCCTTAATTTGTACTGGTTAGGAAAACTGATAGGGCAAATATTTCATGTAGTGTACCGTATCCTTAGACCACGTGGCAGTTGCAGGCTTTAAAACAACAACAGTTATATGGTATTGTGAAATGGTAGTGTCTGAAAAGTAGGAAATAGCAGAAGTAACACTACTTACAGTACAACACAGAAGAATTCAGCCAAGGAAATTGTCACAGAATCTAGAGGATGGCTCTGCCCCTGTCTGGAAACTAGCCCACCTCAATTTAAATGTCTAGGTTCCCGGACTGAGAGGGGACATGATACCTGAAAACTGCTATCTAAAAGGGTGTCATAAGGAGGAGGGAGAAAACTTGTTCACCTTAGCCTCTAAGGATAGAACAAGAAGCAATGGGTTTAAACTGCAGCAAGGGAGGTCTAGGTTGGACATTAGGAAAAAGTTCCTAACTGTCAGGGTGGTTAAACACTGGAACAAATTGCCTAGGGAGGTTGTGGAATCTCCATCTCTGGAGATATTTAAGAGTAGGCTAGATAAATGTCTATCAGGGATGGTCTAGACAGTATTTGGTCCTGCCATGCGGGCAGGGGACTGGACTCGATGACCTCTCGAGGTCCCTTCCAGTCCTAGAATCTATGAATCTATGAATCTATTATTCAGCCACACTGTTCAGCCAGACTAGAGTTATTGAACATGTTCTCCACATTTCTGCTTATTAGACAATTTATTGTTTTGACAAATCTTTCTCCAATGTTATTTAACAATTCTTTAGCCCTAATGCATCCTATTAATATTAAAAGTTTTGTATCACTTTTCTTCCTCATGCTTTTAATTCTACTGTAGCTGGAAAATGCCAGTCAATACCTGTTAGCCAGTGGTGCTCAAACTTTTTCATTCACACCCACCCTTACCAGTAACAGAATCTGTCCACACACACACCTTCCATTACTGCACAGCCAAAACTGCTTCAGCAGCGGAGCTTGGGCTGAAGGCAGAGGTGGGGACAGAACTGAGGATGGGGGAGGAGCTGAAGCTAGAGGTGGAGCTGGTCTGTGGGCAGAGAGGGAATGAAGGTAGAGCTGGGCTGGGGGCAGAGCAGGGGGTGGAGTGGAACTGCATCTGGGGTCAAAGGTGGTCGGAGGGCAGAGAGGGAGTGAGGGCAGAAATGGGCTTGGAGTGGAGCAGGCCTGGTGGCAGAATTGGGTTGGAGGTGGAGCTGGTCTGGGGATAGAGCAGAACTGGAAGCATGGTATTCCCTCCCTGCCCTAACCCCCCACCCCACCCCACCCCGGGGGAGTGCCCCACAGTTTGAGAACCACAGCTCTACTTTTCCTTTAGTGGGCAATGTTTTAAGAATATTTTTATTGTGCACCAAACTGATTGAAAATGGATCATTCTAGGTGATTAACACATAGCTTAACCCCCCAGAAAAGTCATTTTGGTAGATAAACTAGGTACTGTTTTGGGGTTCTTTACTGGGAACCTGAATTTTCACACAATGATTATACCATCTTAGAGTGGCAGCTTTACAAGAATGTATGTCTTCAGCGCCTCTCTACCACCCTCCCCTCCCCCTTCAAAGTAGTTGTCAAAACTCATTACAAGGCAATTATAGTGATAAGTGCCAAGACAGAATTGGAGAAAATTAGATAAAATGTAAATGAAGCCAGTTGATTCAGAAGCTATAGGGTGTAATCTCAATGACCTCCTGTAGGGCTGTTAAAAGGCATACAAAAAGATCTATATAACCTTGCTGCTCAGTAATTTTTGTCATAAGGCTTATTTACTTCCCTGACTATTGTTGAATCCTAAAAGCTTAATTCTCAGCAAGAAAGAAGTTCACAAGGCTTCACCGCTGGAGAATGGCTAGCAAATTTAGCAAGGGAGGTGAAATAGCAGCTTTAAAGAAAACTAACACATTATCCTTTCCATGCTGCACAGACAAATATGAAGAATTCTTGCTCCTCTATTTCATCATGTGAATTGGGAGCTGGCAAACATAATAGCCAATCCATTAATGGGCTAGGCCATCATTGCTGTCAGCAGAAAGAAGTGACAAATGATGATGACTGCCTTTTAAATCATCCTGCCAGAATATGTTACCTCTTACTATTTGTCTAACATTGAAGGCTTCTTCATCTACACAGCCTTTTACGGGTGCATCTGCGAAATGTGCACTGCAAACCCCGCAGGTTGGACAGTGTCTATTCTTCAGAAATGAGTTCATAAAAGAATGATGTTTCATGGGAAAAGAAAGGTCACTATTTTCCAAGAATAACAAAATGCTATAACTATTTAATACAGAAAAATGATGATCATTTTATTGTAAGAACTACAGATCTGACCCAAAATCCACTGAAGACAACGGGAGTCTTTCCGTTTACTAAACAGGTTTTGAATCAAGCCCTAAATGCCGGTGAGTTAGCTGACAATACTACATGCTGAAGAAGTTCGTACAAGCTCACGCAGTAAAATTCAATTATTTGTTTTTGCATATGATTTATATAAAATATAGTTTAAAGATTCATGTCTGCTCTTTATAAATACTCACCATTTGAATATGCTAATACTGTAACAGATTTTTATAAGCTAGGTAGCATACATGGCAAGGGCAAAGGCCAGGGGTGATGGGTGGGGCGTCAGGGGAGGCAGCGGGGGCCAGAGCACCGAAATACAAGTTCGCCAAAGGCACCATTTCCCCTAAGGCTGACCCTGGCAGGGCCAGTTGTAAGAGTGGACGATGTGGGTGACCGTCCAGGGTGCCATGGTCAGGGTGGGAGGTGACGTGGTCAAGAGGTTGTTGCTGGAGGTTGCCTTGGCAGTCACCAGGAAGTTGACTGTGGCTGTGGTGGTGATGAGGGCCCCCCTCACTATCAGCAGTTACCAGACGCCTGTGGCTGGTCCCTTAGACAATATTATTATTGATTATTGCATTCTGGTAATGTCCACAGTCTCCAGTCAGGGCTCCTGTATGCTATGTGGTGCTAAAAGCTTACAAATGATTAAGACAAGGAATAGGAAAAAAGGGGGAGAGATGTAATGGAAATGAGATTGTGTAGTTACAAAGGTTTGTCTTGTGCACAATGTGTTAGTTCTAAATCATCTGAATTTTTTTAATTAATAAAATCAGCTGTCCTCAGCTGCTGCACACACAAATTATCCTTGGGTGGCCAATTGCTTGTAGACCTCTCAGCAGAGAGGGGACTAAAGGGGCAGATGTTAGAGGAACAGAATTACTGGTGTCAAGGATGATCAAATTAGAAGGAGCAAACAAGCCCAGACTCAATCAGGTGGAAAGCAAACATCGCCTAAACTGGAATTAACACTCTGCGTCTCTTCCATGCTCTTTCATGTTCCCAAGAAACTAGAAAGCATATTAGGAGACCCCATTTATGATTGAATGGCCTTCCATCTCCAGGGGATTCTGAGGAACTGTGGGTTCCAGATTGGAACTGCTGCCCACACATGCTTGGGTAGGGGATAAGCATATTCCCTGCTGCAATGACTTTGCGAAAAGTTCTTCAAAATGGCCTCATGTTCTTCTCTCAGTGTCCCTCCCCCACCCCACACCATTTCCCTCATGGAGGAGTGATCTGGCCCTTCCTTCCCACACAGGGCTCAGTTACACAATTTGGATAGAGACCTGTGTAGAAGGGAGTGAAGAGATGCACAAGACATACAAGAGGGAAGAGGTTCCTTGCCAAACAGACCTCCTGTACATCCATTCAGTGCCATATTGCACAACCTGGCCCAATATTCCCATGAAGAGAACTGAACAAAAAGCCTTTCAGCAGTCTATAAAGTGCACTGATGGAAATGGAACTGTTGTAAAGAAAGGTCACAAAGCACTTTGCCATTACAATAAAATTGTACACATTTTCCTGGATTCCCTATCATTTCATATATATTTTTAGGCATTTTTTTCTCCTTCACAGTCCCATTCAAAAAATATCGCTGTAATTATTTAAAGTTCACCTGTGTTCATCAACTGTTCAATTTTTCTGCTGAAATGGTCTTTCAGTCAGAGTAAAATTGATAAGCATTACACTAATTTTGGGACATTTTTAGGACTTTAGGACTTAGTCTTCTGATTTTTCTCAGAAACCCTTATTCTCCTTGCAAGGCTTCACTATGAAAGTGAGTGTTACTGCTGAAGTGGATGTAATAGGATTCTAATCAAGACTAAGGCCATGATTATGAAAAGGGGGTAGTGATTTTGCCTGCTTTAATTTTTGGGTGCCCAGTGTGAGATACCTTAAAGAAATTTGGTTTTCACAGGACAGGTGCTCAGCACTTTCTGAAAATCAGGTCCCTTTAAGATGTCTCAAGTTGGGTACAAAAAAATTATGAGGATTTTTTTTTAAAAATGGTCCAAATGAAAAAGCAAGTTGAATATAAATGTTAACATCTTCCTCATAACCTAACAAGTATGTTCTGTTTTATAAATTGTTTCCTAAACTGTTCAGGAAAATTCACCGGCCATCACTTGGAAAATATTAAGTTTTTGCTCATTCAGAATAATGATGAGATGTTAAATTTTATTCTGTGTATTCTTCACAAAAAAAGTTTCTCTTCTTAATCAAAATTGGGTTTGTTTTCCTAATATATCAGATTTCTCTCTTGTTATAACCCCTGATTCCTTTTATTTCATAGGGCATGCCTACTAAATGTAGTAAAAAAATAAGTTTTATTCAGATTCATTTTAATTTCATTACAGCAATGCCCTCAGGGATTACTCTTTCTTTAGAGAAATAAAATTAATTTCAAAAAGAACACATTACACCCAAATCTTTGTGTAATGTTCACTTATCGGTGAAATGTTGCACATTCAGTGAATTGTGGAGGATAAATATGTTTCATAGGTCAGAGATGTTGAATGTAGCTCTAGATCCTTGACGACCTATTGGGAAGTTACTTGTATCCTACAGTATGTAGCCATAGTAATTATGCAACACTCCTGCTGCTGACATCAGTTGTCAGTTTTATTGTGTCTGTCGGTCAGATAGATTGTGAGCTTTTGGGGGACAGGGGTTCTGTTACGTGTCTGTACAATGCCTACCCCAATGGATCTCTCACTTTTTATAGGGGCTCCTAGGCACTAATATACTACTACATTCTGCTCACATTATTGACCTCCAGGGCAAATTCTCTATCAAACTATATTCACCAAGGGAGCGGATTTTTGTTATAACCCAATTCAGGACAACACGTAAGCATGAGTTTAATTTTAACCATGTGCTTACGTGCTGTCCCAGATATGAATGGGTTTCAGTATTGCTGAAGTGTTTTCCTGAAACAGGGCCTATGACTATTCATATGCTTTAAAAGATTTTAATCCATGCCAAGGCTTTGTCCTTTGCTCTGTGATTTACTTTCCTTAAGGATTTGTGTGGGATCATACTAAAAGTCAGGTCAGGATATATACCAGCTCACCTCTTTTTTTTGCTAATTATCCTGTTTTACAAAGTGCACAGTCAGGTTAAAAAGACCAGATGTTTCTTTATAAATTTGCTATTAGTTTGTTCCTGTCGTCTTATAATTAACTAATTATTGTACAGTAGTAATAATCTACACTTGACATGCAGATTGAGTTTTCAAAGAAGCCCAGAAGCATGGAGGCTTTGTCTGTCAGTTTTTTAGATGTTGTTAATATTCTCTGCTTAGGGGTTTACTGGGTAGATGGAAGAGTCAGTGTTATGGGTGTCAATTTTATGGTGAAAAGGCTTTTTTGAAGAGGAAGAATTTATAGTGTTTCCAAAGATGATATATAGCAAACAAAAGAGAGGGCAGGAAACTTGTTATTATAATGTAACATATAATAAATACATATAATGTAGGAGATAAAACAGTAATATATAATTTGCTGTGATGGGGGCATGTAATATTATTGCACCACAAGTCCCATCTAAATGACAATATCCCCTTTTGATCTCTGAATCAATAGAATACGGTAATGAAACATTATAGACAGGAACAGAAATTTAGCATCTACAAGTTAATTAAATCACATTGTTAAATCTAAAAAGATATAGGTAAACACAGAAAAATATAATCAGAATCTATTTTTAATTCTCTAACAACATAGGTCTACATGTCCATAATTCCAGCTCTTAACATGGCTTTTATAATTATCTATATGGAATAGTCCTGTTTACCTTTTCAATACTCTTTGAATATGTCCTTAAGGGGTTGCTTTTAGGTCAACTAGCGTGTTGGTTGCTTAACCCTTGCTGACTCAGTGTCACAGAGTTCTAAAAAGAATTAGATAAATTAATGAAGATTATGTCCATCAATGCCTATTAGCTCCATCAGAGTCAAATCAACAGCGCCATCTGAGGACCTGATATGTCTGAAGGAATCAGCTTTGGTAGTTATTCATTGTTGTGGATAAAATGTGTGCAGTAAGTTCCCGCCACCTCCCCCAAGTGTCTCACGTCCCCCCCAGAATACATTCTGTGCTTCCCCCAGATTGAGAACCTCTGTTTTATATGATACACATCAGATACATTTTATACATTAATGAATTGGGCTACATTGAACTGGTCTGGCCAGCTGAATCTCACTACCAGATTCCGGTGATCATCTTGCCCTCTTGCATTAGGATACTGTTTGGGTCACCCCTTTACAAACTATTTTGGCAATAATGAAGTCCAATATTTTGTTTCAGTGAGGAATAAGAGTGATCACACAGCCCGCACAATAAACACTGGTTTCAGAGTAGCAGCCGTGTTAGTCTGTATCCGCAAAAAGAAGAACAGGAGTACTTGTGGCACCTTAGAGACTAACAAATTTATTAGAGCATAAGCTTTCGTGGAAGTGGGCTGTAGTCCACGAAAGCTTATGCCCTAATAAATTTGTTAGTCTCTAAGGTGCCACAAGTACAATAAACACTGCAACTTTTTCTACTTTTTTTTATCCATCCCTGATAGCAAGGCACCAAGACAGCAAGCTAATAAACATGGAGATATATCTACAGGAGCAAGTTTCTTTAGTAATTCAGTGTCTCGTTTCCTTAACACCATTCCAACATTATCTAATTTTTGGATAGCTCCACCAGAGGTGGCTAATATTTCCTACTCCACATTCCCTCCAGCAAGCTTGCATTATGCTGCTATTAAATGAGTGTAATTTATATACTGTGTAACAAGACCTATACAGACATATGTTTTGAATCTTCATTCATTATATTTCTATTGCAGTGTGTGTCAAGGTATTTCCCAAAAAACATCTAATTCCTTCATTGTATGAAATCTATTCAAATTATTTCCCAAGTCAGTATGTACTGGAATGTATTTTGAAATATCATATCAAATTGAACATAACTGAATCTATGCTCCTTTCCTTCACATAGTTCTGAAAGGATATTTTCTATATCCATTAATGGTCTAAACTATATTATTCAAAAGTTGGTAGCATAGCTGAAGATACTGATACCCTGGCAAATTGGAAGAGCCACAGGAAGACGGCAGTTGCTTCAGTGTCATAATATTCCCTTTTTAATATAAATGATAGAAGACAATTTCCTGCTGCTTCCAGACTGCTAGATCTGAGTTCATATATTCCAGGGACCAGGAGATTCTGGATTTGCTGTGATTGTAGTTAATGGATAGGGGAAAGGCTTTAACTTCCATGTATTTTTCCAGTTACATTCTATATTTTTAGTGAGTGTAGCAAAGGTTTGCACTTCACCTCCCCCACTCCAGACTCTTTTTATGGGTAGAGAAAATTATTTCTTTTTTTGGTTAAAGCTTTAGCGCATTGCATGCATGTATCAAGATAAATTATATAGTTTTACAATCTCAGTTAATATGTCAGGTTACAGTTACAGATGTGTAAAAGATTTCACAGACAATGAGAAGCCAGGCTATTTTCGTCAACTTGCAAACATGTCTGTGTAGGAAATGCTGTGGCACACACCAGGAAGTCACTAAAGAGGTCTTGTATCTGTGCCTTAGAAAGACAGGTAGGCAGAGATAACCATGGGTAGGGAGATAGAGACAGAGAGGCAGTTTACAGATACTAACAAAAAGTTGTAGATTCTTGTTAATGAGAGTTTGGAAACACTTCAGTGGCTTAACACACACCTGGTTCATATAAAGAGGGCTTGTGCTTTCTGTGTGGAATTAGGGTACGTCCAGACTACCCGCCATATCGGCGGGTAGCAATTGATTTATTGGGGATCGATATATCGATCCCCGAACGCACTCCCCGTCGACTCCGGAACTCCACCAGAGCGAGCGGCGGTAGTGGAGTCGACGGGGGAGCCGCAGCCATCGATCCCGCGCCGTAAGGACGGGAGGTAAGTTGGAATAAGATACGTCGACTTCAGTTACGGTATTCCCGTAGCTGAAGTTGTGTATCTTACGTCGACACCCCCCCCCCCCCCCCAGTGTAGGCCAGGCCTCAGAATTAGACTATCCAGGCATTCCCCAGCATTAGCTAACTTTTCCACTGTCATGTTCATTTAGTGCCAAATCCTGGGAAACAGAAAAACCTGGAGAGGAGGGTTTTGCTCTGTGCAAAAAGACATTGGGGCAAATACAGATCTGTGTGCATCCACTGCTAAAAGGAATGGGAAAGATTAGTGGAAGTGGCTTCCTGCTGTCCACCTTGTGCAGAGTTGTTGGCCCAGTGGACCTATGTAGTGCATTGTTTCAGTGGTCACATTCCTACCAGGTCCACAAATAACCCCTGCAGTGAGCTTTTGGTACCCTTCTTTGGGGTCTTCATTGCTGAGGTCCTCTGGAGCATCTCACCGGAAGCCCTTTAGGTATTTCTCAGCCCTCCACAGGTTCTTAGGTGAAGTTTCAAATAGGACTAGAGATTTTAGATGCCTCTACATTTGTATATATAACTTGAGACATCTTAAAGGGGCTTGATTTTCAAAGAGAATCTGCTCAGCACTTTCTTAGGCACCCAAAACCTGAGGCAAAACAAACTTTATCTCTTTACACCTCTATCGCGATATAATGCTGTCCTCGGGAGCCAAAAAATCTTACCACGTTATAGGTGAAACCTCGTTATATCGAACTTGCTTTGATCCGCTGGAGTGCGCAGCCCTCCCCCCCCCCGAGCACTGCTTTACTGCGTTATATCCAAAATTGTGTTATATCGGGTCACGTTATATTGGGGTAGAGGTGTAATTCCTAATGACTCCTAACTGTGGTGTGTTTTGCATATGGTTGTGAATAGAGCTGGTCAACTAATATTTGAAAAATTCTAAATTAAGCGAGGAATGGCTTTTGGGGGGGGGGGGGATTGGCCTTATATGTGAATAATTGTATATTGAGCATCTTAGTGGAGCATTTGTCATGTTGATTTCTATCTGTAAACGTTAAAATTAGTCACCCAAGTAACAATTATTTGTGTTACCTGATCTGAACAAGGCTTTATAAAGAACACTAATAGGTTGAATACATGTTTTTCACATGGGATATATGTTTTCAAGCAAATTATCCATGTTCCCTCTGAAGCTTCATATATTCTTGAATACTAAGGGACGTGAATACAATTGAATTGAACTGGAACCCTCCTAATAAATATTTATTCCTGAGTATGAAATTTCAATATTCAGCAAGTTCTTTTTCTGAAGAATGCAGGAAGACAGTAGTTTGTATATGTAACATAATTACAAGTACACCTTGGGGCAAGAGAACTACTGTATGATCACAAACCAGTTTTCATGAACTTTCCTTTCAAATGCTCAGATTTCAGCATCACCTTTTTCTTTCCTCCTCTGCAGTGTTCAAATAGCTGCCTGGATTTCTACCAGAAATTACAAATATGTAAAGTTTATCTCCCTCAGTTAATAACGTATTTTATGGAGTTCTCTAGGCACCATATTTGTGAGATAGATCAGGTTTTTCAGAATGGAGATTTCAGAAGCCTGTTCCAACTATACTGTGGAGAGACTACTACATTGACTGTATAATTATTTTTCTTAAAATAATTAAACTGTTCAGAATGGTTTTACTCTCTGCTTGATTGCAATGAAGGTTTGTGGGTAGCTGTAATTAACCTCCACCAAGGTTAATTATGCACAAAGTGGCATCTTAGAATTGCTGACCATGCAATTCCCTGAAAGGCACAGGATCAGCATGGATTTCAAACTATTTACATGCACTGTTTCAACTTAATTTATAACAGAAAGCCTAGGTGGCTAGAGCTGGTCTTTGGAAAATATGTGGAAGTAGTTTGCATTGAAGCTAATTCAGTGTGGAGCCAAAATGAATATAAGTCTCATCAAGATAACTGTGTAAGGTTTTTGTTGACAAACCTGCCTGTAAAAAAAACTGTCAAGCCTAAATAAGCCTAATTTAAAAGTAAATGCCTCAACGGACCCCATTTCTGGACCCCAGATGTAACAGAGGGCCAGGATTCATGATAGGAATACAATGGTTCATAGAACTTTATAATAAAAATACCTAACTTTAAATTTATACAGGATCAAATATGGGAGAGTATAGAGCACAGGGGTTTCAGGAGCCGGAGTCAAGATATTTATGATGCTTGAACTATTACTACAGAATAAGCCACAGACAGTTCATTTTCATAGCCCAGACCAAAACCTAACTTTTTGCAGATTCCTTAGAATAGGGAGTGCAGATAGGTAGTTAAAATTCAACTATAAGTGGATATGAGGGCAACATGGAGCTAGAACTCTAGGGAATAAACCAGAGGGGTCATTCTGTGTACTGGGACAAAACAATGAATTTGGGGGATATAAGAAGATGGCAAAAGGACACCTGTTTTATCCTTCACTGAGGAAGCAAAAAGGACAATGTTTTTTGCAGTCACGCAAAGGGTGGCTCCCAGCTCGTTGTATGTAGACAGTGGGAGATTGATTTAGGTGAAATAAACTACATTAGACAATGGTTTTAGCCTGTTACCTTTAACATTAGACTCTAGGAAGGGTGTTATACTTTTTGTTTTATATGTAACTGTGATGGATTGGTTCACAGAAACCCCCTTGGGGCTGCCAGCTGATGTGCCAAGACTACTTCTGCCCCTGCTTTCCCTGACAGCTTGGGACTCCAGCACCCTGTCTTATTGAGCCAGACACACCAGTCTGCTCCAACACAGACCCAGGGTCTGAACCACGTGCCCCAAAGCTGCAGACTTAACTGAAAGCAGCTTAAGAATTGTTCCTGTCTTTAACATTCAGATGCCCAACTCCCAATGGGGTCCAAACCCCAAATCTGTTTTACCCTGTATAAAACTCATAAATTGTTCACCCTCTATAACACTGATAGAGAGATATGCACAGCTGTTTGACCCCCCAGGTATTAATACATACTCTGGGTTAAATAATAAGTAAAAAGTGATTTTATTAAATACAGAAAGTAGGCTTTAAGTGGTTCCAAGTAGTAACTGACAGAACAAAGTGAATTACCAAGCAAAATAAAATAAAACACGCAATTCTATGCCTAATACAGTAAGAAAACTGAATACAGATAAAACCCCACCCTCAGAGGTGTTCCAGTAAGCTTCCTTTTACAGACTAGTCTCCTTTTAGTCTGGGTCCAGCAGGCACTCACACCCCCTGTAGTTACTGTCCTTTGTTCCAGTTTCTTTCAGGTATCCTTGCGGGTGGAGAGGCTATCTCTTGAGCCAGCTGAAGACAAAATAGAGGGGTCTCCCAGGGGTTTAAATAGACTTTCTCTTGGGTGGATACCCCTCCCTTTCCATGTGTAGAATTCCAGCTACAAGATGGAGTTTTTGGAGTCACATGGGCAAGTCACATGTCCATGCATGACTCAGAACTTACAGGTGGCAGCCATGGTTCACTTGCTACCCTGAACGTCCTCATGTAGACTTGGAAACTTCCAAGATCCATTGTCTGTTAAGTGCTTGTTGATTGGGCACTTAACTTGCAAATTCCTTTCTAAAGAAGCTGATCAAATGCCTTACTAAGGCTATTTAAAATCAAACCAGAATACAGCCAATATTCATAACTTCGAATACAATGACACATGTATACAAATAGGATGAATATATTCAGTAGATCATAACCTTTACATAGATATGTTACATGGCATATGTAGCATAAAACACATTCCAGTTATGTCATACATACATTCATGAGCATATTTCCATGAAGCCTTATGGACTGCAACATCACAGTAACCATTTCTGTTTCCATCATTATCCTTATTCGCCATCTCTTAAATCTTAGCCTTTGATAATAAACTTAGGACTGTTTTCACCATAAATATACTTCAGTGCTCTCATGTGCTATTGAAGCTGATCCTCAGTTGAACCAAACAAGCTGGTATGTGCACTGTTCCAGCTTGCAGGTCAGTTTTTGTGAGTGTCCAGTGCTTAAGGGATGGATACTGCAGAGGAATACTTTGAAAGGGCTCAGGGATTGGGGTGTACCTCCTGTTAACCTGCAAGGCAAAGTAATGGCTGGCAGGGCCCTAAGGAGATTGTTTGGGTGGCTGCCAGCCTGGTGGTGTCAAGGAGCTGACAGCTTGTGAAGCACAAGCAAAACTTCCTCTTGCTGTAAGGCAGGTGGTTAACAAGGTCACTCACAGTCCTGGGCATCCCAAGAAAGCCTCAGACCTTTATCATAATTATTTTATATTCATAACATTAACTCCTGAGTATAATCCTTACTCACGTGAATAGTACCATTGAAATCTGCAGTGTTTTCAATGAAAGTACTCATGTTAGTAAAGAGTTGCAGCTCTTAGTCACAAATCTATCACAGTTTGAAAAGTTGCATGCTGATAAGTGTTAACAATACCATATTTCAACAGAGGTAACTATAGAAACAGCATTTTACAAGGAAACCTAAAAGAAATAACTATTTTCATAGGAAATATATTGCTTGGTCTTTAATGATCACTTACTTTTAAACATTTCCCTACCATCATCTTTTATTACATAAGCTCTTAACTACCTTTATCTGTTACCCAAGTGATATAAACTAATGACCAAACATGGACAGCAGTAAATGTTCTTGCCAAAGCTGTTTATGATCTCTTTGATGTACTAATTTCAGTGGAATACATATTTTAGCACAACTGTCTTGCAATTACATTGGTACTTTATTGTGAAAAAAAATCAGTTTTTGTTTTATTAAATGACATCATGTAATTGAAAGGAGAGGCTAAATAACCCAAGAAATGGGTCCTACCTTTGACTGTATTAAATATAAAATATAAAATCTTATTTACCAGTGATCCATTCCTTCTAGAGTCAGTCATCTGGGAATCATCCAACAAATTTCTGCTTTTATTATATACATACATACACATGCACAATCACCCTCAGATTCACGGAAAACACACACTGTATCAATATTGTGTATGAAGAACATGTAAAATATCAACTCAAGAAATACATATCTGTTCCTTATCTTGAAAAAGCCAAATGGTAAAGATAAACTGTCCCTTGAGCCTACAATTTCATGTTCAAGCTGTCAAGACTGATCAGGCTAAACAATTATGAAAAACTAGTGAAAAATACAGAATGAATCATTTAAAATATTTACAAGGGTTTATATGAAATGGAAATGTGTGATGCATAAATGCATAAATGCTGCAAATCATTTGTGCTCTTTTCTCAAATTTTATGTTTCAATCATAATAATAATAAAGTTCTGTTAATTTGGTACAAAAGAGGATTGTGGATTTACTTTTAATTACTAAACCAAATCAGCTTCGTGATGTAATGAGATTTAATTAACCTTAGCATAAAATCACTAACAAGCTATAAGAAGGCATGACCTGTTATTAATCCAAATTAACTTTGTATCACTCAAAAATCAGACCTGGTCCAATTTTTTTTCCAAATTCTGAACAAACACTCAAAATTTGGGTGGGAGAGGAAGAAGAGAGGTAGGGTAGTGCTTGACAAAGAGAATATCATCCTGAAAAACAGCACCATATCTAGTGGTATGTAATTTAATCTATAATTGCTACAGATTAGACAAGACTAGACTAGAGAAATGTATAATTAATGAAGTCATAGGGCTTCTTCACTTAAACTTGATTTTTAACTACTTATCTGCACTCCCTGTTATATGGTTTTGTTCTGGGCTATGAAAATGAGTTGTTTGAGGCCAATTTTAATTTCTTTAGGTAGGAGTTCCAATATCAGAAATAAATTGCCTGTGGCATTTTCAGGTCCTGTGTCCCTTATAAGGGCATCTATCATGGTGGATCAAAGTTGGAAGGATCTTCCAGGAGGCCAGGGAGGGCCATGAAGAATAGGATTATGACCTTAAAATAAATGTGAAAGTTATTAAAAAGACCACAGAGGACACAGAGCTCTGATATTCAATGCTCTTAAGGAATAATCTCACTCAAAAGTAGAGCTGGTCAGGAAATTTTCAACTATGTTTTTCATTGCAAAATGCTAATTCATCAAGACCGTAACTGTTTGCAGGAAACTGTTTATTTGCATTCACTTTTAATGAATTTCCCCTTTTTGAAAAAAAAGTGAAAAAAAGTTTTGAAATTATCAAAATGTGGTTTTTTTTTACATTTTCAAAATGAAATCTGCCTTTTGTTCAACATGACTTTTCATTTAGAATTTTAAATTAATTATTCAAAAGGTCAAAATTGACACCAAACATTTTGAAATTATTGACCCAATCTGAATTTTTTGGATTTGCAATTCACAAATTGTTGAAAATCTATTTAAAAAAAAATTGACAGGCTGGGAAAACCATTTCCCTCCCCGCTCTACTAAAGATGGTGCACCTATGTGTCTATATATAACTATTTAAATGCTCAGACCATGTGATTACAGGCTAATGCCTTAAGCACTAACATTAAGAACAAGCAATTTTAATTTTTCTTCGTTTTCTCTTTTTTAAGCAAATTCTAAAAACTTTACAAAAATTGGTTTTAAAGCATCATTAAGGTTGCTCAGTTAAAATTTTTAAAGTCAGAAAACATAATAGGTAAGGTTCCCAATATTACAACAACATTTCTTTGTCTCCATTGCACATACTGATTATTTTGTAGTCTGCTTTTAATAATGTAACTAGAAATATATCTTAAACTGCAGGTTTAAAAGAAAAACAGGCATTAAGATGTCTGTTTCTGTGCAGTTAATGTTGCAGTGATTTTATCTTTACTGACTTTTAACATTTTTATTGTGCAACATTAAATTTGCATTAATTTAGGATTGGGGGTTTTAGTATATATTCCATAGAAAGAAAATATTATTTTTCACTTTATTCATTGATTTGGAAAACCATCAACAATTATCTGATTACAAATATGTCTATCAACAAGGAAGAACAGACCTGCTGGGAGTGTAAAAATAATGTAAAACAAATGTGGGGTTGCCTTTTTAGTGCTAAAATTAACAGGCACTAAAATAAACAGCTTTAGAATGTTTAAAATATATCATGGCTGCCAAGATGTAGCTGTCAAATGAAATTAATTTCAAAGGTGGCTGTGTGCTGCAGATACGTATACTATGGTAAATATAAAATACTGGCCCAGATTTTCAAAGAAACCACAATCAGGCCACATTTTTGTACACGTAAATAGTATGTACATTAGTAAAATGGGTAGCTATGTTGTTAATTAGAGGTGGTACTGGATAGGGCATTGGACTGGAGTTAGGAAACCTGGCTCTGCTATTGGTTCTTGGCTCTGCCATTTACCTGTTGAATGACCTTTTTATCTGTGTGCCCTCTCATTCTCGGTCTCCCTTTGTCTATATAGATTGTAAACTCTTTGAGACAGATAGTCTCTGATTATGTGTTTGCAGAGTTCCTACCACAATTATTTATTGATTGATTATGTATTAACTCTTGTGTTAGAACCTAAAGGTATCAACCAGGTTGATTGTATCATGCTGAGCACAACAGGAAACATATAATAAATTATGTTACCCGACACACACAGTTTGGGACCCCTTTTCGGTTGGGATCAATAGGTGCTACTACTACTACTACTACTACTACTAACTGAAGATGACATTCATGCTTGTACATCACCAAAATTGGACCTAAGGGGTGCATAGACTTTGTTCTGATCCACTAAAATTACCCACACTTTCTCCATAAAAGTACCATTTGTATCTGCAAATGGTTCACTTTTGAGCACATAACATTATAGGTGGAAATGTATATGCCATCTCTGAAAAACTGACCTACTTCAATAAAAGAGTGCAAAATATTTTACATCCCTCCACAAGTAAGGGAATAAGTTCAAAGAATGTGTACATTAAAAGTGTCAAAACCATCATTACACCACAATCAATTGTCAGCTGTGAGATCTTATTTTGAATCTAGGGATATATTTTCCAGTGAATGTGACGTGATCCTCAGCTTCCAAAACTCTAGGTGAAGTTTAAATTCAAATATTTGAAATCATGTCAAACCAATGACAACTACCACAGCTTTGAGCAAAAGATACATAATAAAACAAAATAAATAGAAATATTAAACTTGGGAAATGATAGATCAAATCCAAAAACCTTCAGAAATTTTTTGTCAGACTGATTTTCTGATGCAAAAATGTAACTTAGTTTACTTAGTCTTAGTTTTGCAGAAAAAAAGTACAACTTTCTGTTGGGAAAATCAAAATGATGGATCTCCTGCTACGTGCCTGGAAGTCTCTTGTCAAATTTTTGTTAGGACTGAAAATAAAATTGACAAGAACCTTCCAAGAGGGCAGACAAAATGCTGAAAAAATTCCATATGAGTCCCCCCAAAACAGTTTTTTTTTATCCTATTCCCAGTTCAAGGACAAAAGTTTCAAAAATACAAAATATTTAGTGCAAAGGGATTTCCGTCTTATTTACATGTCTAGAAATAGATCAGGTCAGAATATAAACTGATGTAAAAATGAAGCCAGTGGAACCAATTTGCAATGCTTGAGGAACTAATCCATAGTACCTTCAGCTACTAGTAGTTTTGGGAGAGTTTGCATCCAAATGTTCATTCAGACCATGCATTCATAATTGCCAAATTATGGGATTCTGCGAATACTTATTCTTATGTCTTGGTCCAGTGATTTAATGGGAGGATTCATCTCAGTAAATGTACTCACATGTGCAAATATTTGGGCCAAATTTGCAGAAAGGGCCCACAAGTCCATTTGAACTCCATGGGAGCAGTGGCTGCTCAGCACTTCTGAAAATCAAGCACAAGGTGTATCCAGTTGGGCATCCAGAAATTCACACACGCAAAGACGGTGGACACTTTAAATCAGGGTGGGCTTGCTGACTCCTTTGCCTTCTTGACCAGACTTAGAAGGAATGAAATTCCTCAAATGGAGACATAATACTGAATTGATGACACTGTAGGGAATAATGACCAGAACTTCAGTTGGTGGAAGTCAATATATTTCTATCAATGAAATTATACCAACTTAGACCACCTGAGGATTGGGTCGTGTATATTAAATCTAACCTTTATTAGTTCAACTTTGTATTTATTAGTCCTCCCAGTGAATTCTGAATAAGTAGCTCTGGAGGCAATGGTTTTAGAAGACTAGTACAAAAGAAGGAAGTGTACAAGTACAAACTGATAAGCAGAAAGATATATAAAATATATTTGTTCGTTTTCTATAATATGTATTCCTGTATATTCCTTCAAGGAATCTGTGGAGCAATTTAGTTGTGTTTTCTGGCAGCTGTCAGTAGCATCATCCATCAGAACAAGAGTTCTGGCTGACAACTCTTTCCTGGGATGCTAAGGGGATATGGATTTTAATTCTGGACTGGCTTATATGACAGTGTGACAGATGAAAGTCAGAAAATTCTGGGACCAAGCTAGAATTTGTACAGTTTTCAAGCAAATAATTGGGCAATTTTTCAAGTAAAAGCAGCTGGTTGGACTGTTCCCATAGTTTATAGTATTCTATATTTTTCAAATTATGGGTCCCATCTTACCTCAGTTACCTTGGCAAAACTCCCATTGTCCATAATGGCTTTGTGTCAATAAGGACTATATGGTGGACATTATATGAAAAAATTCAGTAGTTTTTTTTTTCTATTCCTTTAGTTGTGGACTGCTGTCTCTCCTTTTTCTATCTCTCCCTATGGCCCCACCCCTTGCACCCACACACACAGGTGAATATGAAACAGATAATAATAATTATCACTCTTCTAACATGTCATGAATTTTCCTGAATGAAAACTCAAAGACCTCTTTGCAAGTGTACAATGTGCTGACTTATTCTCCCACTTCAACTGCTGCCTGTAAGAACAATTTTAAAATAATGGCATCAGCTCCATTTCCAAATATGTCACGTGTGCCTACTAAGAAGCTTGTTCTTTAATTTACAGTGGGGTGTTTAAACGGGAAATGACTTGAAAAGATTACATTTTCACCTGGACATGTGGATAGAGCTGAAGATTCTGTGCACGTGAATTTTACATGTTCAAAATATAATTGAAGCCACCACTGGTCTGATATCAGCTGGAGCACAGCGCTGCTAGCTTCAGGCTCTGATTTCTATACTTAGAACTTAAAGCTAGAAAATTGCTGGGCTTCAAACTGTCCCAGTCCCCTAAAGGTTTTCATTGTTCAAAGATGAGATAGTTTGGGGATTACGGGTGCCCTTTGCTAGTAAAATCTGCAGGAGGGAACCCTTTCTTAAATCTTTGTAACCCAAGAAGTTTACATGGTCCTGCCACATGCTGATTTCATTTGAAGTCTTACAAGGAATAGCTACATTTTGCAGGATTTCCCAGTTGCAAACTTGTAAGAATGTTTTTTTCTTCCCTCCACCTCCCACAAAACTTTGATTATATCAAGCTGGGACCTTGTTTCTTCCTGGCACTATTTAAAACACAAAGCTTTACTTTATCTTAATCTCCTTTCCTTTAACTGTAGCTTTGAATATGAAAAGTTACCATGGCTAGAAGGAAATATTTTACTATGTAAATGATGGATACAATATTAAATAATTAAATAATAAGCTAAATAAATAAAATATATAACATAAAACATATATTTTAAAAAAGACTGTCCAATATGGCTAGTGACTTGGGGAATCTCAGTTTTTGGATGCCTAGAAGAAATGTACTCCAAACATGCTAAATAATAGAGCTGGTTGACAATTGGAATTTCTGTCACATGGGAGATTCTGATATTTCAAAATTTGTAATTAATCCAGAATCAGGATAAAAAGTCAAAATATCAAAATGTTTCACACAATGGAAAGTTCTGACAATTTTCAGTTTAGAAATGTGAAAACATTTCAGGTCAGTTCCACATTAATCTGTGTCCTATGGAGCTCCCACAGTGCCTCATGGGAGATGTAGTTTGAATTGATAATTTTTCCCTAGAGAGTGGAAGAGTAGATGCTATTCTTAATCATATCAATGTCTTATCCTTTAGTGAAACTTTTATATTTGTCTCAACATTTGCTGCTATAATAATATCCTAACTTCTATGTGACATATTTTTTTTCCAGTAGTTATAACATGGAAAACGATTTTGTGCTATTCAACATGTCTTGAGGGTTCTCTATATAACTAGCAGTGTTTATGGAAAAAAATATGAATTCACCATCTCTCCACCTCCTGTTGCAGATATACCTAGCTTGGTACGGTGTTGATTTAATTTGTAAGGCTAACAGGAAGGAAGGATGGTCCAGTGGAAAGGGCACTGAACTTGGACTCAAACATCCAGGTCCTGCCTGAGCTACAGAATTCCTCTCTGGGCATGTTGTTTAGTCTCTCTGTGCCTCAGTTTCCCATCTGAAAAATGGGGTATTATGTCCCAATCTCACAGTAGTGTTGTGAATATAAAACTCACTGAAGATATTGAGGTGCTCAGGCACTAGAGCAGGGGTCGGCAACGTTCGGCACGCGGCTCGCCAGGGTAAGCACCCTGGTGGGCTGAGCCAGTTTTATTTACCTGCTGACGTGGCAGGTTCGGCCGATCACGGCCCCCACTGGCCGCGGTTCGCTGTCCTGGGCCAATGGGGGCGGCGAGAAGCGGCGCGGGCGAGCGATGTGCTGGCCACAGCTTCTTGCTGCCCCCATTGCCCCGGGACGGCGAACCGCGGCCAGTGGGGGCCACGATCGGCCAAACCTGCCACGTCAGCAGGTAAATAAAACTGGCCTGGCCCGCCAGGATGCTTACCCTGGCGAGCCGCGTGCCGAACATTGCCGACACCTGCACTAGAGTAATGATGGTTCTATACATATTTGGATAGATACCTTTGAACTTGATAGGAGGGTAACAGCAGAAAGTTAGGCCTGATTCTACACTACAGTATGTCAGTTGTAGCCTGATGTAACTTAACTGAAATCAACGGAGTTAAAGTGACATACAACTTATGTAGTGCAGAGGGGAAGAAGCAGGGTCACCAATGTCTAAACTGATGTATAATAGGCTTTTTGTTTTGCAAAATAGACAGAGCTTGGACTGCACTGGAGACAACTTTTTATTTCAGAAGGTTGAAAAAGCTACTAGGGGGGAAGCTGTTCTAGACTTGATTTTAACAAATAGGGAGGAACTCGTTGAGAATGTGAAAGTAGAAGGCAGCCTGGGTGAAAGTGATCATGAAATCATAGAGTTTGCAATTCTAAGGAAGGGTAGAAGGGAGAACAGCAAAATAGAGACAATGGATTTCAGGAAGGCAGATTTTGGGAAGCTCAGAGAGCTGATAGGTAAGGTCCCATGGGAATCAAGACTGAGGGGAAAAACAACTGAGGAGAGTTGGCAGTTTTTCAAAGGGACACTATTAAGGGCCCAAAAGCAAGCTATTCCGCTGGTTAGGAAAGATAGAAAATGTGGCAAAAGACCACCTTGGCTTAACCACGAGATCTTGCACGATCTAAAAAATAAAAAGGAGTCATATAAAAAATGGAAACTAGGACAGATTACAAAGGATGAATATAGGCAAACAACACAGGAATGCAGGGGCAAGATTAGAAAGGCAAAGGCACAAAATGAACTCAAACTAGCTACGGGAATAAAAGGAAACAAGAAGACTTTTTATCAATACATTAGAAGCAAGAGGAAGACCAAAAACAGGGTAGGCCCACTGCTTAGTGAAGAGGGAGAAACAGTAACAGGAAACTTGGAAATGGCAGAGATGCTTAATGACTTCTTTGTTTCGGTCTTCACCGAGAAGTCTGAAGGAATGCCTAACATAGTGAATACTAATGGGAAGGGGGTAGGTTTAGCGGATAAAATAAAAAAAGAACAAGTTAAAAATCACTTAGAAAAGTTAGATGCCTGCAAGTCACCCGGGCCTGATGAAATGCATCCGAGAATACTCAAGGAGCTAATAGAGGAGGTATCTGAGCCTCTAGCTATTATCTTTGGAAAGTCATGGGAGACGGGAGAGATTCCAGAGGACTGGAAAAGGGCAAATATAGTGCCCATCTATAAAAAGGGAAATAAAAACAACCCAGGTAACTACAGACCAGTTAGTTTAACTTCTGTGCCAGGGAAGATAATGGAGCAAGTAATTAAGGAAATCATCTGCAAACACTTGGAAGGTGGTAAGGTGATAGGGAACAGCCAGCATGGATTTGTGAAGAACAAATCATGTCAAACCAATCTGATAGCTTTCTTTGATAGGATAACGAGCCTTGTGGATAAGGGTGAAGCGGTGGATGTGGTATACCTAGACTTTAGTAAGGCATTTGATACGGTCTCGCATTATATTCTTATCGATAAACTAGGCAAATACAATTTAGATGGGGCTACTATAAGGTGGGTGCATAACTGGCTGGATAACCGTACTCAGAGAGTTGTTATTAATGGTTCCCAATCCTGCTGGAAAGGCGTAACGAGTGGGGTACCGCAGGGGTCTGTTTTGGGACCGGCTCTGTTCAATATCTTCATCAACGACTTAGATATTGGCATAGAAAGTACGCTTATTAAGTTTGCAGGTAATACCAAACTGGGAGGGATTGCAACGACTTTGGAGGACAGGGTCATAATTCAAAATGATCTGGACAAATTGGAGAAATGGTCTGAGTTAAACAGGATGAAGTTTAACAAAGACAAATGCAAAGTGCTCCACTTAGGAAGGAAAAATCAATTTCACACATACAGAATGGGAAAAGACTGTCTAGGAAGGAGTACGGCAGAAAGGGATCTAGGGGTTATAGTGGACCACAAGCTAAATATGAGTCAACAGTGTGATGCTGTTGCAAAAAAAGCAAACATGATTCTGGGATGCATTAACAGTGTGTTGTGAGCAAGACACGAGAAGTCATTCTTCCGCTCTACTCTGCTCTGGTTAGGCCTCAGCTGGAGTATTGTGTCCAGTTCTGGGCGCCGCATTTTAAAAAAGATGTGGAGAAATTGGAAAGGGTCCAAAGAAGAGCAACAAGAATGATTAAAGGTCTTGAGAACATGACCTATGAAGGAAGGCTGAAAGAACTGGGTTTGTTTAGTTTGGAAAAGAGAAGACTGAGAGGGGACATGATAGCAGTTTTCAGGTATCTAAAAGGGTGTCATAAGGAGGAGGGAGAGAACTTGTTCACCTTAGCCTCTAAGGATAGAACCAGAAACAATGGGTTTAAACTGCAGCAAGGGAGGTCTAGGTTGGACATTAGGAAAAAGTTCCTAACTGTCAGGGTGGTTAAATACTGGAACAAATTGCCTAGGGAGGTTGTGGAATCTCCGTCTCTGGAGATATTTAAGAGTAGGTTAGATAAAAGTCTATCAGGGATGGTCTAGACAGTATTTGGTCCTGCCATGCGGGCAGGGGACTGGACTCGATGACCTCTCGAGGTCCCTTCCAGTCCTATAATCTATGAATCTATGAATCTATGAATATGAAGATGATAATCTCAAGTCACAATCCAGGCATATGCTTTTAACATATTATTATAATGTGTATACCCCCTTTGGAGTTTGCTAGCTCCTGGAATGCTGAAATGAGCCTTTAGGGGTTGTGACAGAGAGTACAGACCCCGCACTAGCCAAGACGGGATTAAACTCACAGTATGGACAGCAGACGTCCCGCCCCCTAGACTGGACTGGGCATGCTCCAGATGCTGCAGGAGTATAAAGGGAGGAAGCCCAGATCATTCAGGAATGGATGCTGGAGGGGAAGGACCTGTGCTGGAAGCTCCCATTGAGGACTGTCTACAGCCCCTGCCATGGGTCAGCTTGGAACCCTGCAACCAGCAGAGTTCCATGAAGTGACTGAAGCCTGGATACCCCAAAGCCTCCTGGACTGCCACACTAGAGACCAGGGCCGGCTCCAGGCACCAGCCCACCAAGCTTGTGCTTGGGGCGGCACCTGGAGGGGGGTGGCGTGGTGCTCCGGCTCCGGCCGCCGGGGAGAGCGGAGCCCCGGCTAGGCTCTCCGCCCTCCCCCCGGTGCTCTGGCCACCGGGGAGAGCGGAGCCCAGGCCGGGCTCTCCACCCTCCTCCCGGGGCTCCGGCCGCCAGCAGAGCCGCGGCAGGCTCGCCGCCCTCCCCCCGGCACTCTGGCCGGTTGGGGAGAGCGGCCTGCGGCCGGACTCGGTGCCCTCCTCTGCTGCGCTGGGGCGGGGGGCGGGGGGAGGCTTTTTTGCCTGGGGCGGCAAAAAAGCCAGAGCCGGCCCTGCTAGAGACAACAGTAGGAAGTGACCCAGGAAGGGTGACGGAGTGGTATTTCCCACCCAGGTAAGCTCATTGTGTTTCGGTGGGATTCCCCACTGAGCCAGTGATGGACCACTCCACCATTGCCAGGGCACCGCCAGCCACCATTGCTGGTGGTCCCTCAGGTGCTGGTGGCTACTAGGCCACTCTGCCGTGCACCAAAGGGCTACACTATTGACTCTGGCTACTAGGCCATGCTTCCCTGCACCAAAAAGCCATGTTATTGACCCTGGCCACTAGGTCACGCTGTCCTGAATCGAAGGGTAGCACTATTAACTCTAGCCGCTAGGCCACACTGTCCTGGGCACCAGGGTTATTAACTTTATGCTGGTCCTTAGACCATGTGGCGAGGTCAGAGACGGACAAGCGGACTTAATGGTGGTGTCTGCGTACCTCCCGTCATCCCCCATTTTGGGCTGGGGTGTGAATACACCGCCACAGGAGTCCTATATTCTGGACTTCAGAAACAGTGGACACCATTTCTCAGTGAGTTTAGGGCCCAGGGCAGGACAGAATAGAGCAGCAACACCTACAAAAGATAATAGGGATCGTCTGACAGAGTGATTTATATAAAGAGTTTGCAGGGCTAATGAGGAGCCAGGACTGCTCAGTCCCTCAGTGGGAGGGGACAGACTGTCCCAGAGACAAAGGGATTGGTTTGGGTTGCACTTTTGGTCTGTTTGAGTGGTTTGGAGCTTGGAGAGGAGCAACACAGCCTGGGAAGTCTCTGATCAACACCCATTCCCCACACAAGGGGAGACTTTGAATTATTGTGGTATTTAGTATGTGTTTGGGGAGTGCCATCCCAGCAGAGATCAGCAAACTGGGCAGCAAGGGGGCAGCATAGGCCAGCTAGAGCCAGCCAATACATCCATAGAACTCCAGACGAGGGAGCCAGGAGAGGATCCCTGTCCCACTCAGAGAAGAAGACATTGTAAGGGAGCGCCTCTCTTTTTTGGGTCAGCTGGCCAACATTCACAGCTCTTCAGCTCTCATTGCAGGACTTATCCTCAATGCCCCACCTGCCTGGAAAGGTGCTAGAGAGGCATCTGTGTATAGTGGGGAATGCCGGGAGGTGGGGAATTTGTTATATCATTGATGTTTTAGTGTTTTAGTTAATCTAAATCCTTTCCTTCCCTAGAGTCTTGGTTTCCTGTCCCCAATAAAATCCCCTTTGTTAATTGGTTGGAGCTTGTATTAATGTATTGTTCACGTACTGAGTTACAGTCCTTGTAAATAGAACACTAGGATTAATTATTTTCAAAAGGGACAGCACCCCTTCTGTCCCAGGCACAGACAGGAGTCACCTTGGGTGGGGGCACGGGGTGCCAAAATAAAGATCCCTGAACCAAACCCATGTGAGGAGTGGAGAGAAGCCAGTAAGATTAACGGACTTGAGCCACACCTCAGGGGAGGGGCTAAAATGTGTTTGGAGAGGAATAAAAGCACACACACACACATAAGGGGAACATGGTCTGGCTGGAAGATTTGAATACAGCTGTTCTTCCTGAATTCTGAAAGTGTGCTGCCCCTGTGAGTTATAAACTGCACTTTGCTTCTGACAACTAATATGTCTTCTCAAGAGGGTGTTTACTTGCCAATACATTATAGTAAAAAAAATATATATATATATATATATATATCACTTTGTTTTTCTCTTGATAATAAAATAACCCACTTTCAAAATTCAGATCCTCCTGGCCATACCAAAACTAGGATGGTAGATCTATTGCAATATGCAAAAGTGATAGATACTTGGATAGTGTTCCAACAATCATTTTAAATATCTGTGCTTTAAGGGCCAGGTTGTGGTGACCCTACTTACATGGTTGTGCAAGGGAATAAGGAAGCATAAGGCACTCTCTTGCTTTGGCTGGATCACAGATAGCAACACAAAGAAGAGAGCAGCCTCTGCAGGGCTGCTACTTTAGCCCCAATCCACCCAAGCAAGCCAATGGTGGGAGAAGTAGACCATGGAACACATTGAAACCCAGATGTCAGAATGCACTGTCCCTTGTTCTGGTTTCATAACAAAGTCACAGTTGCGCCCTAAGATAGCATATTGTTAGAGCTAACTGGTTGATTTTTTGCATATGAGTCTGGTATGGGAAAGTCTATTTTTCTTTTTGAGAACACTGTATGTGGCATGTCTGCAGGCCCTCTCAGAGGTCCAGAGAGCTGGGGCCACTTCCAGCTTTTGAGGGCCCTAGCCATAATAAAAAAAAAAAGACCACACATGAAAACAAAGTAAGGCACCAAAAAAGGAGTGAGACACAATTTGAGTATTTTTTTTATTTAACAAATGTTTTTCTAGCCTTTTTCTGGGAAAATGCACTAATTATTGAGGAAAAATCTAGCTTTCGTGCAATGTCACAATTGATACATGGCGAGCCCATTCAAATGCTCTTGTCCCATAGTTGAATGGTGATAGTTCTTTACCTTCTTCAACACGTTGAAGGTGCATTCACCCGAAGCCTCTGATGCAGGCAAACTCACAAAAATACGCAATGCAGTTGTGATATTAGGAAACACCCCAGAGAGTCCAAGTTCGAGTATTTCTTGAAGCAATTCCTTTGGCTTGCAATCCAATTTAAAATTCGTGGAATATATTTGTTTGAGGAAGATGACCTCATCACTGAGATCTTTTTAGATTTCTTTGTTGTACTGATGCTGAAACTGTTCAGCTGCAAAAAGTAGATCTTCATTACTCAGTCTGTTGAACTGCCAAAGAAACCCAAAAAGGATACAAATTAGTTGCAGTGACTCAAATCGACGTGTAAGACCTGATTGAATAGAGTCAATGATGACCAGGAAGACATTGATCCTATAATGCTGCTCAGTATCGGATTCAGAAGGTAAATTGTGATTGGTGGAGAACTCAGATGAAATGCTAATATTCTGCACTACTAATTTGGACTCAGTCAGATCACATCCCATTGTTCACGAATCTGTTGAATGTCATTGATAAGACTTTCAATGTTGTCAATCTCAACATCAAGTGTAGCATTGTGTGCTTCAATTACCAAATTAGTTTGGTGGATCATTGTCATAGAATCATAGAATCATAGAATATCAGAGTTGGAAGGGACCTCAAGAGGTCATCTAGTCCAACCCCCTGCTTAAAGCAGGACCAATTCCCAGCTAAATCATCCCAGCCAGGGCTTTGTCAAGCCGGGCCTTAAAAACCTCCAAGGAAGGAGACTCCACCACCTCCCTAGGTAACGCATTCCAGTGTTTCACCACCCTCCTAGTGAAATAGTTTTTCCTGATATCCAACCTGGACCTCCCCCACTGCAATTTGAGACCATTGCTCCTTGTTCTGTCGTCTGCCACCACTGAGAACAGCCAAGCTCCATCCTCTTTGGAACCCCCCTTCAGGTAGTTGAAGGCTGCTATCAAATCCCCCCTCATTCTTCTCTTCTGGAGACTAAACAATCCCAGTTCCCTCAGCCTCTCCTCATAAGTCATGTGCTCCAGACCCCTAATCATTTTTGTTGCCCTCCGCTGGACTCTTTCCAATTTTTCCACATCCTTCTTGTAGTGTGGGGCCCAAAACTGGACACAGTATTCCAGATGAGGCCTCACCAATGTTGAATAAAGGGGAACGATCACGTCCCTCGATCTGCTGGCAATGCCCCTACTTATACAGCCCAAAATGTCGTTAGCCTTCTTGGCAACAAGAGCACACTGTTGACTCATATCCAGCTTCTCGTCCACTGTGACCCCTAGGTCCTTTTCTGCAGAACTGCTACCTAGCCATTCGGTCCCTAGTCTGTAGCAGTGCATGGGATTCTTCCGTCCTAAGTGCAGAACTCTGCACTTGTCCTTGTTGAACCTCATCAGGTTTTTTTCGGCCCAATCTTCTAATTTGTCTAGGTCCCTCTGTATCCGATCCCTACCCTCTAGTGTATCTACCACGCCTCCTAGTTTAGTGTCATCTGCAAACTTGCTGAGAGTGCAGTCCACACCATCCTCCAGATCATTAATAAAGATATTAAACAAAACCGGCCCCAGGACCGACCCTTGGGGCACTCCACTTGAAACCGGCTGCCAACTAGACATGGAGCCATTGATCACTACCCGTTGAGCCCGACGATCTAGCCAGCTTTCTATCCACCTTACAGTCCATTCATCCAGCCCATACTTCCTTAACTTGGCGGCAAGAATACTGTGGGAGACCGTATCAAAAGCTTTGCTAAAGTCAAGGAATAACACATCCACTGCTTTCCCCTCATCCACAGAGCCAGTTATCTCATCATAGAAGGCAATTAGGTTAGTCAGGCACGACTTCCCCTTCATGAATCCATGCTGACTGTTCCTGATCACTTTCCTCTCCTCTAAATGTTTCATAATTGATTCCTTGAGGACCTGCTCCATGATTTTTCCAGGGACTGAGGTGAGGCTGACTGGCCTGTAGTTCCCCGGATCCTCCTTCTTCCCTTTTTTAAAGATGGGCACTACATTAGCCTTTTTCCAGTCATCTGGGACCTCCCCCGATCGCCATGAGTTTTCAAAAATAATGGCTAATGGCTCTGCAATCTCACCCGCCAACTCCTTTAGCACCCTCGGATGCAGCGCATCCGGCCCCCTGGACTTGTGCACGTCCAGTTTTTCTAAATAGTCCCGAACCACTTCTTTGTCCACAGAGGGTTGGTCACCTTCTCCCCATGCTGTACTGCCCAGTGCAGCAGTCTGGGAGCTGACCTTGTTCGTGAAGACAGAGGCAAAAAAATAATTGAGTACATTAGCTTTTTCCACATCCTCGGTCACTAGGTTGCCTCCCTCATTCAGTATGGGGCCCACACTTTCCTTGATTTTCTTCTTGTTGCTAACATACCTGAAGAAACCCTTCTTGTTACTCTTAACATTTCTTGCTAACTGCAACTCCAAGTGTGATTTGGCCTTCCTGATTTCACTCCTGCACGCCTGAGCAATATTTTTATACTCCTCCCTGGTCATTTGTCCAATCTTCCACTTCTTCTAAGCTTCTTTTTTGCGTTTAAGATCAGCAAGGATTTCACTGTTTAGCCAAGCTGGTTGCCTGCCATATTTACTATTCTTTCTACACATCGGGATGGTTTGTTCCTGCAACCTCAATAAGGATTCTTTAAAATACAGCCAGCTCTCCTGGACCCCTTTGCCCTTCATGTTATTCTCCCAGGGGATCCTGCCCATCTGTTCCCTGAGGGAGTCAAAGTCTGCTTTTCTGAAGTCCAGGGTCCGTATTCTGCTGCTCTCCTTTCTTCCTTGTGTCAGGAAGTAGCTTCCTGTAAGTAGCTTCATCCACAAAGATGACATCAGAATGCTTTCAAATTTGGACATGTGCTTCTGAATAGACTGACGTTCAGTTCGAGCTTGTGCAGTGAGACTGAGAGATCCAAGCTCATTTAAAGCCTTTCTCACTGAATTCAAATGCTGCACAACTGGTTAAACACCATCAATCTGTGCAGAGCATCTAGTTTTGGATATCCCATGCAGTGAAACAGGAAGATATTGCTTCAGAATTTCCCACCTTTGTGGACTGCTACTGAAGAGATTGTACATTTGCTGAACAGTTCCAAAGTAAGTAATTGCCTCCTTGCATGATTCAACACAGTCAACACTTACAAGGTTTAGTGTGTGGTTTCCACAGCTAGAAAAATACAGTTTGAATTATGCTCAAGCAGAACAGCTTGTACACCTTTGTACTTCTGAGTGATATTAGATCTATTGTCATAGACTTGACCAATGCAGACTTGAAAATCTAACTTAAAACCTTCTAGAATTGCTAGTACTCAAGCAGCAATTTCTTTTCCAGTTTTTCTCGTGAAATTATCAAACAAAATAAACCTTTCTTCAATTGAAAATTTTAAGCTATCTACAATCTTAACATATCAAATAACCATAATAGTCTGTTCCTTGTGAGAACAATCTGCATTGGCATCAACAATGATTGAAAAATTCTTGGCATTTTGAATCTCATCAAGAATTGTTGTTTGTACGAATGACCCACATAGCTCAATAAACTCATTTTGTATGTGTGTGGAAAGATAATGGACTTGCGTGCACTTTTGACTCTCTTGCAATTCTCAAACACGTTTAACATGCTCTGATAAAACGGGTCATATTTGTGAGTAGCTCAATTATGCCTACAAAGTTTCCATTTGCACGATCGCCAATACGTTGACTGGAACCAAAGAAAGCTAATCCCCTCTCAGAAAGAAAAAGGATGACATTCAGGATGCGCTCAAGAAGTTTTTTCCAGTTATTACTTTCTGTAGAGAGTTCAGTGAAGAGTAAATTCTCAACTGAACTTTCAGCTGATGCTGCCTGACTGGCTGATTTCCATGCAACATAGTTTTCTTTGTGTGATGCTGAACTCTTATGTGATGGTATTTGGTCTTTCAACTTCCTCCAACCTCTGTTGATGCTCCATCCTGATTGATCAAAGAGAGCTGATGCATTTGCAGCACTTTTGTTCAAAATGAAGCCGAGTGCAGTACAGAGATTATTTTTCCGTACTCCCGCATAACCAGTCTCTTGTGCAGGTCTCACCATTTGGAAGAGTTTTTGTCAGCAGACGAGTAGGGAGAGCACGATTATCAGCATCTTGTGGAATGTTACTTGGAATTTCAAAACAACTAATTTGAAGAAAAGATTGCATTTGGGCAGCATTGCTCTTGTCAATAATTCCAATGTCAGTCACAGTCAAACCTGTTGTACTCATGAATTGCTCTTGCTGCATAAGATCTACAGCTTCCTGTTGCTGTAGTGTTTCTTGATCATACACAGGATCTTCTGCTGCATCTGTTACTGTTGGCAGAAGTGAGTAGTGGGGCTTTGTTCAGTGAACTTAGCAGGGCTAATGGGGAAACCAAGTCATCTTGCTAAACTGTAGCACAGACAGCAGCTCAGCCCTTCTGTGCCTGGGAGTTGTCATAGTTGGCTCTTATGCTTATGGGCCACTAGATCCACTAGACTGACATAATCAGCCCTGTAATGTAGTTGCTCTGCTGGCAGGTACACCACATAGAGGGAAATCACAGGACTTAAATAGTTTGGAGGGTCCTTCACCTGCACTTCAGCCAAGGAGACATAGGCCTAGAGGTTCCCATTAACTAGATAGTTGACCTTCTTCTTGAGGCTATCTTTGAGGTCTGATTTTCCAGTCTTCTCAGTTACTAAAAACACCCCTCAGTAAGACTAACACACAGCAAGACTGTCAGAACAACACATGCAGATAGATAGAAAACAATTTAGTGAAGGGGTGGATGGAGTGGAGAAGGCCTCAGCCCTTCCTAGGTGTACCTTAAATCCATTCCATTTAGCCTGAACCTCACTGACTGGGTGGTGGGATGAGAGGATGCCTTCTTCTGCCCCAGAAGTCAATGGCCATCAGGAGAATGGTGGCATTCACATAAAAAATGACAGTGTCATTCTGGATGCTCCAAGAAAGGCTTGAGAGTATTTGGACTGAAAAACTAACTCAAATGGGAAAAGCATAATTTTTGACAGGTTTGTTTAGTGAGTGAATTTTCTCCCATAGATTATTCTTATTATCTATTAAATGTGAATGCTATTTAAATATAAAGACAGGGAGACATTGCAATATGTTTGAGAGGTGTCCAGTGGCAGTTGTCTTTGTTCAGTTGTCTTTGTGAATTATAGCTCAGAGCACAATCAAAGTATCCAGCAAGGTATTGCTTCTCAAGTGAAACGATGAAGCTGCCATGCTCTCATTCAATTTCCTCTTGACATTGAATTACCCAGAAGCGCAGTTCCATTTAGTTAGTTCTATGACTTTTTCAGACTGGGTATTGTTATACTGCATATTCTAATTTTAAAACCGTTCAAATCTCTGAGATTCAAAGAGAAGGAAGTGAGTTAATGAACTGTAACACTTGATAAAGACTAGCACAATGCTTTGTTGGTAAATTGTCCTACAAAAGGGTGCAGATAGGCATTGATTTACCTCTGAGGCTTTGGAGTGAGCGTCAGTTTCTAATATGATTTATTTGGCATTTGTCTAAACATATTCCAAAATAAAGTTGGTGATGTATTATTTGTTCATTTTACAGTCAGGATTTAAGCCCCTAAGGACAAGAAGAAGTAACTGCAGTTGTTGTTTTAACTGGAGCGTTCATTTTGGACAACTTTAGTCAGCTACATTGTCAAGGTGATGTTCATGGGATGACCAGTGGTGTTTCTCTTTTTGCTCTGTTCTTTTTCACTCTGAAAAATAGTTTCAGTTTGTCTAATGAAAAAAAAAAACAGTTCCTTTGGTAGCACTGAGGGGCTTGTTGCTTTCTTTTTCTGCACGTAGTGTGACTATTTTCACTGTAATGCAGATAAGTAGAGACACAAATACTTTCCGTGTCAACCTTTCAGAGATGAAAGGCATTTAGAAAGTACTGCAGTCTGTGTTATGCATATACCACTGCCCAAGGGTCCCCAGATATCACATGACTAAACACCCCATTTTCTTGTGCTCATCTTGCTGAGATAATTTTAAAGGTCATGCCCCTTTCTGACTTAAACATTCTGGGTTCTCCTAAGCATTGCTCACCAACATTGCTCAGTAGTGACAAAATTACCATAGAACAGTAATTTCCTACAGAAACTGGCTTTAATTAGAATTTCATCAGAGGCCAGGGAGCTAAGAGGAACATATTATGTATCACAGTGATTGTCTTTGGCAGAGCTCTATGTTTGCCCACGTGGCGTGTATGTCAGGACTTGACACATCTTTCTCATATATCCACAGGAGACAGTGAGATTCAGCTAAACTTATATAAATTGGTTGACAAAGGTTAAGAAAATTGAACCAGGCTCTCTCCACTTTGAATCACATCCAAGATTCTGTTACTTGGGCTGCAGGTTTTCCTATAGATCAGCTGCTATGAAAGTAATTACATAGGCACTGCTGTGTCTGATTTACAGTTGCTAATTTTTCCCTTTTGTGCTCTCACTAGCTGTTTTTTAGAGCACCATTGATACAGAGTCATCTAAGCTTGCCTTGAAACTACACTGTTATTGCACTTTGGGGTTTCGTTTATTACAAACTTCCCAATATGAACTGGCACCTTGCAGTTTGTGTTCTGGTATATGAATTGAGACTAGGCAAACAGAAGATGGATTTAAATAAAAGGCTAATGCAATATAAAATGAACACTTAGCTACTCTCAGCAAATTTATTTCCTGAAATGGCAATTTTTAAAAAAGATTTAGGGTAAAATTTCCTTCAGATGTGCTATTGTATTAATTTCGATGAAATATATGGGCCAAAAGCGTTAACATAACCCAGTCAGTGTCCAACATTAAACAGTGCTAAACAAGGTTCAGGGTTTGGTATACACAGATCTCAGCCTGCTTAGTAGCATGGCAAGTGCCTATGAAAATCCTTTAAAACCCTTTAATAAAGATAAAGAAAAGAAGGAAACATAGTTGAAACATTTGAAATGTAAAATATTAAGTAAGGCTGTTGTTTTAACAACAACACTTGTTCCTTTTCCCTTTCCCTGGAGAGAGTTTTAGGGGGACAAAAACCCTTGTCTGACAGGCTCTTCGATGCTATCAAAGATGGTAAATATCTGGCTTTTTGGGTAAAAGAGAAGGAGCTAGTTGAGCTGAGCTGGGGCTGTTGCTGCTGTTAAAGGCCAATCCCAAGTCATCTCAGGTGATGTTTGGGATTCAGATGGAGCTGGTAGGGGCGATGATATTACTGGGGTCCCTTTCTCTTTAGCTCCATCTGGTCAGGACATCTCAGGATCAGGGTGACGAAGGCCCAGAGTCCCAGAAAATGGTGAGGGTGGTAGCCACGATGGTGAAGTTCACTCCAGTTACTTATGTGCATTCTTCCATATCTCCTCCGCCCCCACAAAGTCTCTTTCTTTAAAGACCCAAAAAAGGAGTGATGCGTGGTATAGCCTATGATAGAATCATAGAAATGTAGGACTGGAAGGCATCTTGATACGTTTTCTAGTCCAGTCACCTACACTGAGGCAGGACTAAGTATAATCTAGACCATAACTGGCAGGTGTTTGTCTAAACTGTTCTTAAAAACCTCCAGTGACAGAGATTCCACCATCTCCCTAGGAAATTTGTTCTAGTGCTTAATTACCCTTACAGTTAAGAAGATTTTCCTAATTTCTAAACTAAATCTCCCTTGCTGAAATTTAAGCCTATTACTACATCTCCTGTCCTCAGTATATAAGAGGAATAATTTATAACCCGCCTCTATATAGCACCCATTTACATACTTGAAGACTATTATGATGTCCCCCTCAGTCTTTTCTTCTCCAGAGTAAACAAACTGAATTTTTTTCATCTTTCCTCATAGGTCATATTTTCTAGACTTTTAAACCAGTTTGAGTGGAAGGGCATATTGAATGAGGTCCCACAGAGATCTGCACTGAGTCTGGCTCTATTCAATATCAGTGTGAACCATTGATGACTATTCTCTGAGTATGGTTTTCCAACCAGTTGTGCCCCTACCTTATAACAGGTTCATCTAAGCTATATTTCTCTAGTTTGCTTATGAGAAGGCCATGTGAGACAATATCAAAAGCTTTACTAAAGTCAAGATATATCACATCTATTGCTTCCTCCCTACCTACACAAAGGATATTAGGTTGAATTGACATGATTTGTTTTTGACAAATCCATGTTCACTGTTACTTATCACCTTATCTTCTGGGTTTGATTGTTTGATTATTTCCTCCATTATCTTTCTGGGTACCGAAGTTAAGCTGACTGGTCTCTAATTCCGTGGGTTGTCCTTATTCCCCTTTTTATAGATAGGTAATATATTTGCACTTTTCTAGTCCTCTAGGATCTTTCCTATCCCCCGCAAGTTCTCAATGATAATCACTAATGACTCAGATCTCTCCAGCCAGTTCCTTAAATGTTCTAAGATGTATTTCATTAGACCCTGCTGATTTTAAGACTTTTAACTTGTCTAAGTTATTCTTAACTTGTTCTTTCTTTATTTTAGCCTAAGATCCTACACCATTTAAATGGATGTTCACTGTATTAGTTGTCCAATCACTGCTGACCCTTTTTTGCTGAAAACTGAAATAAGAAAGGCATCTAACATTTTGGCCATTGATGTGTTTTCTTTTATTCTCTTCCCTCCCTCAGTGAGTAATGGACCTACCATATCCTTGATCTTCCTCTTGCTTCTAATTGTTACCCTTTGTGTCCCTAGCTAGTTTAATCTCATTTTGTGCCTGCCCCTGCATGCTTGTAGGTTTTATTCAAACTAATCCTTTGTCATTTACCTAGTTTCCACTTTTTTGTAAGACTCTCTTTTGAGTTCCAGGTCATTGAATATCTCTTGGGTAAGCCAGAGTGGTCTAGTATCTTACTTCCTATCTTTCCTGTGCATTGGGTTAGTTTGCTCTTTTGCCCTTAATATAGTCTCTTAAAAATTGCCAATGCTCCTGAACTCTTTTTTTCCCATAGACTTGCTTCCCGTGGGATCTTACCTACCAGTTCTCTGAGTTTTCTAAAGTCAGCCTTCTACCATTGCTTAGAATCATGAACTCTATCATTTCATGATCACTTTCACCCAAGCTGTCTTCCACCTTCAAATTCTCAACCATCTCCTTATTATTTTGTCTACCAGTTAGGCTTAGTTTCTGAACACCAGTTTTGGTTCACTGATTTCTAGACCCACATTTTCTTGTTTTCCAAGCATGATCTTAATACCGTCCTTGAGTTATACCCTCGGCTTTTTTATTTAGACTAATTCAGTTTTTCTATCTCCCTTTCATACTGTTTCACGTCAACATTTGTTATTACAGATTATTGAGATGCCTCACAAAATTTTACATACTTTTTAGAGTTGAACTCACAACTAGGGTAAATGTATAGGGCCAATTATCACAACATAGTCCCTCTCTTTTAATAACTAACTCCTCCTATGATTAGATATTTGTTCATAAAATCACAATGACAAAGGAAAACCTTATTATAGTTTAAACATATAGAAAAAAGGAAAAGAAAAAGGTGTACGTGGTTATATTTTAAATTTCACAAATTTCTTGTCCTGAAATTGGGATTTGCAATATTTTATGTAATGAAACATTACAAAAATTACAATTAAACCTTTCAGATGTTAACAGACCTTAAGAACGCACAACTCAATTAATTTTAAGTTAATACAAAATTTAAAACTACTGCTGTTATATACTTGCAAAAAATTTTAGAACAAATCAGCTCTTATTACTTCTTGGGTGATATACCCAGCATGGCTAAAGATGGGGAAAACAACAACAACAAAACTTTTTGTGCATTAGTGGTTCAGCTTGCTCACTTAGAGACAAACTTTAGCCTGAGGGCATTCTCACCCAAGTGTGTTGCCTCCTTTAAAAAGAAGCAACAAATTATGTTGTTTTGGACATTTCTGAGTCTTCTGTAACACCCAGAGGCAGCAAAAACATCAAGATTTTTTGTGTGTGGAAAACAACAAGAAGAAAAAAATGTAAAAACAGCAAGGGAAAAACATTTCTCAAATGAAACATTGGAAAAATCTCCAAGAAGTTCGGTGTTCCAAGAGCCCTTGGTTCTGGTGGTTTGAGATTCCGTTCACAGGCAGTTCAGAAGCAGCCCTGAATTAAGCTGGTGTTCTGTTGGGGTGGGGGAGGAATAATCCAAGATGTTATTTCAGTCTTTTTCTTAGCATTAGTGCTATGTGCCTCAGGGTTAGGGTTAGGGATAGTATCAAGATTCATCACCAAATTTGGTCTGCTGGTTGGATCATTAGCTTCTCCGACTTTGGCCAGGTACTGATAGGGAATGCATCATGAACACTGATCCATGTCCTCCATTATTTCAGTAAAAGTCTTCTTTTGCACCTTTAGCAACACCACTCCCAAGGAAATGCCCACCTCCTCCCACTGCTGAACCTGCAAGCCTTCTCCTTTGTTCCACACACTAGAATTTGGGGGTAATAACCTTAGGTGCACTTCTGCACCTTTCCCTGGTCCATCCACTACTGTGGTGCCCCCAGTCAGAGAATTCACTGACCTGTGGCAGTGTTCTAACATTGCCCTTAGGATGCTCTATCTTAGCATTCTGTGTCCATTTAACTTCATATTAAATCATTAAGAGGGTTTTTTGTGTTATATGTATAATACCAGATTAGTGTTCATTAGCTACAAAGAAACACCAAGGATATTTTGGCCCCCACTGTGGCTGCATTGCATCAATCAGCCTGTGCAAAGTAGCTGCAAAGCCAGCTTAGCTAACCATTTGAGAATTCCCTTATCATACGAGAATCCCTGCATGGCACTGGGCCAGTAGAAGTAGGCCAATGTCACCCCGTCCTAGTGTAGCGGTGTGTGTTGGGAGCATGACAGAGTGAGGGAGCAGAGTCGGAGCCTCACTGCACTCCGGTGAGTTCTCTCTACTGAAATGACGCCTTTGGGACTAATGCAGCCAAGCATGAGTTCAAGCAGCATATTAACTTCTTTTGAAGACTGAACCAACTCTGGTTAATCCCCAGATCAGGGCAGGGAATGTAGATGTGATGTACAGCCACCTTTCTCTCAATTCCCCCAGGGCCCTGCCCCCGCAGAGCTTGGCCATACCTAAGGATAGACTAGATGAAGCATGGCTGGGGAAAAACCACTTTAAACCACTCTTTAAGTATTTCATTAGAAATAATATTGGATATTACACTTTTTGGAGGAATAACATGACAGATGTTACCTTCATGCTAGGATAGCTCCAGAGCTGTTATCTTAGTAAAGGCTAAAGGCACAGAAGGCTAAAATCTTTAATTTGAACCTCATTTGCCTTCCAGAAAATGAGTGAAAGGTTTTTACTGTAGATCAGTATGTATCTCATGCTTCTGAGCTTCAACAGCCACCAAGTGTATTATTTTCTTTTATATTTTATACATGTATTCCTTCAGCAACTTTTCAGTTAGAAATGCATATATATATCAGTGAGGATCTGCACTTGGTGACATTTATAAAATGATGCATAAAGGATTTCTTCATAATCCGTGGAGCTGTTCATCTCACAACATAAGTTGTGGAGAACGATAGAGTATTTTAATTGAAGCCATCTAGACGATATTTAGTCTTTACATATTATATGCAGTTAATTGTTTGTACAGTTAATTAATCTATAAGTGAGGTATTCTGTTAAATATCCATGGGTAGGGCACATATTGACTGTTTCAAGGTGAACACTTTTCTAAATCATGAGCTATTGAATGGAGACTCATAATAGTCCATTTTTTTGCAATTGGCTTGTAGTGTTTGTCTACTGTTTGTTTTGATAGATTTTTTTTTGCATTGAAAATATGTCGGTCTCTAAATATGAGCATCAATGCGTGCTGTGAGAGACATTGTACAGGAAGGATACCCTCCTGCATACACAGTTGGGTAATTGGATGGTATTCATCTTCTATCTGCGTTATAGACAGGCCTTGAGCTTGTGTATGAAAGCCTTAAATCCTCAAGGTCCCTGGCATTCACGCTATAAACCTACTTGCAGATCACAATGTGTCTCATGGGGCCACAGCTTTGCTTTCTTCCATTTGCCTCGTAACAGAAAAATATTTGGGTACAGCTTCTCTGCTTGAAAGTATCACAGAACATTTTCTTTTGTATCTTGGTTACAGCAAACATTTGCCAGCTCTCCAGGAGTGCCTGTTGTACAACCATGTAGGTATGGGATCGACTCAGCAGGTATTTGTGATCTCCAGTGATATAATGGATCCTCAGTGATTCTCCAGCTACTTGCAAAAAGAAAACACAGAAAGTTCACAACACACAAAACTAAAACCTTCAAAACGAAACAAAAAACCTCAACCTTCATCCAGCTGTATGGACCTTTTTTCTCCTTTCAGCCTGTCTCTGCCTTCTTCCCCTTCTTTTTAACTATTCAAGGTGATGGGTGTAGAAGTAATTTGCTATTTCTAGGGCATGTGGACTGGAGGGAGAAAGAGAAGTGTATATAATAACAGTAGTGTTAATAGTATGGGTTAGAGTAGTGCCCAGAAGCCAACCCCCCGTGCTAGCCTATATACAAAAATACAACAAAAATTAGTTGCCTATTCACATTATTTGCTTTATATATTTAATTAATTCCAGCCGTGGTATTTACATTAGTATTTTAGGAACAGTTCTGGAATGAGTCCATAATCATAACAATATACTGGGAGAAAGTAAGGTTTGCAGGGAGGAAGAGAAATCTGTGAACTGCGAGTTAATAAACCCAGAGTGTCATCCCAGAAGGATGTGCAGAGCAACAGCCCAGCAAGGTGAACTGGACAAATCAGCTTTGCTTAAGCAAGTTGATGCCCTATGAACTGCCAGAGATCATGTCCCTAAAAAGTACCCTAATGATGCTTTTAGATTGTCACTGGTCTTGTTAAATGATAGCACATCAAAAAAACAAGATGATGCAGATGAAAGCAGGGAACGTGGCCTTGTACTGAAACATGGTATATTTGACAAACCTTGGCTTCAGCTGGATTTTTTTTTTAAAGTACTGCTTTTCTCTTTCATTCCTGCTCCTGTAATACCGTATGTGCTTTCGTGCTCTGCTATTGACTTTGTTGCAATCAGTCCTCTGAGTAGAATTGATCTATGATACACTTTGTAGCCATCCAGACAGCTTCCAGTGAAGTGACAAAGAAGTTCTGTTTCTGTACCCAGCTAATCAATGAAAGGCAAAGCAAGAGCAGACAAAATAGAAACCTGCACGCAGAGCTACTGGATACCAAATATCAAGGGCAGTTCACAGTATGCACCAAAGTGGCAATCAGCATTTGTATTTATGATGAAAGAATATATGTTTTGCTTTATACTCCTGATCGGACAGCTTTCTAATAAGGAGAAACAGAATAAAAAGAAAGTATTAAATGATCATCAAATGCAATGAGTTAAAAAGAGCTCAATGCTAAACAGCCTTCCCTCAGAGGTTAGCAAATTGAGCATTAAAATCCAATGGGGAAGCTGATGTATAACAGATGGCAGGATTTAGCCCCTTACTGAATCCTTTACAATGCAAATATAAGATATTTTAAAGATGCAGAAATTATTAGACACAATTAATGTTAGTTAAATAATTAGCAGTTATGGGCTTGATCCTGCAAGGTGCTTAGCGTTCTGGTCCAGATCCAACAAAAACTTAAAGAATATGCTTACCTCCAACATGCAAATCAACATTAGATTCAATGGGAGTATTCACAGGATTAACATTAAGCATGTGTGTAAATACTTTCTGGATCAGGGCCAGAATGTTCCCCTAATCTTGCAGGATTGAGCCCTATGAGAAGTGGAAAGGATGGGCCAGATCCTTGGCACTACTAGTTCTGCATAAGCTAGTTGAGAATGGTGTAGGGAAATCCTCTGGTGGTGTAAAGCTGGCATAACAAGTTACTTCACCTCCACTGGCATATCAGGGCAATGCTGTTGTGCTCCTGTGATGCTCAGCTGCAGGAACTGATTTTTAAAGTGTGTTTCAGCCCTACACAACTTAGAGCAGCCATGAGGTTTGAGGCTGCTCTAAATTGAGCATGCAGCTGATCCAGCCTCATAAGTGAGGGACTGTAAACACACTTCTGCACCCTTCTTGGATTCTATGATGATCCAAGCTTGACTGGTCCTGAGAATCTAACACAATATGCTTAGAGCCCAACAGCCTGATTCTCCTCTGTCTTCACCTTGTGTTGTCTTTTATACCATGTAAAACACTTCTGATGCAGTTGCATTTTAGATCCACTTTGGGCAGATGTAAATGATAACACGAGGTGCAAGACAGAGGAAAATCAGAACCTAAGACAGTAACCTGCAAATCTTATTCTTTAGGCAGGCTATTCTGGTTGGCAGAATTATCTTGTCATAAAACCATTAATATGGAAAGGTAAAATTATAACTGCATTATCACAGACAATAGGACACTGGCTGATATGTCTTAAAGCATCTCCTCAACTTTTCATGATGGACATTGGCACAGGTCACTGATAACAAATACTTGGCTACCCTTGCTCCTGAAATAACCTTCTGTCTGCAGAATGGTCAATTCTGTGTAAGACAGGTCCCGTTGTTGGAGCCCAACAGACTAAAACATCACTTCAGGACGACGTGTAAAATTCAATAAAGCCCCTGTGTACTCAGCTGGCCAAGTTTGGCGGCTTCCAATTGATTTTCTTTTTTTCCTTCAAACCTTGAGTGTCACAATCAGCTAATTAAAAGTGCAGTTATCTGATATAATCTGTTTCCCAATTGGTCAAGACAGCAGGCTATCTAACAGAAAGAATTGATTTGTAAACTGCCAAACCTGATACATTTAGATTGGCATTGTCCCTTTTGAACTATGTCTAACAAGCAAAATTTGTCCCCTGTTGAATCAAATGACCTGCACAATGAAATCCATTGAGCATTCACTTTGTGGGGGGAAAAAATAGAATGGAAATAGCTAATTATTTAAAATAATAATAAAAACAGTTGGGGTGGAAAAAAGCCAATAAATAAGCAAAGCAGTATAGCCTGGCGAGGTGCAGTCAGTCTTCTGGCTGAATTTGAGATCAATCTTGGCACTGATGTTGGTCTTAAGTGCATTCGGGCACTGGGTGAAGATAAGACTCAGCACCCAGCTTCCATCCCTCCCGAACGGACACCAGAGTCCTATCCAATCTCTAGACCACTGGTTTCCAGTCTGTGGTCCATGGAATACCTACTGTTGTTCTGGTTGCTGTTAGAAGTCCAGGGTAGAACACGTGATGAGGAAGGCAGGGGAAGATTAAATGAAAAGCCAAAATAGACAACGTGGGAAGTGCTTTGTCCCTATTTTGGGGGGAGAGTGAATTGAAGACCATTGAAATACAAGTAAACCTTTCCTGATATTACTTTTCTATGTAAACAGGTTTCAGAGGGGTAGCCGCATTAGTCTGTATCAGAAAAAACAACAAGGAGTCCTTGTGGCACCTTAGAGACTAACAAATGTATTTGGGCATAAGCTTTCGTGGGCTAAAACCCACTTTATCAGCTGCATGGAGTGAAAAATACAGTAAGCTGTATAAATATTACAGCACATGAAAAGGTGGGAGTTGCCTTACCAAGTGGGGAGGTCAGTGTCAACAAGGCCAATTCAATTAAGGTGGAAGTGGCCTATTCTCAACATTTGACAAGAAGGAGTGAATATCAAGAGAGTGAAAATTACTTTTGTAGTGCCAGTGAGGCCAATGCAATCAAGGTGGAAGTCACCCATTTCCAACAGTTGACAAGAAGGTGTGAGTATCAGCAGAGGGGAAAATTACTTTTTGTAGTGACCCATCCACTTCCAGTCTTCATTCAGGCCTAATTTGATGGTGTCCGGTTTGCAAATTAATTCCTGTTCTGCAGTCTCTCTTTGAAGTCTCTTTTTGAATTTTTTTTTGTTGAAGAATTGCCACTTTTAAGTCTGTTATTGAGTGTTCAGGGAGATTGAAGTGCTCTCCTACTGGTTTTTGAATGTTACAATTCTTCATGTCTGATTTGACATGATAGAATGACCAGGGAGATTGAAGTGTTCACTTACTGGCTTGTGTATGTTACCATTCCTGATGTCCGATTTGTGTCCATTTATTCTTTTGCGTAGAGACTGTCCGGGTTGGCCAATGTACATGGCAGAGGGGCATTGCTGGCACATGATGGCATATATCACATTAGTAAGTATGCAGGTGAACGAGCCCCTGATGGTGTGGCTGATGTGGTTAGGTCCTATGATGGTGTCCCTTGAATAGATATATGGACAGAGTTGGCAACGGGGTTTCTTGCAGGGATTGGTTCCTGGGTTAGTGTTTCTGTTGTGTGGTGTGTAGTTGCTGGTGAGTATTTGCTTCAGGTTGGGGGGGCTGTCTGTAAGCAAGGACTGGCCTGTCTCCCAAGTGGTTCCCTTAAGTCACCCAACAATATTGTTAATCTATCCAGCTATACTCTTAGCCCAGCAGAAGAGTCTGTCCTATCTTGGGGCCTCTCCTTCTGCCCCACGAACATGATACAGTTCTGTGGTGACCTAGAATCCTACTTTTGCCATCTCCAACTCAAGGAATATTTCCAACACACCACTGAACAGCACACTAACCCGCAGAAACCTTCCTACCAAAGCTACAAATAGAAGGATTCTGCGTGTACTCCTCCTGAAGGTCGAAACAACAGATTGGACTTCTGCAAAGAGTGCTTCCGCCGATGTGCACAGGCTGAAATTGTGGAAAAGCAGCATAACCTCAGCTATGCAGAACACAACACCATCCACAGCCTCAGAAACAACTCTGACATTATAATCAAAAAGGCTGACAAAGGAGCTGTAGTCATCATGAATAGGTCAGAATATGAATGAGAGGTTGCTAGGCAACTCTCTGACACCACATTCTACAGGCCATTACCCTCTGATCCCACTGAGGGTTACCAAAAGAAGGACACAAGGACTCCTCGTTGTTTTTCCATGTAAGTAATTGCTGTGGTTGCCCAGGGAAATTACTCTACGTTTGTTGAGTGATCAGCACAAACCCAAATCTGGAGATTTGGAGTGTGACAATTACAATTACAGGCACAAACCCTGAAGCCAATGATTCATGCAGCAGCACTGCTAGGATGTCCTTGTCTAGTGAAGCTAGGCCCTTAAACTCCAGTCCTGCAAAGTGTTTAAACAGGTGCTTCATTTTAAGCATGTGAGTCATCCCATTGAAGTCAAAATAGCCATGCACCTAAGTGCTTTGCTGGATCCAGGTCTTAGAATGCAAAATAACTTCATCTTCTCTTAAAAATAAATTGGTAATTCATATAAAGAATAAAGGCTTATTATAGTTGGGAAATGCAATGCATCCAGGGCCAGATTTTTAAAGTTAATTGAGGTATCTATCTCCCACTGAAATCAATAGGAAGTAGGCACCTAAATGGCTTTAAAAATCTGGCTCTAAAAAAAAAAATACTGTAGTCCTATATTTAAAATAAATATTTTTTTATCTTTCTAATGTTCTTGGGAAGCAATATAATAGATGGAATCCTCAAAATATTTTGATATTTTCTTTCAGATATTTACTTCTAAATAACCCAAAGCTCTAGGCTCAGCTAAAGAGAATCAACATTTTAAATGTCACTTTACATTGACAAAAGTTGCAGTGTAGTGCTCTGTAAAGAAACCCAAGGCATACTGCAAAGTGACACAGCATGATGTCCCAAACTGTTACTTTTTAAATCAAGGAATGCAGTGCTGGGGGGGGGGGGGGGGGGAAGGGGGAGAGAAGGGGTAGTACTTCTACCTGTCAACTTCAAACCCTGATTAGCAATGTTCTGACCTGCCTTATTTTTCTGCTGGTGACAGTGGTGTTGTTCCCAGCTGGTAGACCAAGTGGCTCAGATCACACGGAATCATCCATTGGCTTTTATGTTTGAACACATGGTGAGTCTCAAGCACTGTGTTTGCTCCCTTTGATACCTGTGAAGAACATACTAATCAGTGCTTGCCTGGACCTTTCTCTTGTCTTCTGCCAGACAACTTATTCTTGCTTTTTTGGTTTATATAAATACAAAAATTATATATTTTTGGTAAATATAAATACATATAAATGTGTGTGTGAGTTTCAAGACAAACCATCATCTTGTACTCTGATCAATTTATTTTTAAAAATGTTAAATGTTGTTTTAGGCCCTACTGTGACTCCTGCCAATTAGTAATGTTTTGCTGTATTTTTCCTTTCCAGACACTGTGTAATAAACCAACACAAACAACAGAAAATGCTGGCTTAGGGCACAGTTTTGACTCAGATTCACAGAGAAGTGAGAGGGTGTTAGGCAGTCACATACTTGTTTGTTTGGGCTACCTGTTTCATGGGTAGCAGCATGTGGCAGAGGAGAGGAGAGCAGATCCCACTGAGCTGCTACTTCCCATCCTGTGCAGGTGGGTGGTGGGTAGTGGGTGGGCAGCAACGGAGTGGGTTGAGCCTTGATTCTGCCCTCAAATTCATTGATGAGCAAAGGGAAAAAAATGTTGTTTTTCTGTGACCATAGCATAGGTCAATTTGTTTGTAAAGAAACTGGTGCATTTTTGTTGGATTTTGACTGTGTTAAAATAATTTTATTTGTTAGAAAAAAAAATCTAATCTGAAGTGCACATGAGGAGAGGATTTCCTTTGTCATATGATCTGATGAGAGACTTGTTGGTGTGGTTAAAGAACTCCTTGCTAGAACTCTAATCCAGCTCCCATTGGGAGTCTTTCCGTTGTACTCAGTTAGTGCTGGTTCAGACCAGAGGTTAGTTCCATGTAGAGAGAGCACCATACCAATGATCAGAGAATGTAGACTTCCTGAGTCAGATCCTCATCTGGCTTAAAGTGGCAGAGCAAATTGTGGCTACACTAATTTGCACCAGCTGAGAATCTAGCTCATGGTTTTCATATTTAATTTAGGGCACTTTCAATTTTCTGCTTGTCATAAACATACAGCTATGGGTAGCATAAAATCCCTCTTTACCCTGAAAAGGGTTAATTCCTCTTTTACCTGTAAAGGGTTAAGAAGCTCAGATAACCTGTGGGCACCTGACCAAAAGGACCAATAAGGGGAGAAGATACTTTCAAATCTGTGGGGGAAGGTTTTTTGTCTGTGTCTCTCGGAGCCAGCCAGGAAACAGGGCAGGGGAAAATACACCTCCCTAGCTATATCTGAACTAAGCATCTAGTCTTACAGAAATAGTAAGTAATAGCAGAAAACAAATGTGTTAGATTACCTTTTGTTTTAGCTTGTGAATTTTCCCTGTGCTAAGAGGAAGGTTTATCCCTGTTTTTGTAACTTTAAAGTTTTGCCTAGAGTAGGGTTACCATATTTAGTGCCTCCAAAAGGAGGACACTTTAAAGGGGCCCCAGCCCCGCCCCAACCCCTCCCCCTCCCCAAAGTCTCCGCCCCCTCCCCTGCTTCCCGCGAACATTTGAGTCGCGGGAAGCCTGAAGCAGGTAAGGGGTGTGTGTGTGGGGGGGAGGGGGGGGGAAGGCGCGGCCCACCCCCGGCACCGCAGGTCCACAGCCCGTCCCCCGAGCCCCCGCCGGCCGAGCTCCCGGCCCGGCACCCGGCCCCCCCGAGCACCGCCGGCACCCGGCCCGGCACCCGGCACACGAGCCGCCGGCCGAGCCCCCCGGCCCGGTCCGGCACCGGGCCCCCCCAGCACCGCCGGCACCCGGCCCGGCACACGAGCCGCCGGCCGAGCCCCCCGGCCCGGTCCGGCACCGGGCCCCCCTAGCACCGCCGGCCGAGCCCCCGGCCCGGCACCCGAGCCGCCGGCTGAGCCGCCCGGCCCCGGCCCCCCCCCCGGCACCGCAGGCCGAGCCGCCCGGCCCCGGGCCCCCCCCGGCACCGCAGGCCGAGCCGCCCGGCCCCGGCCCCCCCCCCCCGAGCACCGCCGGCCGAGCCGCCCGGCCCCGGCCCCCCCCCCCCGAGCACCGCCGGCCGAGCCGCCCGGCCCTGGGCCCCCCCCGAGCACCGCCGGCCGAGCCGCCCGGCCCCGGGCCCCCCCCCGAGCACCGCCGGCCGAGCCCCCGGCCCGGCACCCGGCACCCGAGCCGCCGGCCGAGCCGCCCGGCCCCGGGCCCCCCCCCGAGCACCGCCGGCCGAGCCCCCGGCCCGGCACCCGAGCCCCCGGCCGAGCCGCCCGGCCCCGGGCCCCCCCGAGCACCGCCGGCCGAGCCCCCGGCCCGGCACCGCCGGCCAGGCCCCCGAGCTCCCGGCCAGATGTCCGATTTTCCTGGACATGTCCGGCTTTTTGGGATTTCCCCCCGGACAGGGATTTGGAGTCCAAAAAGCCGGACATGTCCGGGAAAATCCGGACGTATGGTAACCCTAGCCTAGAGGGGAAATCCTCTGTGTTTTTGAGTCTTTTGTTATTCTGTAAAGTACTTACCATCCTGATTTTACAGAGGTGATTCTTTTACCTTTTCTTTAATTAAAATTCTGTTAAGAACCCGATTGATTTTTCATTGTTCTTAAGATCCAAGGGTTTGGATCTGTGTTCACCTGTACCAATTGGTGAGGATATTATTCTCAAGCCTCCCCAGGAAAGGGGGTGTAGGGGTTTGGGGGGATACTTGGGAAAGGTAGGGCTCCAAGTGGACCTCCCTGAATGTTTGGTTAAATCATTTGGTGGTAGAAGTGATACTAAGGCAAGGAAGGAATTTGTACCTGGGGGAAGTTTTAACATAAGCTGGTAAAAATAAGCTTAGGGGGGTCTTTCATGCGGGTCCCCACATCTGTACCCCAGAGTTCAGAGTTGGGAAGGAACCCTGACACTGCTCTTGCCACTTCTATACATCATGAGCTTTGGTGATTTTATTCCAGATAGAGAAAGTGAAAATGTAGAGATATGAGGATCGTGGTAGGCCGAGTTTTGTGCCTCTTTGAGACTGTAAACCAAGAATGTTATACTTGTTCCAGAGTTAAAATTTATAAATTTATTTTAGTTCACATTCCAGTTTCATCTGAGAGACAATGAAAATGTGACATCATTGATGAGGTCCTTGTTGGAGACATTACATTTAAGCCCTGATGCTTTCTGTGTCTGAAGCTAGAACTCAGACAAATTCTCTAAAGAATAATGGGAACTGAGGTTCTTCTTCGAGTGCTTGCTCATATCCATTCCATTAGGTGTGTGCGCGCCGCGTGCACGATCGTCGGAAGATTTTTACCCTAGCAACACCGGCGGGTCGGCTGTGGAGCCCCCTAGAGTGGCGCCTTCATGGCGCTGAATATATACCCCAGCCGACCCGGCGCCCCCTCAGTTCCTTCTTACCGCCCCTGACGGTCGTTGGAACTGTGGAGCGCTGCTTAGCTGTTCTCCACTCTCCCTAGCTTACTTCATTATTCGTAGTTATAGTTATAGTTATAGTCCTAGTGTTTATAGTTAAATAGTTCAATAGTTTTAAAAGTTGTCTAGTTGTTATAATAGTTCAGGGGATTAAGGGGGTCGTCTCCCCCTTTCTCCCCCGGCCGCGGGGCCGGGCTCATGCCCAACGCTCCCGGCTTCAAGCTGTGCGCCTCCTGCGCTAAGCCTATGCCCACGAGCGACCCGCACGACTCCTGTCTGAAGTGCCTGGGAGAGTCCCATCAAACAGATAAGTGCAAGATCTGTAAGGCCTTCAGACCAAGGACCAAGAAGGAGCGGGACTTTCGGCTCCGGCAACTCCTGATGGAGGCGGCACTTACTCCGGACGCTCCATCCACAAGTCAAGCCCCGGCACCTAGCGCCTCGGTGCGCAGTGCCCCGGCGGCACCGGCCATGACGACCACGCGAGTGGCGTCAGCTGAGCCTTCCCGGCACCGGACCTCGTCGGCACCGCAAGCACAGCAAGTGCCTCGGCGCCGGTCATTATCCCCAGGGCATAAGAAAGCCCATAAGACGGGGACCTCCGTGCCGAAGACGCTGGCTCCCCCAGTGCCGGGGGTAGAGCCGCGTACGCCGGTGGAGCACCGGAAACAGGTGCCTCCAGCACCGTCGACTCCGGCGCCGAGGCCGTTGAGTCCGGTGCAGACGGCGTCTCCACCGAGGCCGGCGGTGATACAGTGCCTCCCGTCGACGCCAGAGACCTTCGCGGCGGCGAGAGACTTAATAGCTCTCACGGAGCCGGCACCGCCTCAACCACCGGCACCGACGGCACCATTGCCTCGCCCGGTCCAGTCGAGGGGGAAACCTGCCTTGATGCGCCCTCCATCGCAAGGGCTGGAACCTCGGCACCGATCCAGGTCCCGAAGCAGGTCCCCACGCCGCTCGCAGTCCCGGCACCGAATATCACCTCGGCACCGGTCGTACTCGCGGCCAAGATCTTCCTCGCGGCACCGCTCTACGTCTCGGCACCGCTATGATCGTCGGCACCGATCAACGTCGAGACGTAGTTCTCGGCACCGCCACGGTCGACGCTCGACGTCAAGAGGCCGCTCCCGGCACCGGGCATACTCCAGGTCCTCGTCGAGGTCCAGATCCGACTCCCGGCACCGACGAGGTCATCGGCACCGGTCGCGGTCCCGGCACCGATCGCCGGCACCGCACAGAGATAGATCATCTCCGGACCGGCACCGTACGGCACCGCAGCCCACGGGGATCGTCTCGACGCTCTCGGCACCACCATGGCCGTCAAGATCGGTGTCTCGCTCCTCGGAGGACCTGTCGAGATCGGCATACCCCCCTCAAGGGCAAGCCGAGGAACGAAACTTGGGCCATTGGCAGGAGATGGCAGAGGACCACTCTCATGGTCCATCTCACTGGTCGTTTTGGACCCCGTGGGCGTACCATCAGGCGCAAGGGGCTCCAATACCATCGACCTCTCGCTCGGGTCACTCGGTCAGAAGGGCCCCAGAATCCACCATCTCTCGGCCTCCGCCAGGAGGCATGGAGGCTTCCGTGTCCACGCCACCCGACACCATGGACCCAAGTGCAGGTGATGCTCCGGCCCAAGAGCAGGGGGATCAGGACCCCCCCTTGGATCCAGTGCCACCGGAGGCATCCTCTTCCTCCTCTCCGGATGAGGCAGTGGCGGGCACTTCATGTACGGGTCCCCCTCCGATAGATCTTCGGGCTCACCAGGATCTCCTGCGTAGGATGGCCCATAATATGGACCTGCAGGCGGAGGAGATAGTGGAGGTGCACGACCCGATCGTGAATATCCTTGGAGCGGATGCCCCATCGAGGGTGGCGTTACCCCTGATCCGCACGATCCAAACGAATGCGGATACGATATGGCAAACTCCTGCCTCTATTCCACCCACAGCGAGAGGGGTGGAAAGGAAATACTTTGTCCCGTCTAAGGACTATGGGTACTTGTACACCCACCCCCAACCGTGTTCACTGGTGGTGGAATCAGTGAATGCACGAGAGCGCCACGGCCAGCAGGCTGCAGCGCCTAAATCAAAAGAGGCTAAGCGGCTCGATCTGTTTGGCCGTAAGGTTTACTCAGCCGGAGGGCTACAACTTAGAGCGGCGAACCAACAGGCGCTACTGAGCCGCTACAATTTCAACTCCTGGAACTCTATGGGGAAGTTTAAGGAGTTGATTCCCCAAGAGTCCAGGGAAGAGTTTGGAGCCATGGTAGAGGAGGGCAAGAAGGTGGCTCGGACCTCCTTGCAAGCCTCCTTGGACATTGCAGACTCAGCTGCGAGGACCCTGGCTTCGGGTATCGCTATGCGCAGGATCTCCTGGCTTCAGGTTTCGGGTTTGCCTCCGGAGCTGCAGCAAACCCTACAAGATCTGCCTTTTGAGGGTCATGGATTGTTCTCAGATAAGACGGACTCTCGCCTGCAGAGCCTCAAGGACTCGAGAACAATCATGCGCTCCCTCGGGATGCATGTTGTGGGCCCTCAGCGCAGGCCATTTAGGCCGCAGCCTCAGCGCTTCTACCCCCCCCCCCGCCTCGTCAGAGACAGGACTCGGCCCGGAGGCGAGGGCGAGGTGGTAGAAGAAGGTGGACCGGCCCTCAACCCGGCCAGAACCAGGGGCCACCTAGACCACCTTCAGGCCCCAGGCAGAACTTTTGAAGGTGCGGTCGAGGACGGCGCCCCAGTCATCCCCCAGGATCCAGCCCCCTCCTTTCGGGATCGCCTCTCCCACTTCCACCGTGCTTGGTCCCTTATAACTTCGGACCGTTGGGTCCTCCGCACGGTGGAGAGGGGATACGCTATCCAGTTTTCTTCTTTTCCCCCCTCCTCCCCCCCTTCCCCGTCCCTCTTCAGGGACCCTTCTCACGAGCAACTTCTCATACAGGAAGTTTCTACGCTCCTCGCTATGGGGGCCATAGAGGAGGTTCCGGTGGAATTAAGGGGCAGGGGATTCTATTCCCGTTACTTCCTCATTCCCAAGTCCAAAGGAGGTCTGCGACCCATCTTGGACTTGCGCGGACTCAACAAATTCGTAGTAAAGTTGAAGTTCCGCATGGTCTCTCTGGGGGCCATTATTCCTTCCCTCGATCCTGGAGACTGGTTCGCCGCCCTCGACATGAAAGACGCATACTTTCACATTGCAATCTACCCGCCTCACAGACGCTTCCTGCGATTCGTGGTAAACAGGGTGCACTACCAATTTGCAGTCCTTCCCTTCGGCCTATCCTCGGCCCCACGGGTGTTCACGAAATGTATGGCTGTCGTGGCAGCGTGCCTTCGTCGGCAAGGGATACAGGTGTTCCCGTACCTAGACGACTGGCTGGTACGCGGTCGCACCAAAGAACAAGTTCGCGATCACGTCCACATAATAGTGCACACATTCAACAGGTTGGGTATCCTACTCAACAAGGACAAGTCCACTCTAGAACCTACCCAGAGAATAGAATTCATCGGTGCGGTTCTAGACTCCAGACGCGCACAAGCCATCCTGCCAGACAATCGTTTTTGCACCATCACGAGCCTCATTCAAGGACTCAAGGCCTTCCCAACTACCACGGTGAGGTCGTGCCTTACCCTGCTGGGTCACATGGCTTCCTGCACGTACGTAACCAGGCATGCCAGACTTCGGCTTCGCCCACTCCAGACCTGGGTGTCATCAATATACCGCCCACATCGGGACAGCCTGAATATGGTGGTCACAATCCCGAACTCGGTCCTGACCTCCCTCACATGGTGGCTAGATCACAATGTGGTTTGCGAAGGGATGCCGTTTCACGCACCACAACCCTCTCTGCACCTGGTCACAGACGCTTCTTCTCTGGGTTGGGGCGCCCATCTCAACGGGCACCATACCCAGGGCCTGTGGACTGCACCCCAGCTAGCCCTGCACATCAATGTTCGGGAACTGTTGGCGGTGCGCCTGGCGTGCCAGGCATTTCTCAACCTCCTACGTGGTCGCTGTGTGTTAGTTCTCATCGACAACACCACGGCCATGTTTTACATCAACAAGCAGGGAGGAGCACGTTCGTCATTTCTATGCCAGGAGGCCATTCGCCTGTGGGACTTCTGCATCGCCCACTCAATCCTTCTCACGGCATCGTTCCTCCCTGGAGTCCAGAACACTCTGGCGGACCGACTCAGCAGGTCCTTTCAAACACACGAGTGGTCTATCCGTCCGGACATCATACATTCCGTTTTCCAGAAGTGGGGGTTTCCCCAGATAGACCTGTTTGCATCTCGAGACAACAGGAAGTGCCACGTGTTCTGCTCCCTGCAAGGTCGAGCTCCCGGCTCCCTCTCGGATGCGTTTCTCCTCCCCTGGAAGGACCACCTGTTTTATGCCTTCCCTCCGTTTCCTCTGGTCCACAAGGTACTGCTCAAATTGCGCAGAGACCAGGCACAGGTGATTCTGATCGCCCCAGCGTGGCCGAGACAACATTGGTACACCACGCTGTTGGAACTCTCGGTTCAGACACCGATCCCGCTTCCGTTGTATCCGGATCTCATCACGCAGAACCACGGCCGGCTGCGTCACCCCGACCTGCAATCACTCCACCTCACGGCGTGGCTGCTCCATGGTTCACCCAGGCAGAGCAGCAGTGCTCACACTCTGTCCAACAGATTCTGCTGAGCAGTAGGAAGCCCTCAACACATACTTGGCCAAGTGGAAGCGATTCTCCTGTTGGTGCGAACAGCGAGCCACGTCCCCGTTGCACGCACCTATTCCTCTCATTTTGGAATATCTCCTCTCCCTAAAACAGCAAGGGTTGGCGATATCTTCAATTAGAGTTCACCTGGCCGCTATATCGGCCTTTCACCCAGGGGAACTCGCGTCCTCGGTATTCTCTAACCCGATGGTTGTTAGATTCCTCAAGGGCTTAGACCGGATGTACCCACAACAACGTCAGCCCGTTCCGACGTAGGACCTCAACCTGGTTCTCTCCAAGCTCACAGGTCCTCCATTCGAGCCACTGGCCACCTGTTCACTTCTGTACCTATCCTGGAAGACAGCCTTCCTCGTAGCCATCACCTCAGCAAGGCGCGTTTCTGAACTCAGGGCGCTTACATCCGAGCCCCCTTACACAGTTTTCCACAAGGATAAAGTGCAGCTTCGTCCACATCCTGCCTTTCTCCCTAAGGTGGTTTCTCCATTTCATATCAACCAGGATATATTTCTCCCGGTTTTTCACCCTAAACCACATGCTACTCGCCAGGATCAACGTTTGCATTCTCTGGACGTACGCAGGGCCCTGGCCTTCTATATTGACCGCACAAGGCACTTTAGAAAGACGACGCAACTCTTCGTTGCAGTGGCCGACCGAATGAAAGGCTCACCGGTCTCATCACAACGCCTATCCTCCTGGATTACGTCTTGCATCCGGACTTGCTACGACCTGGCAGGTGTCTCAGCACCACACCTCACCGCTCACTCCACAAGGGCCCAAGCTTCCTCGACGGCTTTCCTGGCGCAAGTTCCGATCCAGGACATTTGTAGAGCTGCGGTTTGGTCGTCAGTCCACACGTTTACAGAACACTATGCACTAGTGCAGCAGTCCAGGGACGATGCTGCCTTCGGATCAGCGGTTTTGCACACAGCAATGTCTCACTCCGACCCCACCACCTAAGTTGGGCTTGGGAGTCACCTAATGGAATGGATATGAGCAAGCACTCGAAGAAGAAAAGACGGTTACTCACCGTTGTAACTGTTGTTCTTCGAGATGTGTTGCTCATATCCATTCCAAACCCGCCCTCCGTCCCCACTGTCGGAGTAGCCGGCAAGAAGGAACTGAGGGGGCGCCGGGTCGGCTGGGGTATATATTCAGCGCCATGAAGGCGCCACTCTAGGGGGCTCCACAGCCGACCCGCCGGTGTTGCTAGGGTAAAAATCTTCCGACGATCGTGCACGCGGCGCGCACACACCTAATGGAATGGATATGAGCAACACATCTCGAAGAACAACAGTTACAACGGTGAGTAACCGTCTTTTATGCTTGGAAACCTTTGTACAGAGAAACTGAATGGTATAGCAAGAAATGACAACATAGCATGTCTTTGGCTAACCACTGAGCAGAGTAGCTGACATTTTTTTCATTATGTTATTTTAAAACTAGAAATAAAGTTGAATCTCAAATTTACAAACACCAGAATTACGAACTGACCAGTCAACCACATACCTCATTTGGAACTGGCAGTACGCAAGCAGGCAGCAGTACAGTACTGTGTTAAACATAAACTACTAACAAAATTAAGGGAAAACAGCATTTTCCTTTTGCAGAGTAAAGTTTCAAAGCTGTAGTAAGTCAATGTTCAATTGTAAACGTTAGAAAGAACAACCATAACGTTTTGTTCAGAGTTACAAACATTTCAGAGTTACGAACAATCTCCATTCCTGAGGTGTTTGTAACTCTGAGGTTTTACTGTATCAGGCCAAGTTCATTATTGGTGTAACTCCACTGAAATCAGAATTTAGTCCCAAATGTTTTCCCTTAAGCTTGGCATTAGTATGTGACATTTCACCTCCCATCATAAGAATATCTTTATTGTAAACCTTTGTTTTATGAAATATTCTGTTTTCAAGTTGTAGCACAATGTAAATAATGCTATTTAAAGCTCTGGCTCATATACACAGCAGAATGTTTTAATTGGTGCATGTGTGTATTACAGTGATATTTTAGGTACAGGATACTGTTTGGGTAAGTTTATGATGGTTGTTAAAATGATTAGTTGAGGCACTGCAGTTAGTATCTAAAACAAATGTTGTAAGGCAGTAAGTCTAATTAAAATGTTTACGAGTTAGATGATTAGGCTTAGATTTTCAAAGACATCTAAGGGATCTGAACACCCACATTCCCATTAAAATTAATCTGGACTTGGACATCTAAATCCTAAAATGGCTTTGAAAATTTCAGACTGATAATGTGAGGAAACTGTCCTAAGGTATAATATGCCTCTTAATAAAATGTCAAATTATGTTATTTTTAATGTTTGTAATACAGATGCAAATACTTAGATTCTACCATTTATATACTGCTGCTTCTCACAATATTATCTAAGCGCTTTCCATGAAAAATCGATAGCAATGGTGAAGCTCCTAGTGGGCTTTATGGAGTCTCCGACACATTTCCCTTTCTGGAGTAAAAACTCTGCTTGAGGTAGGCATTTTGCTCTTGATAGATTTTGTTTTGGGGAGATTTGCTTGCTTGTTTGTTTGGAGTTGACTGGGGGACCAATGGGAGGAAGCTGATGTCAATGTTGTGAGTATCATTCTTATGGAAGACTTTTTTAAGAAGAAGGTTTTGCAGCATTTCTTAAAGACAGTAGACTCTGGGTTTGCCTAACCTCCTCTGGATGTTTGTTCTATAGCTGGATCTCTTTAACCAATATCAATCTTTTCCCAGCTCACATGTGCTTCATCCTGGGTATCCTATATCCTCTGTACAATCTGCCTACTCTTAAAAGTATTCCTGCAAGTGACACAGTTTAGGGGAGAGGACTCCTTAGCCCAGGATCTTCTGACTTGAATGCTATCAGGAAATAAAAGCTATTTAGTTACTCGCCCTCGTCCTGCTGTCCATTGGACTGACCTGAAGTAGAGTAGGCTTCAGGCACTCTTCTTGAATCACCTCTTCATAGATCTTGTCTAAACTATACTTTTTGGGAAAATTCCCACTGTTTCACCAGCACCAGTGCGGTCCCATCAATGCTAGTTAGATAATACACAGCAGAAGAGAGTTTTCAGGAGGGCTTTGAACTAGGAAAGGTTTAATGAACAGGGATTTGGACGGCATTCCATGCACATGGGCAGCACTAAAAATGGTGTAGAAGTTGTACTGTTAAAAGGGAACACCCAGGCTGTATCAGCAAAGCTTCTAATCAACATTAACACAATAACTCTCCACCTTTTAAATTTTACAGTGTTTTGACACAATGTAATGTTTTTATTTTCTTGTGTGAATATATTCTATAGGAAGTAGCTTTTCTGATCAGAACAATTTTTTCTGCAGCATGAACAAATTCACTAGTAATACACTCATCTTGTAAAAAGAACTATACCACAACCGATAATGTCACCTACCTTAATACAATGAAACGGAACTTGTTGGCACAAGAAATGGAGCATACCATCTCATTCCATTCACATCTGTCCCTCTGTGTCTTGGAACTTCAGGGGTAGAGATAGTCAAATTATTTATTTTTCTGTGAATAATTTTGACTTTTTGGTTATGGTGCTTGTGAATATTTTTTAATGAAAAGTCAAAATTTTCCATCAAAATGAGATATTTTCCTTGAAATTTAGTCAAAATCCCAATTTCCCTCCAATTTTTTTCTCCTATTACAGGGAGATTATACTTCAAGAAACTTCCCCTCAGGTGGTATTTCTTGGTACCACTCCCAACATGAGCCAGTAGCTAAAAGCCATAAAGAAGCCCTAACAGTCATGACTTTCTTCCTGCTAGTTCCTTCCAACTTAGTTTATACGATATTCCTGAACCAACACAACTGACATTAGGAGAGTTAATCAGATTTCCTGAAGTATTAGTATAGATTATGTCATCCCAATGTGCCAGCAGCACCAAAATTTGTAAAGCATTTGTGTTAATAGGATTTCCAAAGATTTGGTCTGTGAATAAATTTTGAGCTCAGGAATAGCAAGGGAATTTTGACATATATACTCCCATTGTATCCATAATTGCAAATGGTATAAATTGCTGGGGCTTGCAGTGTAAATGGATCTGACTATTGACCCAGACCAGTGGGGTACAGGAGTCTGGAAGAGGGCAAATATACTGGTCACTGGATGAGTAGTTTTCTGTTCCCTGAGTGACCAGAGCAGGGGCTCACTAGAGTAATCAGGAACCTGCTAGAACCAGTTAAGGCAGGCAGGCTAATTAGGACACCTGGAGCCAATTAAGAAGAAGCTGCTAGAATCAATTAAGGCAGGCTAATCAGGGCACCTGGGTTTTAAAAGGAGCTCACTTCAGTTTGTGGTGAGAGTGTGAGGATCTGGGTGCAAGGAGCTGAGAGCGAGAGGGTGTGCTGCTGGAGGACTGAGGAGCACAAGCGTTATCAGACACCAGGAGGAAAGTCCTGTGGTGAGAATAAGGAAGGTGTTTGGAGCAGGTCATGGGGAAGTAGCCCAGGGAGTTGTAGCTATCATGCAGCTGTTACAGGAGGCACTATAGACAGCTGCAGTCCACAGGGCCCTGGGCTGGAACCCGGAGTAGAGGGCGGGCCCATGTTCCCCCCAAACCTCCCAATTGACCTGGACTGTGGGTTCTTCCAGAGGGGAAGGTCTCTGGGCTGTTCCCCAACCCACATGGTGAATCTCTGAGGCAAGAAAATCCGCCAATAAGCGTGGGACCTACCAAGATAGAGGAGGAACTTTGTTACAATATCTATTGGTAATTAAAAAAAATAATAGTTTATCCCATAAATAGACATCTTTTCCACCTTGAAAAGCTAAAATTATACCACTGGGAGTTTTTTATACTGTAAACCATATACAATAGGGGCATATTTTTCTGAGTTGTGAGAGAACTGATTTGAATGATGATTTACCACTATGGGAAAGAGAATCTTGGTGGTGTTGATTATTATTGTTTTTATTATTTATTCAGCTAAACAGCTATCTGATCTTAAACATCCCAGGGGTATAAGTGATCAATAAGTCTCTGTAAGTACCTTGAGTGAAGTGATAAAACAATCCATAGAAAATCATTTCCAAAACTCGGTTGTGCCTTGCTGCTGGGTAATAGGCATGTTGTAATATGGGATAAAAAGTACTTTATTGAAGATAGATTTGTGATACGAGATTTCTTTAAACAGAGCCTAATACTTGTGGAAAGCACGTTGTACAAATATTCCATAAGATTAACTGTCTAGAAATTTATTAACAGAATGAAAAATCAGGAAAGGCAATATACCGTATATACTCGTACATTAGCCCATTCGTTTATAAGCAGACCCCCCAAAATGGTTAGGTAAAAATAGCAAAAACTGTATGACCCTTTCATAAGCCGACCTTATATTTCAGGGATTGGCAAACTTTTTGGCTCCTGGCCCATTAGGGTAAGCCGCTAGCGGGCCTGGATGTTTTGCTTACCTGGAACGTTCACAGCCACGGAGCCCCGCAGCTCTCAGTGTCCGTGGTTTGCTGTTCCCAACCAATGGGAGCTGCGGGAAGTAGTGCACCACTTCCCGCAGCTCCCATTGGCTGGGAAAGGCGAACCACAGCCACAGGGAGCTGAGGGGCTCCATGCCTGCAGACACTCCAGGTAAACAAAACCACAGTGTATTAGATATTCAATTCAATGATTCCATAGAGTTTAAAATCATCAAATTTTGGTGTAGACCCATTTATAAGCCACCCCCACTCTTTGGTGCGTCACTTTTTTACCAAAAATATTCGGCCTATGAACGAGTATATATGGTAATTAAAATAACTGTTTTAAATCTTCCATCTCTCTGAACAAAACTTTTAAAAGAAAATATGCAAGTGTTTGTCCACTTTGTGGCTTCCTTGTTCAACTTAGTAGTTTAGTTTTCACAAATGGCTGCTTACTTATGTAATTGATCATTTGCATGCACATATAATTTCATATGTACATGTAGCTTCAGGAGTTTCATGAGGATGCTGTATTTTCCTATGTGTATGCAATCTAGGCCCAAATGTCTAAGGCCCCAACCTTGCAATAAACACGTACTCAACTTTCAGGACAAGTAAAATATCTTTACTTTACTGTATTATTTTTAAAAGATATGTTGAAAAAAGCATTTCTAATTTTCATTGACTTACAACACTGGCTGATGTTGAGATCCAAACTTCCTTTGTTGGAGTAATCCTCAGGTTGGTGTACTATTCCCACCCCCACCCCCCCCCAGACCTCCTTTTATAATCATAGTATACATACTGAACAGATTAGAAGGTGAAAAATTCCCAACAATCTTTTTTTTTTTTTTTTTCTCACTGGTAGGAATAGGAATCTGGTTTTGAGGAACAGGGAAGAGCTTCCAGGGTTCTTCCCATTTCCCAGAAGGCCTGGTCAAGAAGTAATAAACCAAGGTCCTGGTTATTAGACATGTGCAAACCAAACAGAAAGCAGTTATGAAGGGGAGCAAGCATGCATGAGCAGACACTGATACCTATTCTAAAACTTTGTCTAAAATTTAATCCAACATGCATCCAATCAGCCAGCATTTATAAAACAAATCAACTAAGATCCCTGAATCCTTAGCAATATTCTAGCCTGATTCTCATTTACACTAGGTCCCCTTTATCCCACGCTGGCGGCATAGAGTAGCCATAAAGTGGATGTGAAATACATTTTACATATACTGTAAGGCAACTTTATACTGCCAGGAGAGTATAAAGAGGCCTTAGGCTACATCTATATTTTCGACTGTACACTGCTACATATGCATTGTTGTGCCATAACCCCCTATTGTCCAAATCTGAAGCCCTGAGGTATGTTCTTGAAGGAGAGCATGCTGTGAAAAATCTAGAACACAGGGATTGTGGCTATATACATATCTTTGCTGTGGCATGGCTTCACACTAAAATGTAGTGTGGACATGGGCAAGGGGCATGTACGAGGCCATGAGAATCGATAGACCTCCTGGGCTATTCCCACAATGCATTAAACCCATTGTTACCTCATGCTTACCAATATGTATAAAGGTCCCTGACCACCTGTTGCCAGTCAACATGAGCTGAGCACTTCTGGGTGGTTCATTGATGAACTATGATCAGCACAGGCAATCATGCTTCATGTTCCAAGAGCTGCTGCCTGATCTTTGGAGCACACCCAACTGCTCTTCAGTGTGTGGCCAGAATATAACTAGACTTCTTAGAGAGCGTCAGGAACATACACCTGTTCTGGGAGATTTCATAGAGGCTGGAGGAGACGGGCACTTACAGGACTCCGGGCCAGTGCTGGGAGTGCATGAAACATCTGAGGCTCCTGTACCAGAAGATGAAGGACTCAAACAATTGCCCTGGGAGGGAACCTCAGACGTGTCCATACTATGATGAGCTGGATCTGGTGCTCTGCAGGGCTGTGTGTCACAGCCTGAAGTGACTCACTATCCCCTCCTCAATTCCTCCAGCCTCACTGTACAGGATGCTGATGAGATACAGGGCAAAGCAGTGGGGACCTCCAAGGAAGCCTGGGGAGACTCAGAAGAGGAACATGTGTTTCTGCATCTCTACCTGTTAGACTCAATTGACAAAGCACCTCCCTACCCAGAGGCGCCTCAGGAGAACCCAAAGCCACTGCAGGAGCAAGAATCCCAACTCCTTGGAAATATCTCCTCTTGCTCCAGTGATACGTCTGAAGCTTCCTCCCCCACCCTTCTCTACCCAACATAGTTCCCAAGCAACACACTGCTGTAAATGGCCGATTTTATTGAAATCCCATGAATTTCTGTGACGCATGTAGCAGAAACAATAACAAAGATGATTAACAAGCAGTCAGAGGTAGAAAGGAAGCCTTTATTGTATTCTGAGAAGTCAGATCCTGACCTACGGGGTTTGGTTGGTAAGACTGTTGAACCCATATGGTAGGAACTTTGTTTGAATCTGATATAGTTTGTCAAATTAGGCACTTGTGTTTTAACTTTATTTTCTTATAACCATTTCTGACTTTTATGCCTCATTATTGTACTCACTTAAAATCTCTTTGTAGATAATAAACTTGTTTTATTGTTTTATCTAACCCAGTGTGTTTAAATTGACAGGTTTGGGAAACTCTATTTGGGATGGAAAGTTGTGTGCATTATATTTCTATTAAAGAAATAATGGAATTTATATAAACTTGTATTATCTAGGAGTGGGCTGGGCAATACAGGATGCACATTTCTGGGGAAAACTCTAAGACTAGGAGTGTGTTGGGGTCACCCTGCAGTACAACCCAGGCTGGTAAGAGCCAAGGTATGGCTGGCTGGCTGCAGCACACACTGCAGAGATAGCTGGGAGTGACTTGCATGCTGGAGGCTGTTTATAAGCTGTCCAGGCTGGAGGCTACAGCAGCAAAGGGCACCCCATGTTAGATGGCAGGGGTGACACAGCTACTCATTAGTCTGGATTGTACTGTGTCATCTCACAGATGGGTCTGCAGAAACTGATGTTTGCACTTTTCTCAGAGAATTTTACCCTATTTTTGTTGTTTTTTTTTCCCCCAGTTCCTATTAACTGTTTTAGTTCTATGTTCCATGTATCTCTTTAAATAAAAATCATTGCTCACTTGTGTGCATGCACCTTGCTTTTTGAGTATGATCCATGGGATCATCAATGTTTGGAATGGCTCAACATAACTGTGTCTGGTGTCATAGAAATGTAATGAATTCTAGGTCCCTTCCATGCCCTCCCTTCCCCTGGCCCCAATCATGAATTTTCTAATGTTGGGGAAGAAAAACAGAGTTCTAACTGTTGCTGTCCAGGGCACTGGAATGCAGAACAGACAAGATGTGTACATAAACATCTTTATACCTTTGTAATGAATGCAAATGACAATACAGTGAAAGGAAACAGTGCAGGTATCTGACAGTGAACAATGCTTTAACAACCTCTCATTTCCCACCACAAACAAACATTCACTTCTTGCAATCTTGGGAGTACTCATTCACAGCAGTTGATAAGTGCTGTGAGCCCTGGTGTTAGAAAAGATTGTGCAGAAGGAATGTGTGAAACTCCTTCCCATAAAGCACCCTTAAACAGAGCTGTGAACATATAACAAAAACATTGCTCAATGTTGGCATTAAAGTGTATATACACCTTCTGCAGCACAAAACTATGGCCAAAGGTGTTAATCGTGGGGAGGGCCTCTCCACAATTGTTGGCTTTCAGTTGGTACATTAACATCAGCTGCTGGATATCAAAATCCAGCAAGGTATGTCATAACATACCTTTGTGACAATGGTTTATTGAACTTTTCCAGCACCACTGTAGCATCTTGTAGTGTTCTGAGGAACTTCTGACTCTCTGTTCCATGATGTTTGAGTAAATAGCATTACAAATTCCCCTTGCCTGCCAGGAACCAGGAGCAGTGTACACATGTGAGGGATCCAGCTGCCTGTACAGGGTGTGCAGACCAGATCTGTCCTGTACCCGCTCGCTCCTGAAGTATTCCTCTTTAGCCTCACATATATTGTGGAAAGCACAGAATGCCACGATTATGGCCACACTGACATCCAGACAGGTCCACAGTCATCAACAATGTGCTTTCAGCCTCCCAAAGGTACACTACAATATCATTCTGCAGCTACTTAGTCTGTGGTGAAATTCCCTTTTTCTTGGCTCAGCAATGTGGGGTACAGCTTGATGAGCCAAGTTAGGAGCAGGTATGCAGGGTCCCCCAGAATAACTGTTGGCACAGAAACACCATACAGAACCACTTCTGGGGAATAAAATCCCTTCTTCACCTCTCAAGGACAATCCCAATTCCTTAAGCACCCCAGTATCATTAACTTTTAGCGCGTGTCCAACATAACATTTGAGTACGTGAACCAACCCTGTGGCCCACTAAGCCTTCACAGGCCTCTCTCAGTGGTCAAGTATTGGGATATGTGTTCTGTTGATGACCCCTGCACAGTTCAGAAACTCTATCCTCTGAAATCCTGCTATAATTTCAGGGACTTGGGTTATGGCAACTACCCCTGGGTAGATGACAGTAGTGATAGAGTGGCAAACTTGTACCACCACCACCACCCTGACAGTTGCCTTCCCAACCTCAAAGTAATTAGCAAATGACCAGTAGCTGACAGAAGTTGCCAGCTTCCAAAGTGCAATAGCTGTACTGTCTTGGTATGGGTTCCAAAAATGAGAGTTCCTGGCACTGCAGGGCTGGCGCAGGCACCTTCCATAGCTCAGGAGATCTGCTTCCTCATTCGGATGTTATGCAGCCACTGGTGGTTGTCCCAGGTTTCCAAGATGCTGTTGCCCCTCCACACTATGCTGGCTATCTCGGATCAGAAGTGGCAGTACGCCCTGGGCATACCACTGCAAACCTGGCTTTCAACACATCTATTCCATGGGACTCCAGTGGATTTTTATTCATCCTCTCCATCAGCTGTCTTTGACATCTCAAATATTTCTGGACCCATTCCATCCAGTGTCCAGTAATACACCACGTGAACATTTGACCCACGAGCAGGAGCAGAACCACATCATCATGGACTTGCTCCATGTTTTCCATGCAGTTTGGCAGAAGGGAGAGATGAGCAGGAGCTGCTGTCTCCAATTGTGTGAAGGCAGCAAGATGCAGCAAGGCGGTGCCTAGTGTGTCTCCTGTGGCACACTGAACTCTGGGATGCTGCCCCTGAAATAATAACGCTAGTGTTGTGTACTGAAAAGGGGCAGTGTGGATGAGGGTATAAACATGTACTGCTGGTGACTTAGAGTAGCACTTTAATCTGTAAGTACTTATCAGTGACACAACACCCAGAGTCGTGTATTACCTGCATGAATGAAGGTGACAGAATGAGGCCTGTAGCATTTTGGGGATTGAAATGATATTCCAGCCTCCTCATATGGGATTATTAATAATGGATTTGTTTTGTGTAATGCCACCATGGCACTATTAGTGGCAGGTTTATTAATCCTTTCAAAGGCCAAGATCTTCAGTGGGTGAAGAGCAGTATATTTCCAGTGAAGACCAGAAAGCCACATTGATTTGCATCAGCTGAGGACCTAGCCCCAAATGTTGATGTAGAGTCCAAGAGCTTTAGATAGCTACTTAACAAACTGAAATAAATAAATACACATTTAAAATGCAGAGAGAGAGTGAGAGAGCTAAATGTCAGTGTGTCAGCCCTCACCTTTTTTTTCTTCACACTTCCAGCAATAAAAGGATATAATAATAATGATTAATTAAAAAAAACCTCTGGGAAATGAATATATTCATACCTAGAGCCATTATTTGTAAATCCATCAATAAGACCAAGTGGAATAGCTTTGAATCATGCAGCTTGGGTTTGTATTTCAATTGGGAGTTGAAAAAAACAAAACACATGGCCATTGCTCTTTTATATGAGGTACTGTATAATAATGCATGCCTGCACACCCCAGAACCTGTGAATTATCACATATCCCTTTTTCAGAAACAATATAAAAAACAGCTGACAAGTGGAGTAGGAAAAAACCCATAAACTTATCCTTCTTCCTTAAAGTGAAAATATACCTTGTCTCCTCACAAAAATAATAATGGCTAAAATGATAAGGAGAGTATATTGCAAACAACCCATTGTTTAAACTTAGTAGGTGAAATCTTGGCCTCATTGAAGTCAATGGCAAAACTCCCATGGATTTCATGGAGTCCAGTATTTCATCCAGCCATCTCAAAGGCATCTTTAACATTTCCATAAGTGTGTCTTGTATTTGCCAGCTAAAGGGAGATTTAGATGTAGATGAGATTTACATACTGCTTGTGACTTTTCTGCAAATGGATATTCAAACTAGCCATCAACGATATCTTCACTGAATCTTGTGATCTATGGTGTGCCAATGAAATCCCAGATTTAAATATCAAGAAAACCCATTCTCCATCCATTTGCTTTCATTATTTTTTTTAATTATGCAATTTGAAAAGGTGTTGAAAAGGTGCTAATTTCAGTAATTACTTTTTTATTGCAGACTATTGTCAAGCCAAGTAGTGGAATGAAGGAAAATATTAGCCAGTCATTCTTTCTGCTTTTATTTCTTCCCCATTAAAAATCCTTCTCTTACTTTAAGTACTACAGGCTGTGAAACTGTTTTTTTCAAGTGTTATGCCTATTGAATTTTTTATGTAATATATTTTAAGTTACTAATGGTACAACGTACAGATCAGTGGCTGTTATAAAGTCTCAGGCTATGGGGTCACGTAAGTGCCTGATTGAGACATTCCATCCTGATTTAGGGCCTAATCCTGTAGTCCGTACTCAAGTTAAACTTTAATGGAAGAGGGCAGGATGGTGGTTGTAATCCAAAAATCCATCAGGTAAAATTATTGTCCCTCCTCAAAACTCTTCCGTTCTCTTAATCAAAGAAGAATGTTTATTTCCATGTTTAACTTATCTCTCTGGGTGTCTCTCCTTTAATCACAGGGTGTAATGACAGTGCATGTAGACATTGGATAGTGTTATTCCTTTCTCTGCTAGGCTGAAGATCCAACTTGTTCCCCATATAGGTGATTTTAGTCACCAGGACTTTGAACACCTTACACAAGCACTAAATTCTAGATCTGGCCAGAAAAAAGATTTTTCCTTCCACACAAAAATTTGAGTTTTCATTGGGACAAAAAATCAAAAATTGGAAATGTTTCATGAGAGGAAAATTCTCAAACAATTCTGTTTCAGGAAAATGACAGTGGAACACTTCAGCTTCCTCCCTAGAAGTCAGGGAGCCAGTTACCTGGGCAGTTTGAGAATCCAACTACCTGGAAGACTGTTGGCCTAGGAAACAGAGAGTCTGCCCACTGGATAGTCAGCTGCCTGGCTTCCTGGTTAGCCTAGGGAACCATTGAGTCATCTAAGCAGGGAACAAGCCACCCTGGGAACTGTCTAGCCATTTGGATCCCCAAGTAGCCCGGGAGCCATCTATCCAGGGAACCCTGGCTCCTCAGTCTGCCAGCTGGGCTGCTGGGGAGATGAGGATGCTGTGTATCCAAGCAGTCAGAGGAGGACGGCTGAGGAACCAGGGAAGCAGGGATGACTTGCAGGAACCCAACAATTTTCATTGAAACTTTTGCATTCCCAGAGAACATTTTATTCCACCAAAACAGCATTTTCCAGAGGAAAACTGTTTGGTCATAAAATTTGCGACCAGGTCTAAATTCCCCTTCTCCCTTCCCACCACAAATGCAAAACAAGGAAGACAGTTTTGAACCAGCAGTGGCCAGGTAAATAGTAGACTTGCCACCTAACTGCTGGGTGACGTCACCATGCTTTTCAGAGAGAGTTGAGTTTGTTGCATATAAAGAAAGTGACCTTCAGCTGTGATTGGAGCTACAACAATTTACAACAGGTGAGGATCTGGCCTACACAGGCCCACAGTTTCTAATTTCATGCTCAGCTTCATCATGTGCAAAAGCTCTGAACAGTGTATAACAAAGAGAGGAGAACCTGACTCTCATTGACTCTACAGCCTATTTCTATTGCTCTGATGTAAATTATATTATGCCTACTTCAAGACCCCATTACACTGCTAGTGTGGTATAAAGATGCCTTGGTTTCATAGGCCTGATTCTCATTTCATGTTCGTGTTATAGTCTGTGAGATATTACAGAAGAATTTTGAAAGCAATAGTCTTGACACTACTCCAAATAAGTTTGATGTAACTGGCTGGCAAAACTCACTTTTTTAATAGCAGTGACTTAAAAATGTGTTCAAAGATAACTGTTCCCAATCTCAATATTTAAAGGGTGCAATTTTTTGTCTTCCTTTTCCCCTGCTTGTATCATTGAATGAAGCAGAGTTCTAGTTCTTGTGGGGTCAATCTATCAAATTGTAGTCATTATTTTAGGCTTTGTGTTCTTTGTACCATATAAAAGTATTTTAATATAAAAATCATTTTATCTGATGGAAGTGTAATATTCCTTTATTTTGTAAATGTGAGTGGCAGTCTTAGAAACTGTAGTTGCATATTTCTCAATTGCAAAGCTCCTAACATTGTCTACAAGTGTTTTTCAACCTGGAAGGAATACTTCTAAGTGTAAGAGGTTAGATCCCTCTCCCTGGTCATTAAGACTGAGATTTTCAAAAATGCTTAAGTGACATGGGAGCATGATACTGTAGGTCCTTGATCTGTCTGCTGTGACAAACAATGGTTCTAAACAGCAGCAGTCTGAGTGAATTTTGTGTGTGGGCATCTATCAGATAGGCCACTAAGGTGATTCAGTTGTCACTATGGTATTTTCAGTTATTGCTGATCCATCCCCATCCAGTTCATTGCTCTAGAGGTGAATGGTAACAGTAGTTTATATAGAACCTATCTACAAAATCATCCAACCCACACCCACTTTGGGGCCAGATACTGACTGCCTCTGTTCAGTCCCTGAGGAAGAAGAGCACATAAACAGCCCAGGTCTGTGTACTCATGTACAGGGCATCCAGAATGGCTAAGGCTGAGAAGAGTGGACATAGATATTTTGCCTCACATAAAAGGCGTGTGTGGGGCGGGGGGCGCGGGGAGATGAGCTGGGTGAATAATAGATTGTTTTGGTTCCACCAGCAAACTGAAAAATCAGGGAAAATAAGTGATTTAGTTCCAAAAATGTTTGGAGTTTGTCAGCATATTGGAAAAGTCCACGTCAGGCCACCAAACTATGTGTGTGTTTCTATCTAGCCCTTTAGCTTGGTGGTTAGGGTGCTTGTCTGAGGTATAGAAGATCCTGGTTTGATAGGGGACTCATGGGAGGGACACAAAGGCCTCACCTAAAGGGGGGGGGCACGTGACCTCCCCACGTCACTCCCGACGTGACCGCTCCACATGACTCCTCCCTGCCCCACCTCCAGCCCAGGGCCCACATGCTCTCCCCATCCCATGTTAACTGGGAGTGGCTCTATTCTCCCGCTGCGCCAGATACAGATATTTGAGCTGCAGGGCTCTCCGGAACTGCAGCAGCAAAAGGAGCAGAACGTGAGGGCATCCAGCAGCCCCATGACGGCAGCTTCTCTGGCGTGGCTGTATCGCCCCAGCGCTGTCCTCTAGTGGAGCTGTACAGACCCCAGGAGACGCAGCTCCGTGGAAGGGCTGACGGTGGTATAGCTGTGCCAGAGAAGCGGCTGACGTGGGATCACCCAGCAGCCCCACATTCTTCTCCTTTCATTGCTGAAGTTCCCTGCTGAATGTGCCCCCCACAGGCATCAGGGGAGGGGCATGTGACTCTTTTTGTCCCTCCCACCTGACACCCCGAGCTGGACAATGGTAGATGTGGATTTAAAGCTTCTCTATGTCTGATTCAGAGGAGAGATTTGACTCTTCATCTGCTACCTCCTGGGTGATTGCCTTATTCACCAGGATATAGAGTCATTCTCATACTCTTGCTCTCTCTTTGGCCCAATGAGTAGTTAAGTGGTTAGACTAAGCTTCAAAAAGACAGACTAGAAGTCACCTACACCACAATTGCCCGGTAGTTAGGATGCTTATTTGAGGGTGGGGGTGTAACTGAGTTTAAGTCTCAGCTCCAGTGTGGTGATTAAAGCCTGGATCTCCTATGCCCCAGGAAAGTACCCCCACCCATAGGCTGCAGGTTATAAAGTGGGGCACATGCAGTGTTCTGGCCCTGAAAAACTTTTCCCTAGCCAAAACAAGTGAATCAAATTCAAAAATAGTTTTGGGTCAACTGACACTGCATTTTTTGACAAACTATCTGAAAAATGTTGAGCAGTTCTAGTTAGAAGTTTAACTCTGGTATATCACACTCCTGCACATTGACTAGTGACTGGAAGCTGGTGCCATGGTGAGTGAATATTACAAACACTACTGTATTACAAACACTACTGCTTCTGAGCACCTTTCCATAGCATCCCATAGGTTTTCTGGATGTTTTTTCTCCCTTGTGCAAATCTGGCACCCCTTATTAGTGCACCATTAATGCTCAAAGCACAATATACTTTGACAGTATATACTATGTATAGCATACACAAAAATATGTGAACTTGTTTGACAAGGTGCACAGATACTGGCCCTGGACTGGCAGGGGAAAGTATTAACCTTTTGCTCCTAAAAGGACCCCAGGTGCCTACAATCAATGCAGAAACAGGGGTTGTCATGTGATTGGTCATATGAGCCTGGAAAGGTTTAAAAGCAGGGCCTGGTGATTAGCTTGGGGAGAGTTTAGAGGGGAGGGGTGGTATTTGCGCAACAGCTTGTAAATAAGCTATGTTGGGGCTGGCAGAGCTCTCTGGTCAAAGTGAGCTGGCTAAAAATCCTGGAATAAGATTAGGAGGGGCATTGATATAAATAAGGGTGACTGGGGAGCTCTGCAGGAGAGCTGAAAGGATGTGGGGAATTCTGAACTGATGGTAAAGGAGCGAACAGGTTTATTTGTTAATAAACCTGGGAAGAGTGTAGTTAAAACACTAATTGTGTGCCCTGAATACCTCCAAGGGTGGGGGTGGAGGGGATGCTGAAGGTTGGAGCACCAGGCACTTTTGAGGGGCAAGAGCACCCTCCCAAACCTGTCACAGCAGGAGAGTGTTTTTTCCCCCAGACATATTTATTATTGTAGTCCTTCAAGACCTGTAATTTAGGAAAAAAGCGTTAAAAACGTGAGTGCTGCATTAACTAGGGTGGATAGGTGTCTGTGAGATTAGATTAGTCATCCACACTAGAGGATAAAACCAGTTTAACCATGTTAATGGTTTTAGTGAGTCTGAGTGCATTTTACTTCAGTTAGCAAAATTTAAACTGGCAGGACTTCAGACTGACCCTCCCCCATACCAATTAACAAATAAGTAGAGGGAGATTGTGGATAAATTTCTATGTAAACCAAAAGAATCTGTTCTTGAGTAATTATAAGAAGCTGCTTAGTTATTTTTACCTCGTTCAATACTGCTAAGAGTTGCACACCAATGAAGGGTTATCAGGGAATATCTGTGATCCAGTGCCAGGGAAATAATCTCACTTAAAGAAAGGCAAACTGCTAAATATTCAATTATTTTAATGTCATTTTTTTAAAAAACCCTGAACTGATTTATTTTTCTTAAGAGGTAGTGGGTGTGCACAATCACACTGGGTACGCATTTACTTAGCTATAACAGATCATCTAATGGTGTCTACAGCTGCGGTAGCTGATAAAGATCTGAATTTGTTAGCCTTCCAACAATTCTCCCTCAAAACTGTATGTAGTGCCTAGGGCACTGTCACAATGCATGTGGTAGCTACTCTAGTGTATAGCGGCTGTGGCCAACTTTCCATTGTGTGAGTTTACAACCCAGTGGATTTATGCTGAGCATAAAACCACTACCCACCTATTCCAAGATGCTTGTAACATGCCAACTCCTATTATCCTCTGTTTACACTGCAATGAAGAAAGCCTTGGAGTATGAATGCCTGTTACACACCCATCACTGCTGCCCAACAACCCCCAGCCATGCAGCAGGAATGAAATGCTTCTGCAGTTGTTTCAGGAGCAGGAACAGCCAATGTGGCTTACTCCTCTGTGCTTAACAGGTACACCCAACCACTCCCTGCCCGCCCTCCCCCACCCCCCCAACAAGTAGTTCTAAAAAAGAATGTAGGGAGCCTTTTCTTCTACTCTTACAAGTTATAGATGGAGAGTAGAATTTTTTGTAGGCAATAATATAGCGCCCCCACCCCTTTATTGTGGACCCCTCCTTGCAGCACTATCAAAAAGACAAAACCTGATAAGTGTAGCTGCTTGTTTGTGTGCTCAGCTATCATCTTCTATAACCAAAGAAATGCGGGGCCCAAATAAATCAATTTACTCAACATTTCTTGAATAGATTCTGAATGGGGCTGCATGGGTTGCAGAGGTATGAGTGGAAGTGAGAACCTTGCAGCTGGTTGTGCAATCATATAGAGATTCTGTGACCCCAGGACTATTCCTGCCACCTGGAAGAAACTTGGCTATGCCTCTACAGTGCACCAGGCAGTGCAACTGGACCAGGCATGTGTTGCTGATATAGGCCAGTAGCAAACTTCTATGAAACAAGTGAGAATCAGCAACATAACTGTCAGGTATAAAAGGGGGTAGATGTGTTAGTCTGTATCCACAAAAACAATGAGGAGTCCCGTGGTACCTTAAAGACTATCAGATTTATTTGGGCATAAGCTTTTGTGGATAAAAAAAACCCCACTTCAGATGCATGGAGTGAAAATTACAGATGCAGGCATAAATTTAGTGACACACGAAGAGAGGGGAGTTATCTTACAAGTGGAGAACCAATTCAGTCAGGGTGGATGTGGCCCCAATAATTGATGAGGAGGTGACAATACCAAGAGAGGGAAAATTGCTTTTGTATTGAGCCAGCCACTCCCAGTCCCTATTCAAACACCAAATTAACGGTGTTAAATTTGTAAATGAATTGTAGCTCTGCAGTTTCTCTTTGAAGTCTGTTTTTTTTTTTTTTGAAGGATGGCTACTTCTAAATCTGTTATAGAATGTCCAGGGAGATTGAAGTGTCCTCCTGCTGGCTTTTGTATGGATCAGAGGGGTAGCCGTGTTAGTCTGGATCTGTAAAAAGCAAGAGAGTCCTGTGGCACCTTTAAGACTAACAGATGTGTTGAAGCATAAGCTTTCGTGGGTGAATACCCACTTCGTCAGTTGCGTCTGACAAAGTGGGTATTCACCCACGAAAGCTTATGCTCCAACACATCTGTTAGTCTTAGAGGTGCCACAGGACTTTCTGTGGCTTTTGTATGTTGCCATTCCTGATGTCTGATTTGTGTCCATTTATTCCTTTATGTAGAGACTGTTGGTTTGGCCAATATACATGGCAGAGGGGCATTGCTGGCACATGATGGAAGATATCACATTTATCACACATAATGATGGCATATATCACACGCAACTGTGCTATTCAGAGACATAATTTCTTCTCTATGCTGCTTCACACAGAGCTTTTAGCAAATCTATAATCTGGCCTTTCATGAAAGAATGCATCTTCTGAGACATTCCATCTGTACTAGATGTGTACTTTCAGTAATCGTGTACATATGGTACATTGTATTGATTGGTTGGCCCCTTCTCATGCTTTTTTTTCTTTGAAGGGATTTTTTTTTTGAATATTTTTTTTCTCAAAAGAAAAAAAATCTGTTTATAATATAAGGTGGAAGAGTCAAGCAAATGTTTTGGTGTTAGGGCTGGTCTATGAGGAAAGCTTACATTGGAATAACTGTGTAGTATCTTTCAAGCCTCTGCTCCTTACCCGTATGAATGTAGTCATTAGAAGGCATCTGCCCTAGACATTTCCTCTCATTTTTTGTCAGATGTTTACCGCTGACTCTGGGTCTCTGATTGCATGTGTAAAATGTGTCAGCTAGGTGTTTCAATAGAATTTGAAATAGATATTCCCACCCATGTGATGAGATGTCACTTACTTCTCAATCTGTCCGTTCAAAAATCCTTATTTCCTTGTTACAACTTCTTCACATATATTAGCAAGAGACCTAGTGCTGACCACCTGATATTTTCATAAAACATCTGAGTAAAATAACTAGCCTGTAGCTTGTTAGAATCATAATAATAACGATCTTTTTTTGACAGTTCTGGGATACTGTAACCTTGCAGAGGTGAGGGATAGCACATAGGAAGGAGGACTATAAAATGCCACTCTTTTCTTTTCCATCCTGCTGCTCCAGGGTTGAATCATTGTGATTTGGGTAACTTCTAATACAGGGGTCGGCAAAGTTTGGCATGCGGCTCACCAGGATAAGCACCTGGGCGGGTTATTTACCTGCTGACGCGGCAGGTTCGTCCGATTGCGGTCCCCACTGGCAAAAGCTGGGCAAAACCTTTTTATAAAACATCATTCGGGTTGATGTGTGAATGTGTCCTTCTCTTAAGATAGTTATAAGATATACTTAAGGTGCCACACCTAAAACAAGTTCTAATAGAATCTGCCTAGAAACTAGCACAGGTGGGTGGGAGGTTCCACTGGGTATTGTGACCAGGTGTGAATCTGTGTGTGAAAGAGAGAAAAGACAAACAGAAAGGCAGAGACAAAAACAAGACAGCCGAGCAGTAGTCTGTGAGCACAGTATGAACCTGGAAAAAGCTAGGTCTATTGCTAGAGATTCTTGCGTCTATAAACTAAGAAACTGCTATTTTCTGTTTTTAGTTTCTCTTGTGTTCGGAGAAGCAGAACTTCTTTTTGTATTCCTTTGGTGTGGGGGAAATAAACAAACCAACCAAGATTGAATCAAAGAGAATATCAAACATTTTCTTCTTCCAGCTGGAATGTCCCTGGGTCTCTAAAATATGGGGCAACAGTATCTTTTTTCCCCTTTACATTTTATTTTTATTATTAAAATCTGGGAGTTACTGTACATCTTATCCCCATTACAGCAATTTGAGCAGAATAACATTGGATGCATTTCTACATTTCATTCTTTGAATTAATTTTGAAGGATTTCTTTTTCCAGAACATTTGTGTTCGTAATAACAAGTGGGCTAATATCCCCAAAACAGCAGCAGGAAGAGCTGGCAATTGTTTCTTAATCAAAGGCTTGTTCCTCAAGGAAGGGGAATAGAGTTTGTTTTTGCAACTTCCCCTGGGAAAAGCCTACATTTTGCCATATGGTATGTAACTATTGTCCTGCCCCAAATCATGGCTTCAAGTAAAAAGAGGGAGGGGGAAAACCAACGCAAACACAAAAGAAAATAGTATATTTCACACTTTAAGGCACATACATCTCTGCATAAGATTTCTGTGGAAAGTACATTTACTTCCATTTCAGCTCTCTAGCATTTCTGGTCACACTTTGTAATACAGAGATTAGAATAGAGATTCAAAGTCTGGAGTAGACTACTGGGTTCTATTTCTGATGTTTCTATGCCTCTGTTTAAACCGGAGTGTTTGGTTTGCAATTCATTTGTTTGTAAAGTACTTTGAGACTTTTGTGTGTGATTATCTATTGTATGGCACATTTTTTAGATGGCCCTCTGACATTAGCTCAAGAAACAATAATCTACCTGATAGGTCACATCACCTAGACTCAGGTTCACTGGGCCATATTCAGAGGTAATGTGTAGAGATTGGAAGGGATGATACACATTGGCAAGCAAGTAACAAGTAAAAAGAAAGCAAACTGGTGTTTGTTTTCCATCACCCTTCGCCTCTGTCTAGCTCAGGGGCGGGCAAACTTTTTGGCCTGAGGGCCACATCAGGTTTCTGAAATTGTATGGAGGGACAGTTAGGGGAGTCTGTGCCTCCCCAAACAGCCACGTGTGGCCCGGCCTCCACCCCCTATCTGACCCCTCCCCTGCTTCTTGCCCCCTGATGGCCCCTCCCGGGACTCCTGCCCCATACAACCCCCTCCCTCCCCCGTGTCCTGACGGCCTCCCCAGGACCCCTGCCCCATCCACTCCTCCCTGTCCCCTGACTGCCCCCAGAACCCCTGTCCACTCACTGCTGCCCAATCCAACTCCTCCTCTCGTTCCTGGCTGCCCCCCTGGAACCCCTGCCCCATCCAACCACCCCTTCTCCCTGTCCCCTGACCACACCCGGAACCCCTGGCCCTGACTGCCCCCCGCCGCCCCATCTAGACCCCCCTTCCTGACTGCTCCCCCTGGAATCCTTGCCCCCATTCAACCCCCCTGTTCCCCACCCTCTGACCTCCCTGCCCCCTATCCACACCCCCATACCCTGACCACCACCCTGAACTTCCTTGCCCTCTATCCAACCCCCCCGGCTCCCTGCCCCCTTACCGCGCTGCCTGGAGTACCGGTGGCTGGCGGCACTACAGCCGCACACCCCAGAGCACCAGGACAGGTCGTGGTTCTGTAAGAGCCCTGCTGCCCACAGCATTGCGCCAGTGGCAGGGCGAGTTGAGGCTCGGGGGAGGAGGAACAGCGGGAGAGGGGCCGGGAGCCAGCCTCCCGGGGATGTAGGTCAGGGGCTGGGCAGGAGGGTCCCACGGACCGTAGTCACCTCTGGTCTAGCTGTTTGTTTTTTATTTCTATTGTTAACTCCTCAGGGCAGGAATTGTTCTTTCTTTTTTTTTTTTGTCTGGCAATCACTTAGCTCATAGTCAAAGCTGCCATAAAAATATTAATTCATAATAATGAATCTGAGCTAATATTCCATGTATCCTTGAGTGTGCTTGGTTCTGTGCAGACATGGCAGGTGAGAGATCCTCTACCCAAAGAGCTTACAGTCTAAGCAAACATCATACAGACTGAAATGAGGAGAAAGAATCAGATGCAACAAAAAAGTGATCTTCACTCCTATTTTGATCAGATATTGTAGCCTTTGCCTTTTAATTGTTTGACCCAGGACCCTGGGTTCTCTATTACTGCATGTAATATTTTAGTAACCATATTAAATTATTCAAAGGGGACTAAGAGTCTAACCTGGTATAACTTCTATTTTGGGGGGATGATGTAAGTTTCAGCAACTAATTCCTTTGTTTAGACTTAGGTTCACCTCTGAATCTGACCCACTCTTCCTGTTCATAGTAGTTCTTTCAACCATTCAAAAGTTGACAAGAATGGTGACATCACTAGTATCACAGGCAACACAGACAGAAAGGGAAAGACAATCACAATCAAAAGCCCATTTAAAATGTGACTAGCAAAATGTTAATGCTAAAGGGAATTCTGTGGATAAACTCTTACACAATGGTGGGATATTAGACCACCAAACAGTCAGAAATACTTCTTCAGTGGTAACTTTCCTGTCTCAGTCTTTAAAAGGAGCCAAACTTTGGAGCCTTAAAAGTGAACCATTGTCTCAGAGAAAATTACTACCTTTACAAGGTTAGATCTTTCAAACATTAAGGAATGTTCCTAGCACAAGAAACATATTTGAAATTGCAAAATGAACCTGTGTGTGTGAGAGATACAACATATTTAATGAACATTATGTATTAGAAAGTAATTTTACTGCTGAACGTAATTCCTCAGTCTTGAAGTACTTATCTCTTTCCATCCTCATTTTAAACTTAAATTAATATCCATAACAATGCGTGATTTCCCAATTTATCACTATCTTGGAATTACTGTACTCTTAAAGAGTTAGACATTTTAGCCAATTGTTCTATATGGTAATCTATTAAACATTCTTTGGAAAAAATGAAAATATTAAAGGCTGCATAAACATTACTTCTTACAGGAAATTCCTTGCTTTGTACACTCCAAAGAGTTAAAAGACCATGGTTGTTCTAATGTTCAGTTCTATCTCAAATGGATATCGTATATATGAAGGTGTGGGTCTGCTCTAAAAAGTGACTTCGGAAAAGCAGCATTAAGGAACTTCATATCTACTATGCCCTACTGATTTCCAGAACAACTTTTTTCATTTTCTAAGGAAAAAAAAATATGTTTGTTTTTGAACCAGTCAGACTTGGAAACTCAGCTTGGATTCTCAAAGACAGGCTATTTTTTTAAATTAATGATAAAAAAGATACAACAATCCTAATACTGCCTCCAGCTATACCTGTACAATCCCATTTTCTGCAAATTAATCCCCCAATTACACCTGTGTAGTCATTTGGCCTATACTGAAGCTTCAGGGGTATAACTGACATTCAACCTGGAAAACATTGAGGTCACATAGATGGCCCTGTTTTCAAATCTTTTATAAATGTACTGATGTGAGAAATAGAAAATAATCCAGTTTACTCTCCTGTAGCTGGATAGATTGTGCAATATATTAAAAATTATAATAAAATATAACTATAAATTATAATAAACCCTAATATAAAAATGTACTTATTCAGTAGATAGATATAACTGACTAGACACAGGAAACATCTATTGAATAAGAAGGTACCATTTTCACATAGTCACTTCTTTAGAGGAATTCTGCACTTTTTAAAACTGACTGATTAGGTATGATCAAGGTTAGTTTTTTGTAGTTGTCTAGGACTTAAAGTCTCTTGTCTAAAAGCCAGTAAGCAGTTAATTTGTTTGAGTCGGAAGATGTACCATGTTGATCACCTGTTTCCTGGGAAACAGATACTATAATAAGATCGATGGTTCAGAAATAAAATCCAGGGACCAAACTCCAGATCAGGAAATTGTGGGTTTTAATTAAGGGCCATCTTTAATTATGTTAAACACTGTGAACAAACAAACAAAATTCTACTAAGGCCCATTTCTAATTTGATTTACAGAACATGGCCAGACCAGTTTTGTTTTTGTTCTTTTTTTCAGGATTTATTGTATTATGAATTCTCATTAGTGACATATTCTCCCTAGTTGGTGTCCAAACTGTACAACCCTAGTTCTTGTTATGACTGGGCTGTTTGGTTACTCGAGCAAATGGAACTATTATGAACCCAACAGTGATGGTGATAACTACTTTCTATTTGCATGTTCCTTAGTGAAGTTCATTTTAAGTTTATTTTCAATGTGGAATTTTCAATGGGGCCAAAGAGAATTAGGACCCAACTCCCATGGACTTCTACAGGAATCTGTGTACCTAATTCCCTTGGGGAAGGTAAGGAAGTGATATTCTTCCAAGCTCCACTCTTAAGATAAATTCCACCCAACTGAGTTGTCGTCCCCTCCTGCCCCCCAAAAAGTTGATCATTGCAGTGAATATGCCCCTGGCCTCTGCAAGACTCTTTGGGCTTGTTTTCTTCTTGATTAGGAGGGGAAAAAAACAAGTATGGTTTCTCCCAAATAACACCTACTCGTGGCACCAAAAGGAGATGTCAATCTCAGAAAATTGTGTGCATTTCTGACCCTCTTCCTCCTTTTTTACACAGGGAAGGAAATAGTTAACAATATTGATATTCTAATTATCACTGGGTGTCTGCATTAACTCCTCACTGAGAGGAGTGAGGCAGGTCACACCTCTCAGCTCCATTGTTCCAGGTTCTCTGAAGACTCGTTTCTGCATTGGTTATACGTTTTTAGATTTTCTTCATAACCATAACAGCAACAAGTCATTTTTTTTTAATGAAAGCTGAGATTCTGGAGAATAAAAGTTACCTTCAGAGAGATGCTAGTATCATGTACAGGCATATGCCAGATGTTTCTGAATGCAGGTTGAGTGTGACATCTCAACATGAGCTTTCATAGACTACCTGGGCAGGCTCTTATGATTTCAGTTTTTATTTTCATTTATTTGTAGGCTTTTTCTTTCCTAAACTAGCATGAGTTTTGTCTATATTTGTTGACATTTAGCAAAGGTCATCATTAGCACAGTTAAATTATGCTATGTTAACTGAAATTATCTAACTTCTGAGCAACATCAGGCAGTGTCAATTTATAGCCCTATTTCATGCATAATATCTTGAAGGGAGGAGCAACATGTTTTTTTCCATACAGTGATGATTTGTGTTATCTTTACTGCAGTTCACATCCTTTTTGCTAGAATGTGACACAGCGTGGCAGAAAATAGACACTTGAAACTATGTCAGCAATAGCATTTGCTTCTATAAAAATGATGCAACAAGCAAGTTGGCTTCTAATGTCAACAAGATAATATGCCTGTTTTGTCTTATTACCCCTGCATTATTTTTCAGACTCAGAGGCGCTATTACATGCTCTTTCATACGCTGTTCTGCTTTAATACTGCAGTGATATAATTTTTGTCATCACTGCCTTTGTCTCCTTCTTGACATGCTCTCCTATTCTGTAGCCAGTGTTGTCATTTACCTTAATAGTTCAGTTAGTTATTCCATTGCTTACACAATCATCTCACAATGTCTACAGATAATTGTGCATATTTGGGGTAAAATCCCTGCAAAACTCCCATTGAGTTCAGGTTTTCACTTTTTTGTAAAAAAAAATAGAGAGTTCTAAAAATATAATAGAGAGGGTGGTCTGAGAAAAACAAAACAAGAAAGTGGGAGTCAGGACTTGTGGTTCTGACACTGATTTGTTATGTAAATTTGAGCAAGTCACTTAATCTCTCAGTGCCACAGTTGTAAAATGTATACGATAATACTTATTTACTTGGGAGTAGATAAGCTTAAATAAGTTATATACTTGCAAAATGTGATGTGACAAAATCCCATCCATCTTTTAGCAATGTAATTTCTCTGCCTGAATTTGTTTTGGCTTATCATTTCAGTACTTTTTCTCAACATTTTGAACTATACTAAATAAAAAGAGAACATTAGAATCTTTATTTTCCACTGCTTTGTACACCTGTCATCACTCAGACTTGTGCAAAGGGAGTGAAAAATGTGTATAAAACCACCATGTGAAAATAGCAGTGTTTTATTTACTTTGTACAAATGTGGATGACTAGGTGACCACTCCTGTGCCCACTGATGTTTGTAGGATAAGGGGCTGTGATCACTGAACACCACCAGGTGAATGGCAATCTCCCAACAAGTTCAATAGGGTGGGATCAAGTCCTTGCTGAACAATCAGGCAGTTAATCTGAAAATAGAAGTTAGGATACTCTTTTTAAGCCAGTACAACTACTATAATTCACTTTTTCTATTGCATCTGTTCATATGTGGCCTGAATTTCTACTGCATTGTACCTTGAGTAGTCATTTGGACCACTGCGAAGTTAAGGAAAAACACTGCCAGAATGGTAACATCTTGTGTACCCCTTTTGCATTTGCATTGTACAGATGTAACAGACTTAACAGACTACAAGGTGCAAAGCAATGAAGAATCAGCCCCATGTATTGGTATGGACAGTCAACTTTTCATGTTTCAAGTGATACCAAACTCAAACAATTTGTGGGGCTCTTGGAGGAGGCTTTTGGTGCCATTCTATATTCTTATTTATTCCAGTTAGTTGACTTTCCATATTTTTTTCCTGTGCACATGCAAATTAACAACTTATTTTGGTGCATTGCCCCGCTATTAATTATGGTGGCTATGCTAGCTTGGTTGCTTTGTTTAGGTTTACAGAAGTCATTATGCTAAAGTTTTGAGATTGCAGGAACAGATCTATTTTAGCCTTTTGGAAAGATATGGGGCAGGTTTTGGAACTAGAATGAACTGGAACCTACTAAAGCAAAGCCCTTGTTGACCAGTGCACAGAACACCCTCACCCAGAATCATTTTGAAGGATGGTACAGATGAAGAATCATTGCTGAATAAGGCCTCTATCTTCCTTTTGAGAAAGAAAAGTTTTGAAAAGCGGGTCAGCACTGTCCTGGAAAGTATCAATCTATTTTCATGTGGGATATATGTAACAAGACATTAGTAGACATGTAAATTGAAATATGCTCCTTGCCAGCTGCTTAATGTCATTACTATAGACATACAGTAAGGACTCTTGATCAATAGGCACTTAATTGCCTTCCAGGTCCCTCAAAACTCTTCTTTTTGTCTCCTATAATGTTACCCCTTCTGCTTCATAAGGATGTCCACCTTGAATGCCTATTTGTCTGCTTCTCTCAAAAAGATCTCCATGCTCTTTTTGTTTTTTTTCATGCTTGGAATGGCCTTTCTTGAGTTAATCATAAAATCACTACTCTCTCTTCCTTCAGGTCTCTCCTCTAGACAGACTCACTTCTGCTATGACACATTCAAAAAATAAGCTAACCAATTTAGGGAGCTAATTTTATTATTTTATTTTAGTAAGATTTCTTGTCATGAAAGTGTTCAATTGACAGTCTATGTAAGCACATTATCTTAATTTTTATGTTCTGTTTCTTCCCTCTTTTTTAATGTCACACTTGCTGGATATTATCTGAAATTAGAGTGCAAGCATTTGGAAGCAAGGACAGTGTCTTCATATATGTTTTTACACTGCCTAGCAAAATGCAGCACTGATACTCATTGAGGCTTCTAGGTGCTTCCACAAATAACTCATACAATTGCATGTTCTTCTGGTCACTAATCTAAAGGAATTTGTTAGCAGGAGATTTGTGCAAAATGTGTGAGGCCTGAGATTCCTAACAAGCCCCCTCTACAAAACCGCATAGTGGAATTGAAAGATTCATAAGTGTTAAACATTTTTTCAGAGACCTTCCAGAGAACAAAGGTTAAAGAGTCTATAAGGTCAAGAGGGTTAAAATAGCAGGTGTTGTGTGTATAGCAAGTTGTGAGGAAGAAGGAATAAGAAATTGACTTTCCCATTTCATTCATAGCAACAGTGTTACGTGTTCATAAATTTATATTATTTCCCTCTCTTCAAAAGAACCATTGAAATGTACTACCACATTGTATTCAAAGTTCAGTCTTGATTTTGATCTTGTTGAAAGGAATACACTTCAAGTATTTTGACACCTAATCCTCGCTACTCACTTTTATCATTTCAGATTGAGGTATAAGTAACCACTTCCAGTACCTGTGATAACCAAGACTGAAAAATATCTTATCTGCAGATAATGGAAGGTGCTCCTTGGAACTCCAGACCCTTGATATCTCAGTGTAAAGGATGTCTGTCTTCTTTTGCCTAGGGTTTTCAACATTGTGGCATGACATCAGGGAAAAATGTGATATATGCAAGCTACAAAGTGCTTTTAAAGAGAAAAATCTGTTATATAATCAAAGGAGATTAATGCATATGAAACCTTCACCGGGTATGTATGGGCAATATAGAGTGTTAATAAGGTCCTGGAGAGTGGTAAAAGATTAAAACAAACAGGCACTTTATTGCCGTAACAAAAATTTCTCATGAGATGCTATCATTAGGTAGATCATTACAGGTATTTTTTGTCATCTTGTATTGTAAACTGAATTGGCATTAACTGGGCCGATGTTTTGCACAATAAACTATAAAATAAGGATTTATGATGGCAGCAGAAGCTACATAAAATTTGTTTGTGGTGCTGAATGTTATACATAGGATCCTGAGATAAGGGAACAGAGGTCTCACAAGAACTCTTTTAGGTACTAAACATGAGCAAAGAGTACTTCATCCACCTGCTGTAGCAACCCCCCAAATATCCACTTTAGCCATAAGACTAGTTCAAGAAGATGGTGACTCCTGAAGGGATATCACCATGGCCAAGTGACAGGGATCATCAAAAACTTGGATTAATTATAACATTAGCTATAGCCTGACAGCTATAGGTATAGAGACACAATAAAGTGTAGGGGAGCAGAATAATATGTTGATCAGCAAGACGGGACGATTTAAATGTCACTTGGCTGTCAATAAACCCTCAATGTTAAGTTGTAAGACTCGGAATGCGGGCCTGATGGTATGGGAACTGCAGGACTGCACGTTCTTAGGGCTACCAAAAGAGGTGATACTGAGATTCTTCAAGTATGAGCTTGCAGATTCAGTTTGCTAGGAGGATCATTAGCTTACCCGGACTGTGCCATTTGAAGCCCAATGATAACATAAGTTTTGAGGTCGTGCATCAAATCTGGATCAAACAAGTCAAGGAAGATTTTTTGTTTGTTTTTATCTAGTTTTTTTAAAAGAGAAACAAGTGTGATCAGCCCATCTTGCTGATCAACATATTATCGATGTGATCTGAATACAAGAAACTCATGTTTTATTTAATGAAGCTGGTCAATACAAGATTGATGGCTTCGACCTGATATGCCTTGCTGCACATTCAAAGCACGGCCGTGCCACATATGATTGGGCCACCATGGCAGACGCAGTCCATTTGTTATCCACTGAATACTGAGATGTCATCAAGATTGACGCATTTCAGATAGCAAACATCTGTAAGCCACCTAGCTTACACACACACCCTTTATCTACTGAAGTCTGTACCCCTGCTCACATTTTCCAAGTTATGGAATTGGGGATAGCAAGAAAATCTGGGAACAGAACAAAATAAAACTTCACTCCAGTATTTCAAAACTCTTCAGGGCCTTGTGTCTGAAGTCATTAAACACCAGTCTGTTGGCTTCAGGAAAGGCAGTCCTTAGAAGCAATGTCAAATCGCTGGGTTAAAACGAACCAATGAAATAAAGTGCAATGAAGTCTAAGGGACACAAATGGCTCTGTTAACGTGTGTTCAAGCGAACACATCTGGCTATTCTGGCTGATGTTTTCACTGCTAATGGACCATGCAGCTGTTCCTATCCGATAAGGAAAGTCAGAGGAGAGTGTGTCTTGAGCAGAGCCCTGTGGAAAATAAATTAATGACACAATGATTAGTCATACAGAGGACATTCAGACGAGTGACAGTGGCTTTCAGGAGCTAGTACAGCATGCTATAGCGTGTGTCAAGTGGGCAAGAGCTGTTAGTTTAAAAAATTTACACATTAAAGCTACTGTAGTTTGGTTTTACAGCTCTCTACTTTACACTACCAAGAAAACTTTTTTAAAAGAATAGACTATTGCTTTCAAATATAAACATATGTGTCTGTTTTTACAGTTGAAGTCATTCCCTCCCTTGATTTACTAGCTACTAGTTCTGACATTATGACACATTTCCAGCTCTATCATGCTACATCCCTAGCAGAATTTCCAGTTTGATTTAAAGCCATGTATGATCTAAAACAAAAGAATAAGACCTACATTTTCTAGGCTGGGTCCTAGATTAAAAATTGACTGGAAAATCTCTCTCTACTTACAATATCATACTGAAGAAAAAAAAAAGAAAAAAAACAAGCCTCATCTCTTAAATATCTAATGGAATACATTTTAAAATTACCCTATCAAATCTCTGGAAAACTTGCTACTTCATTGAAAAATCCTATAACTTTAACAGAGATGCTTAAAGACAAATTAAATTAAAGGGTGGCCTTCTAACAAATCTTATGTTCCAGAAAGAAAATCAGATACAACTTTATTTCTATAGAACAACAAGGAAACAAGTTGTTCCAGAGATTCCTTTGTAATTATTTCTGACAAATTGGTAATCTATACACTTTTATATGCAAGGCACTCTTTCCCATCTCCATTTCCACTGACATGCCATGTGCCCAGTTCTGCATGTTTCTCTAGGCAGGTGGATTCCTGTATCAACATTGAGTACCTTGCAGGATCAGGGTCTATCTTACAGTAGAAGAGTACAGGCTAATTTAACTTTTACCCTGATGTTGTTGGTTTCACGTTTCCTAACAATGGCAGACTATATGAGTTATATGGCATCAGATCCAGAACTCACTGAAGTTAAAGGGCATTGGGTTAGGTCACTAATTGCTACAGCATTCTGATCTGTTACAGCATTCCAGAAAAGGCATTTAGAAGTGTGACAGTGGGTTTCAGGAACTAGTTTAATTTAACATAACATTACAACTTCCTGAGGCCTTCCTGAATATTCTTAGGGTGGTGCAGCACTACACTGCCTCCAACTCACAATTGTGCCATAGAGGAGCTTAAAGGAAATAGCTTACATTTTCCAAAGGCAATAGACTCTGATCTCACACCAGTGAAGAGCTAGAGTAATCACACTGAAATCAATGGTGTTTAAAAACAAAAGAAAATCTGTTTTTAAGAGCAATTGAAATATCCGGGGGGCGGGGGGAGGGGTGCAAAACTAGGGTTACCATACGTCCGTTTTTTCCCAAACTTGTTCGGCTTTTCGGCAATCAAACCCCCATCCGGGGGGAATTGCCAAAAAGCCGAACATGTCCGGGAAAAATACTGGCCAGGCACTTCCTCTCCCGCGGCTGCTCTGCTCCTCCCCGGACTCAGACTTCGGCTCTGTTTAAGAGCCAAGCTGCCCGAGCCAGCGCTACCGGCTTCGGGCAGCCCCCGTGCCTCCGGACCCTGCGCCGCCGGAGCAGAGCAGCTGGAGCCGGGGAGGAGAAGTGCCCGGCCGGCGGCTGGGGTCCGGAGGCACGGGGGCTGCCCGAAGCCGGTAGCGCTGGCTCGGGCAGCTTGGCTCTTAAACAGAGCTGAAGTCTGAGTCCGAGGAGGAGCAGAGCAGCTGGAGCCCGGGAGGAGAAGTGCCCGGCCGGTGGCGCAGGTCCGGAGGCATAGGGGCTGCCCGAAGCCCGAGTGCTACCGGCTTCATGGTTTGCCGGGCAGCCTCCAGACCCTGCACCCCCGGCTGGGCGCTTCCCCTCCCGGGCTCCAGCAGTGCTGGGGATGCGCCGGCCAGGGGCGCAGGGTCTGGAGGCTGCCCGGCAAACTGTAAAGCCAGTAGCGCTCGAGCAGCCCTTTTCGCATGGCTGGGAGGGAGGAGGGGGAGTTAGGGCGGGGACTTTGGGGAAGGGGCGGGGAAAGGGCGGAGTTGGGGCGGGGGGCGGAGGGGGGAAGGGGCGGGGCCGGGTGGAAAGGGGGCGGGGCTAGGGCCCGTGGAGTGTCCTCTTTTTTATTTTTTAAATATGGTAACCCTATGCAAAACCCCAGAAGCCTTTCCAGAAACAGCTGGGAGCATTCAGTGCCAAGTACTTAATGAGGGCAAGTCAGTTACCTTTGCATATATTTTGTGTGCAGGTAACTTCATAACTGCATCAATCTGCATACCACATTTCATTGCTTTCCGTGACTAATGTTTGAGAGCTGTACTTAAATTACAAGACTGTTTTGTATCCATTTTATACCCTAGATCCCAAAGCTGAGGACAGATGAAATAGGGGCAAAAAAAAGAAGCAATTTAGTAATTTGGACCCAATTTTTAAAATGCTCATTTTCAGAAATATGTCCATCCCTTTCAGAGATACTGATTTTTTTCTTTGTTTCCACTGTTGTCACCTATCTTTGAAGCTGTCTTTCAGGGAACTAAAGGAAATTTATTCTTTTGCCTAGTTTATTTTATTGAACTAGTAAAAACACTGTGGAAGATGGAGTTCCAATAATGATTATTCTTAATTTGTTTAATTTATTACTGCAGTACCAGATGTTGGTTACAAGTCATCTCTTATAATTCATGTGACTCAGTTAAAAATTATGATCAAAATGTAGATATAACTTTCTTTTGGCCCTAATTCTGCACTATTAATGTTAATGGGAGCTGATCATTTACTTAAATGAGTGTAGGATCAAGCCTGATTTCCCAGCATGAGGAGGGACAGATTAAAAAAAAAAACATTATTTAATAGTTAAATATCATTATTTATTATTAGTAGTGCTGCAGTAGCACTAGGTTCCCCAGTCAAGGCCCAGGACCACATTGTGCTAGGGTCTGTACAAATACGACCGTCCCTGTTGCAAAATATTTAAAATCTAAATAGCAGGGTAAGGCTGATTCTCTGCTGTCTTGCAATTTACGTAATCATTTACTCCAGTGTGAAGTGAGAGAGAAATGCTGTTGAATCAGAATTCTCCACCTATCTATATTGATGGCAGGAATTTATTTTCACTCTACACCGGTGTAAATGGGGTACAAGGCAGTGGAGAGAGAGAGAGAGAGGACTGGAAACAATTAGCTGTATTGCAAAGACCTCGAGATAGAATGGGGGCTTTTTGCAGGTTTGGTTGGACAATATACACACTTTCTTAACATATAACACAGAGAACACAGAATGGGCCACTCTCTTACCACTTCAAAAGTTATTTCTCCTCCCTTGGTATCCTGCTGTTAATTGATTTATCTTGTTAGGCTGACCTAACACTTGGTAAAGCAACCCACATCCTTTCATGTATTTATACCTGCTCTTGTATCTTTTACTTCATACATCTGATGAAGTGGGTTCTGGCCCATGGAAGCTTATGCCCAAATAAATTTGTTAGTCTCTAAGGTGCTACTCCTTGCTTTTTTGTTGTTGTTTTTTACAGAAGAGAATAGAGACATATTTTCCATTGCAAATTTTTCTGTAAAATTAATAGTCTACTTGGATTCTTTGACTTTATTTAAATTTAGTAATCAAATATTAATGATATTTCTAATTATTATGCATTTGTTTTAAAAATACTTTTTCTGTGGAGAATGCATATGATAATCCATTGGCTTCTAAAACAACTCTACACGTAGCTAACAAACCTACATATTCTATGTAATAGCCATAATGTTTTTTTGCACTGGGTTAACAAAGCAAACTCCTCTAGTCAAAAAAAAGCTTAGAAAGTGCTAGGCTTGGCAAATATATATTTGCCTTTTTGACTTGGATATTATTTGTTTTTGTCAAACTCTACCCTGAGCTCTTAATTATGTTTACTAGCCACAAGTGCATTTTTAGGTGATTCAGATGACCTTTAAAGGGCCTGCAGCAGATGGTGGAAAGTCTGTGTTCTGTGCAGTATTCTGTTTTGTCTGTTAAATAAGTATCTAATTACTCCCAGTCTTATCTTATTTCAACACTGTGTCACTAAATTACTTACATGGCTGTAACTGAAGTAATCCTTTGCCAATCTGATAAGCTTTAGCTTAACTTTTTGGGAAGTAACCTTGCACCTCATAATACATTTCTTTGTGCAGGTTAGAGCATTTTTCAGTACTTTCCATGCAGGTGAACCCTTGTCTTCATGCAACCCTACTGAAGTCAATGGGGGATCTGCTCAGGTTGCATCCACAGAGAGTTCACTGCAGGATCAGGGTCTTACTATATATTCAAAATATTCTGAGGTTTTACAGAGTGACCAGTTCTTCAGCAGCAGGATTTGAAGGAGTTGAAGAAACACTATTCCCTACAAAGAAAACATTTTGGGATAGCTTACGAACACTGCTAGTCACTACTTCATAAAGTAAATGGAACTCCCTTGTTCATTTACTTTTTATCTGTCAAATATAAGTTGGATTGAATCCTTGCTGTATAATGTAATAGCAGGTCTTCAGTCTAGTAGCAATATTTTTCTCCATTTTTTTTCCTTCTCTGCTTTCACATCAGTTGTACTACTTTGGAAATGACCACCACAATATTTTAACCTCGTTTATTTCAAAGGAAATTAAATGAACACAATTTGGTGTCATTCAAACTACATCTTATTGTATGATGGCACCATCCTATCTTGGACACTTCTGAAATTATTTAAACCCCTGTATGTTCTGTTTACATCATGACATTCCACCATTCCATGATGTTATATCATCACAACTTCCTCATATGATGACATTCATAGTCTCTTCTTTCTCCACACCTGACTGCTGGGAAAAAAAGGCTGTCTTAGCTCTATTTACCTTTGTATAGGCTGTAAGTGCAGAAGGTGCTACACTCTTACATGATGAAATTCTAGCGGCTTTATTTCCCCTTTAACCTGTACGGTAAACTCAGACGGTCCCATAAAACTGGCTGATTTGATCAGTGCTCTCCATGAAGCATGACAGGAGATATACTTTGCATTTATCCTTGTGTTTGACCAAAGTCCTCCATGTAGGAAGGAACAATCAGTTGCACACATACAAAATGGGAAATGACTGCCTAGGAAGGAGTACTGAGGAAAGGGATCTGGGGATCATAGTGGATGACAAGCTAAATATGAATCAAAAGGGTATCACTGTTGGATGGGGGGGAAGCAAACATCATTCTGGGATATATTAGCAAAACTGTTGTAAGCAAGACACGAGAAGTAATTCTTCTGCTCTACTCTGTGCTGATTAGGCCTCAACTGAAGTATTGTGTCCAGTTCTGGGCACCACATTTCAGGAAATTGGAGAAAGTCCAGAAATGAGCGATAAAAATGATTAAAGGTCTAGAAAACATGACCTGTGAGTGAAGATTGAAAAAATTGGGCTTGTTTAGTCTGGGGAAGAGAAGACTGAAAGAGAATATAACAGTTTTCAAGTACATAAAAGGAGAATGGAGAAGATTTTTTTCCCCTTAACCTCTGAGGATAGGACAAGAAGCAATGGACTTAAATTGCAACAAGGGAGGTTTAGGTTGGACATTAGGAAAAACTTCTTAACTCTCAGGATGGTAAAGCACAGGAATAAATTGCCTAAGGAGATTGTGGAATCTCCATCATTGGAGATCTTTAAGAGCAGGTTAGACCTGGTGGAATGGCCTAGATAATACTTAGTCCTGCCATGAGTGAAGGGGACTGGATTAGAAGACCACTTGAGGTCCCTTCCCATCCTATGTTTCTATGATTCTAAGTTATTGAACTAAAAATGAAATAACTGACTGAAATGTTTTGTCCTGTGTTATACAGCAGGTTCCTTCTGGCCTAATATTCCTTTTGTTATCATTCCATTCACTTTCCCTGATCAGATTCCCAGAGCATTAAAGCAAAATACAGGAACATGAAGAACCAAGATGCAGCTTAACAACCCCATAAAGTCAGGCTTCTGAGTGCCTGTAAATCCTTTATAAAATGACCCCTTTTTAAGTTCTTCCTATGGGCATGATATTCACAATTTATTTTTTTGATAAATATGCCACTGAATCTAATAATATTGGCTTTTGTAATTAATGTCCAGTAGAGTGGAGACAGATTGTGGCATGAATGCCTGACAAAAGGACCATACCATTTATTTGCCAACCTATCTCCCATTCCATTCTGAGTAAAGGAAGAAGTTTGACCAGCTCTGTGCCAGGGAAGCATTATTACTAGCACTCTAGTTGCAGTTATTGCATGATGACTTGTAAAAGAGCTTGTTTTGTGGTTTATATTTTTACATTTGCTTTCATGCAAAATTAAATTAACATTATATTATCACCCTCCAGGCATGTTGCTGTAATTTCAATTATATTGGATACAAGATCCAAATACACAATATCAGCTTTTGATTATTTAGCTAATTTACTCCCTCTAAGCCAGGCATTATTTTTCTTAGTCCCTTCACAAAACCAAATTCTATAAGTAGTCTCCTGGCATGCAGTAAAAGGCTCCTTTCTAATATAAAATAGCTGGCAGTTTATTGTACTTGTGCTACAGACAGGGCCGGCTCTAGGATTTTTGCCGCCCAAAGCAAAAACAATTCCCCCCCCCCCCGTTTTTTAATTACCCCACCACCCCCGGCCCCGCCTCAACTCCACTCCTTCCCCAAATCCCCAGCTCTGCCTCCTCCCCGCAGGCTCTCAAGCCTAGGAGGGAGGGAGGGGGAGAAGCGGCGCGCGAAATGGCTGTTTCCCGCGCCGCAGCCGCTCGGGATCCCCCCCTCCCTCCCAGGTTTCAGAGCCTGGGAGAGAGGGGGAGACTCCGAGTGGCCGCGGCGCGGGCACCGCTTCTCCCCCTCCCTCCCAGGTTTGAGAGCCTGGGAGGGAGGGCGAATAGAGGCGCGCTAATCAGCTGTTTCGCACGCCAGGGCGAGCTAGGGCGGCCGGGGCACATTTTTAGGGGCGGCATTCTGGCGCCGGCCATGCCGCCCCTAAAAATGTGCTGCCCCAAGCACCAGCTTCTTTTGCTGGTGCCTAGAGCCGGCCCTGGCTACAGATGCAGATATAGGCTGAAGTGGTTTGGAGGAGATAAAATCAGAGATTCCCGGCTGTTGCTGCACAACCACAAATAGTGCTGAAGCCATACAGCAGAATGCAAGGCAGCCTTGCAGCTGGGGATACCAGTGATGGCCTAGGCTGGTGCCAGTGACTCTTCAGGGAGAATGTCAGGTTTAAAAATAGCAGATGTTTTTATGTTAGTTGTGGATTATGACATGTAGAGCCAGATCATGTCTGGCTCAGGGCATGGGCCTGGCACAAAAGCTGTTTGACCAGAGAGAATGTCAGTTGCTAGTGACCCCTGGAGCTGGACTCCCCACTGTGAAAGAGAACAGCTTTGTTGCCCTATTCTCACACTACAGCACTGAGTGGAGGTGATCAGCTGCAGCTGGGAGCCTGCACTGCCCCTTCCTAAGAGGGAAGAGAAGTGTGCATTCTTTTTGTGGGTCAAGGATGCTCCAGGAGGCTTTGTGTAGTTGAGGCAATGCTTCCTTGAGCTCCCACCACTGGATTATACATTAGTGCCCCTATTTTGTCAAGTATTTATGAAGCAGATTACTCAATTGAGTGGCACCTATGAAAATCCCATTGAAATCAATGGGCTGGTCCACACTAACCCCCAAGTTCGAACTAAGATACGCAACTTCAGCTACATGAATAACGTACCTTAGTTCGAACTTAAAGGTACTTACTAAAGGTAAACACGCGGCAGGCAGGCTCCCCCGTCGACTCCGCCTACTCCTCTCGCGGAGCAGGAGTACCGGCGTCGACGGCGAGCACTTCCGCGATCGATCCCAGAAGACTGATTGCTTACCGCCGAACCCAGAGGTAAGTATAGACATACCCAATGGGTCTAGTGACATAAGTCGAACGTGTGTTTCCACACTAAGGACAGTAATTCGACTGTGTGAGTCCACACTAACGGGGCAAGCGTCGACATTGGAAGCGGGGCACTGTGGGCAGCTATCCCACAGTTCCCGCAGTCCCCGCTGCCCATTGGAATTCTGGGTCGAGCCCCTAATGCCTGCTGGGGGAAAAAATGTGTTGAGGGTGGTTTTGGGTAACTGTCGTCATCCAACCGTCACTCCCGCCCTCCCTCCCTGAAAGCGCCGGCGGGCAATCAGTCCGCGCACTTTTCTGCTGAGTGACAGCGCGGATGCCACAGCACTGTGAGCATGGAGCCCGCTGCGACCATCGCTGCAGTTATGGCCGTTGTCAACACCTTGCACCTTATCAGCCACCTTTTCCAGAGGCAGATGGTGAGAAATCGGGCGAGGAGGCTACGGCAGCGCGATGAGGACATGAAGTCTGAGAGTGGCACAGACCTGTCACAAAGCACGGGACCCCGCGCCATGGACATCATGGTGGCAATGGGTCATGTTGATGCCGTGGAACGGCGATTCTGGGCACGTGAAACAAGCACTGACTGGTGGGACCGCATAGTGCTGCAGGTCTGGGATGAATCCCAGTGGCTGAGAAACTTTCGCATGCGGAAGGGAACTTTCCTTGAACTTTGTGAGTTGCTGTCCCCTGCCCTGAAGCGCAAGGACACCCGGATGCGAGCAGCCCTGACTGTCCAGAAGCGAGTGGCCATAGCCCTCTGGAAACTTGCCACGCCAGACAGCTACCGGTCAGTCACGAACCACTTTGGCGTGGGCAAATCTACCGTGGGGGTTGTTGTGATGCAAGTAGTCAAGGCAATCGTTGATGTACTGCTGTCAAAGGTAGTGACCCTGGGAAACGTGGAGGTGATCATAGATGGCTTCACAGTGATGGGATTCCCAAACTGCGGTGGGGCCATAGATGGAACTCACATCCCTATCTTGGGACCGGACCACCAGGCCAGCCAGTACATTAATCGAAAGGGCTACTTTTCCATGGTGCTGCAAGCACTGGTGGACCACAGGGGACATTTTACCAACATCTACGTCGGATGGCCGGGCAAGGTTCATGACGCTCGTGTTTTCAGGAACTCTGGTCTGTTTAGCCGGATGCAGGAAGGTACTTACTTCCTGGACCACAAAATAACTGTTGGGGATGTGGAGATGCCTATAGTGATCCTCGGGGACCCAGCCTACCCGCTAATGCCATGGCTCATGAAGCCCTATACAGGCACCCTGGACAGTGAAAAGGAACTCTTCAACTACCATCTGAGCAAGTGCAGAATGGTGGTGGAGTGTGCTTTTGGACGTCTCAAGGGGAGATGGAGAAGCTTATTGACTCGCTCCGATCTCAGCGAAATCAATATCCCCATTGTTATTGCAGCTTGCTGTGTGCTCCACAATCTCTGTGAGAGCAAGGGGGAGACCTTTATGGCGGGGTGGGAGGTTGAGGCAAATTGCCTGGCTGCTGATTACGCCCAGCCAGACAGCCGTGCGATTAGAAGAGCCCAGCGGGACGCGCTGTGCATCCGGGAGGCTTTGAAAGCTAGGTTCCTGAGTGAGCAGGGTAACCTGTGACAATTTTGTGGGTTTACTGAGAAGCTGAACCTGCCCCCGTTTCTTTATCCAGTGACTGTTCACAATCCTCTCCAGTTTCATACCCCGTTCACCCCCTTCCAACCCATGTTTAAAAATAAAATCACTGAAAATTTGTTAATGAACAATGTTTTATTTATTACTGTTTTCGCGGTAAAGTGTTGAAACTGGGACACAGACTGTGGTGGGGAGCGGGTGTAGTGTACTCATGCAAAGGACGCTTCTAAACTCGAGGAATGCCAGGCTCCTGCTTCTACAGTGGTCCGCACTGGCGGACTGATTGTTTGAACGAAGCCTGCCACACCACCTGTTCGGGACTGTGTGTGTGGGGGCTATGTGACTTTGTGGCAGGGGGAGGACGGTTACAGATCCCCTGCTGCGTGGCTCTGTGATCCAGGATAAGGACTGCTGCAACTGCCCTCCCCCACCACAAAGTCTCATACCCCCCCCCCCCAGACAATGAAAACCACCTCCCAGACTGACCAGGGTGCCTAGTGACTGCACTGTGTGTGTGACCTGCTGCTGAACCTGCCCCCATGTCTATACCAACCACCTTTCCCCCCCTTAAAACAGACTGTCCTCTAAAAAAACATGATGGAAACAGCAATTAACAGAAACGTATTTTTTATTAGCAAATGGACAGTTAGGGGATGAAACTGGGATGGGGGCTTGGGTGAGGCAGGAAGGAAAGGACTTATCAAATTTTGGGGAATGACCGCCTTCTGCCACTTGAGCAGTCTGCAGGGGTAGAGTGACAGTTTTCACGGGCTCTGCAGCCCCTCCTTCTTGGTACTTTGGGTGAGGGGGGTATGGGACTTTGTGGCAGGGGACGGTGGTTGCAGATAGACTGCAGCGGGGCTCTGTTCTCCTGCCTCCGGTCCTGCAGAACATCCACAAGGCACTGGACAGTGTCCGTTTGCTCCCTCATAAGTGCAAGCAGCGTTTGAGTCGCCTGCTGGTCTTCCTGCTGCCACCTCTCCTCCCGTTCGCTGTGTGATTGCTGGTATTGCGACATGTTCTCCCTCCACTGGGTCTGCTGGGCCGCCTCGGCTCGGGAGCAGCCCATAAGTTCTGAGAACATGTTGTCCCGTGTCCTTTTCTTTCTACGCCTAATCTCCACCAGCCTCTGGGAGTCTGATGACAGGGTAGGTCGGGAGACAACCACAGCTGTGGGATGGGAAAAAGGGAGTGAATTCCTCAGAAAGATAAATTTTTGGGTGAACAAAGAAAATAGTCTTTCTCTGTGAAAAAGACTATTCACAGCACCTATCACATGCGCACTCAGGACAAGGTTGAATTTTCGACCTTCGCATTCAGTCCCTGGGGTCTTGCAGTGCAGATCACAGGATCGGAACAGCACAGCAGAATTTGGGTAGCGGGCTGACATGGTAAGCTGTAGACTTGTGGCAGCTTAAAACTTTAATAATAGCACTGCCCTACTTTCACGTTCAAAGCAATGCTCCTAGCGTTGGCCAGTTCCTGCTGCCAGCAATCTGGCAAGCATGAACTCTGCCCCTGTCCCACCCCCTCGCGGCTGTGCCCGGGAAAGATCCCTCTATGCTGCCCCTCTCCTGCCTCCACCGCATGGCTGTAAACCGGCGGTTACAGTTCTGTAAAGGAACAGGGAAGCAGTCCCAATACTAACATTCCCCTAATTCAAAGCAGGTCACCATGAGCGACATCACTCTGATGCGTATTTCAGACAGCGACAAAGAACGCATGCTTCGGGAAAGCCTGCAAAGAGCAGGGCTGTAGGCCGCCATGCTGTGCAAGGCAATGATACCGGAGTACTTGATGGTAGCCTGGCGCGGAAACATTTCATACTACGGAGGACACAACAAGGCCGCTCTCCCAAGGAACCTCATGCAAAGGCTTTCCAATTACCTCCAGGAGAGCTTCATGGAGATGTCCCATGAGGATTTCTGCTCTATCCCCGGACATATTGACCGTATTTTACTGTAGCTGCACTGGCAAGGCCTAAACAGTAGAACGCCTAGGGCAAACCAATCAAGATATACCAGACATTGTTAGATTTTTTTGCAGCAGTTGCACTTCCAAAGACTAGAACTTTAAGTGCCTAGGACAATCTAATCATGAAAAACCCACAGTTAATATTAATGTTCTTTTCAGAATAAATGTTTACATGTTTAAACCACTTACCGGCTGATCCTTCCCCTGATTCTGGGTCCGGGTTAACGCCTGGGGACGGTTGGTACGGGATCTCTGTGAGGGTGATGAAGAGATCCTGGCTGTCTGGGAAATCAGTATTGTAAGCACTGTCGACTGCCTCGTCCTCCTCATCTCCTTCCTCATCTTCCCCATCCACTACCATCTCAGAGGAAGCGAGCGTGGACAATATCCCATCCTCAGAGTCCACGGTCAGTGGTGGGGTAGTGGTGGCGGCCGCACCTAGGATGGAATGCAGTGCCTCGTAGAAATGGCATGTCTGCGGCTGGGATCCGGAGCGTCAGTTTGCCTCTTTGGTTTTCTGGTAGCCTTGTCTCAGCTCCTTGATTTTCACGCGGCACTGTGTTGCATCCCGGCTGTATCCTCTCTCTGTCATGGCTTTGGAGATCTTCTCGTAGATCTTTGCATTCCGTCTTTTCGATCGCAGCTCCGAAAGCACGGACTCATCGCCCCACACAGCGATCAGATCCAAGACTTCCCGATCAGTCCATGCCGGGGCCCTCTTTCTATTCTGAGATTGCACAGCCATCTCTGCTGGAGAGCTCTGCATCGTTGCCAGTGCTGCTGAGCTCGCCACGATGTCCAAACAGGAAATGAGATTCAAACTGCCCAGACAGGAAAAGGAATTCAAATTTTCCCGGGGCTTTTCCTGTGTGTCTGGTCAGAGCATCCGAGCTCGGACTGCTGTCCAGAGCGTCAACAGAGTGGTGCACTGTGGGATAGCTCCCAGAGCTATTAGCGTCGATTTCCATCCACACCTACCCTAATTCGACATGGCCATGTCGAATTTAGCGCTACTCCCCTCTTTGGGGAGGAGTACAGAAGTCGAATTTAGGAGACCTCTATGTCGAACTAAATAGCTTTGTTGTGTGGACGGGTGCAGAGTTAATTCGATTTAGCGCTGCTAAATTCGACATAACCTGCTAGTGTAGACCAGGCCTTACATTTCACTTCCTGTAGGTCACATGTTTGCTCTCAATCATGTGCCCTGCAACTCACAGTTTTGAAGGGCTAAAGGCTGCAACAGGCACAGTGGGATGTGTGCATATACCCCAGTGCCCTGTTACCATCTCCTTATCCCCGTATTATGAGAGAGGGAGAATGGAGGTTCCTGATCCACATTCTCCATACCACTCCACTTTTATCATGATCCCTCTTGTAAATGTCCTCGCTGAAATAATTAGTTCCAAACTTTTCAATCTCTCTTGATATGAGAGATTTCCCATGTCTGTAATTATTTGTGTTGCTCATACCATTAATTTTGGTTGGTCCTTTACCTATCAGTTGTGATTTCTTCCCCCCTCTAGCCCCCCATGAAGCTAACCATTTTATTTTAATACTTTAAAAAACTGACATATCAGTACAGAAATCTATTATTCAATTATATTTATTTTGTATTGTCTAATATATCGATGCCTAGTTTGAGATAAAGCAAATGTATAATTTAATTTTCCATTTAGAAATGCCATGGCTGGGTGTTAAGCTGTTGTTGCTATAGTGAAACGGCACTAGCCTTGGTAACGAATTAAACTACTGTATGTTTGCCATAGTGCAATATAACAAGTCAATTTAGGTTCTGATCTTTGTAAATAATGAATGTTAAAAAAGTATTCAAATTTCACAGCTGCAAACTAACCTGCCTTTAGATGTGCCTCCAGGAATTAACAAAATGTTTATGCATGAGTTTAAGAACTTAATAGCAACTGCAGGAGCTCTCTCTCTCTCTTTTACTTTTAAGCTAAAACTTCATAGCAAAGAAGTATAATTTATGGGTAGGCATTTTTGTTCCTAACAAATTCCCAAAGCATGCAAGCAGCACGGTTTAAAAATAAGCACCATTTCCTCAGGTGATAATCTTAGGGAACGTATAAAGGAAGTACCGCAGCATTATGCTTATAAATGCCTGCATTCTTAATGAGTTGTATCATTATAGCTAAAGATGGCTCACGCCAAAACTCCATCTAGAAAGCTTGGGGAAGGAGAGTAAAAGCTTGAAAATTATTCTGAATTTAGCAGTTGAGGTCCCACTCTCTATAAAGCCTAATGTGAAGATCACCACATGGTGGCTAATAAAGCATGTGCCTGATCAAACTCCAGCTGAAATCTATTTTTTTCCCCTTAACCTCTGAGGATAGGACAAGAAGCAACAGGCTTAGATTGCAACAAGGGAGATTTAGGTTGGACATTCAGAAAAACTTCCTAATTGTCAGGGTAGTTAAGCACTGAAATAAATTGCCCAGGGAGGTTGTGGAATCTCCATCATTGGAGATTTTTAAGTGCAGGTTGGACAAACATCTGTCAGGGATGGTAAAATATGGGGACAAATTGCCTAGGGAGACTGTGGAATTTCGGTGGGCTTTGGACAAGGTCTTTAGGAGTTATCTTTGCCTTAATCTCCTGTCTTTATAAAGTAAATGAATCAAAGTTAATCACAAAGTATTTTTTTCCAAACAGTAATAATCTGTGTTCCAAAAGAAAACAACTAACTGTTGTAATTAACTATATATCTGAATATCAGTCCTTAGAACACTTAGCAAATTAACATGTAGTGTGATTAATGTGCAAGTTAGCAGTATGCAAGTGAACAAGCACAATAAAAGAAACCCCAAGGATAATGCATCACAAAATGTACTTTGTTCACTTATTTTGACTGTAGTTTCATTTAAATTATTTCTAGTAATGCTTAATATGATATTAATTGGACTGAAGTGTATTTTGTTAAATTAATGTATCATGCACCTTTCATTTAATTTAGTAGCAAAAGGTTGCTCTGAAGTCTCATATTACTGAGACTTATTCTTTATCACTTGGTTCTGCAATTTTTCACATGGATATTACATAAATGCACACGCATGCTCACAGACTTGTCAAAAGCGAAAATGTCTTGCACTTTATGAGCAATGGATTTTTGGATGGAAGTGTCAGATGTGTCCAAACATGTCTCAGAGAACTGTCAGCAATGATAGTTTTGGGGGTAAGGAGTGCAAATAGGGTGATAGGATGATAATTGTTTTCATAGAGTAGTGGGGATTTATTTAAAAGACTTAAATAACATTTGGAAAACTCCAATGTGCTGCTGAGCATTTAAATCCTGTATGTCATGCTCATAACAAAATGCCTATATTGTGTGAAATAATACAGCATATTCTTGGCACAGTGTTTATTTTCTAAACAATTTAAAGCATCATTGCCTATCTTCAGGGTGCTACTTTGTGACCTGAGACTCATTTCTCTGAAACACTTAAGGATTCCCTGTGTTTTCTTGTGCAAGCATTTAAATAAATGTGTATATATCTAATTATGACTGAAAGAAAGGTGGTTGATCAGTGAGGAAGTGGAATGGTGAAATTTTAAAATACAGACCTTGATCAAACATCGGCTGTGCTGAAACAAACAATAAATAGGATCTGTCATTTTGTGAGATGTGGAGCTAGTGTGCACAAGAAAAGGTGCAAGTAAGATCAGAAGAGATAAAAGATGTGTAGCATACAACAAACAGTGTTTAGGGCAGCATTTTTCAGAATGTGGGGCACATCCCATTGGGGGAGGTCATCAAATATTAGCCAGGAGAGAGCTGACTGTCCTCTCAGCTATTCTTCAGCATATCAGAATATCAGCTGTTTATGGGTGTGAAGAAAGCTTTCAAAATATGACCCAAGTCAAACTGATGCAGACTACTTCCTGAATTTGCAAAGTCTCAAAAATTAGTTCTAACGTGAACTGCCTCATTCATTTTAGTGGATGCTAACTCACTCAAATGATGATTCTTTAAATCAGGGGTCAGCAACCTCTGGCACGGGGCTCACCAGGGTAAGCACCAGGGTAAGCCAATAGGGGCGACGGGAAGCTGCGCGGGTAAGGGAATGTGCTGGCCGCAGCTTCCCGCCACCCCTATTGGCCTGGGACAGCGAACCGTGGCCAGTAGGGGCCGCAATCGGTCAAACCTGCTGCATCAGCCGGTAAATAAACTGGCCCAGCCCGCCAGGGTTCTTACTCTGGCGAGCTGCGTGCCAGAGGTTGCTGACCCCTGCTTTAAATATTTACCTTGTTAACTATTTCACCATAATAAGGGAATTAAAGTATCATATTCTGAAGATCTACATCAGCATTTCCCACAGTGGGAATGTAGCAGGCCACAAAGGACTTGCCAGAGGACATGGAAGATGTATTAATTATACCTTTTAATAACATATAGTTGAGTTATGATGGGAAGCATGATCAGTTAAATTTCCTGGAAGGGGACAGAGTTCATCTTTCAAGCATTTGGAAACCACTCACTAGAGTGACCTGCCCACCACTACACAATTGCTATATGCAGGACTAGTGTTGCAAAAGCAAGGGCAGAAAGCCACAGTGAAAAGGAAGGAATGGATCCACAGCCGTGCTATGTGTTTCTATTTCCAGTGTGGTAGGGAAACATGCAAGGAATGGATAATATAAAGCTTCCCCAGGTATCTTTAGAAACTTCTGCTATCTGTGGTGTTGTCTCTGCATATTCTGTTTGGAGTGTCCGTCTTTTTAACAGCATTTGCAAATTGTTCAGTGTAGCCCTTATAATCTCCCCTCTTTGGTGAAACTGGTAACTCTGCTTCTTTATACTGGTAGGCATGCTCTCTTTTCATTATTGCTACCATTGTGTGTGGCGGTATTTTTTTTTTTTTAATAACAGTTACCAACAACAATTCCCTATCCTTACAGGGTGGTGTGCTGCATTAGCCACCACCATTAGCCACTCCTGCTAGGTTATTTGCTGGCTTTGGGCATTTTAATTGTATGGTCGTGACATTGCAACATTTCCCACTTCAAAGTAGATTAAGGCACAACTTTTCTCGGTGTAATGCCCACTGAGAAGATGGGGGCCCAAGAGTATGAAAAATGATGGCTTAGGAGACAGATGGAAACAGAGGAAATTTTGAATGTGAAAGGGCTTTTTCACACTGTCAGGGAACTGTCTGAGAGGCTCATTCCCCACTGCAGCGGTATCAGGGCAGCAGATGGCACAGTGTTAACAGCACAGGACGACATCAAGAGCCACAGGAAAGTATATTTCAGGGAGCATCAAGGGACATTATAGACAGTACCGAGTGTGAGGCAATCATCAACAGAGCCATAATATAACCTTCACCTTTTCTGGCAGAGATTGAAATTGCAGTAAACAAGCTCAAACTGGGAAAGGCACATGGTACAATGTTACAGATGAATTCATAAAAGAGGCTGGCAACTGTGCACTCAGTGTCCTTCATAAAATCTGTCAACAGGCAAATGGGAAATGGGGGACTGGCCAAAGTACCAATGCAAATCAATCTAGATCTTGCTATGCCTCCTCCCTCTCTTCCCCCGAAACAACAACACATATTGGAAATTGCATGCAGAGCCAGGCAAGATGGGGGTCAGAATAGATTGACTAAGAATTGGGAAAGGAGAAAAATATATATATTTTCAGCTTGAGACTTGAGCAAGATTTGAGATAATTCAATCAACTGCTCTATGTGAACTTTGTGATTGCAAGCGAGGTTGGGATGGTGGTATGCAAACTGAAGCAGCTTGTTTTAGTTTCTATACCTGACTCGATCAATTTAATTTTGTCAGAACTTGTATGAGAAAAAAACAACCAGCGCTGCACACGGAATCAGATAAGACACTATTGTGGGCCTGGGGTTTGAGAACAAATCTTTCAATTGAGTTAGATTTCTCTTCTCTTGCTATGTTTTATAATGTAAGGGCCAGATCCTCAGCTGGTGTAAATTGACCTAGCTCCACTGAAGTCAATGGCTCTGCGCTGATTTTCACCAGCTGTGGATCTGGTCATTATTGATTGTTGAAGGGCTTTTCTACGGCACTCCTTATAAAGAGCATGTATATAACTAATAAAAGCAACCAGAAGTCCGGTGGCTTTTGTGGGTGAAAACCTCACTTTTTCAGATGCACCTGAAGAAGTGGGTTTTTTACCCATGAAAGCGTATGCCCAAATAAATCTGTTAGTCTTTAAGGTGCCATCGGACTCCTGGTTGTTTCTGTGGATACAAACTAACACAGCTACCTCCTGATATATAACTAATGATACATTACTTATGTTTTATAAGCAAATGTCACATTAATTGTGTAGAAATCATTGTCAACAAGATGCTGAGTGCTGAAACTGGAAACTTCATTGTGCTAGTTCAGCAAAGCACTATAACAGGAACTAAAGTTTGGGAGGGGGGTTGTTTGTTTTCTCCAGCTAGCACATGATTTCTGTGTGATTCCCCCAAAGGTGAGGGGCATTGGATAGGAAAGACATAGGCCCTGGAAAGCTTGGAGAATGCTTTAATGCCTAGCACCTCTACCCCTAGCTATGGAACTTCAACCACAATTTTAAACTGCAGTCTCCTGGATGGATGATGATGTCAACATTGCCTGCCCTTCTCTAGGGCGTTAATCAGCTGCATCCCTTCCTGTAGAAGAGTGGCTCTTCTAGCACAGAAATGGCACATCTCTTCAGGAAAGAACTGAGCTCACTTTCTTCATCTTTAAGATTTAGTGGATCGTATAGAAAAAGAGCTAGTGTAAACTTGGTTGATTTAATAAAAATTCACAAGGATTAGTTTTTACAAAATCATATTGTTTCATGTTAATCAAGCCTGAATGGGTTGCCACTACTTTGCAGAGGCAAACCAGGGAGTGAAAACCATTCCTTTCAACATCTTAATGTTGACTTCTGAGCTGGGGAAGATTCATAAAGGAACACTGGTGGTAGCGCAACAGCTGTCATTGACAAAACAAAACAAAATTGAATAGAATATATTGGAAGGCATAACATTTGCAAGTTTGGCCCTGGAGCTGGGTCACTCATTTTCCTGCATTTTCTTTTTTTAAAGCTCTTTAAAAATATATATAACAAGTTGAAGAACAAGTCATATATTCCCCCAGATGCTAGGTTGGCTGTAACTAGCTCAGAGTGCTGGAAGTAAAGGAACATATCTAATGTGCGTAATCTTTTAAGATGCACAATTCAATTGACGTGTTAAACTTGTCAGAAAAAAGGATTTTGAACATAAGGCAAAATTAGTGAAAGAGTCTACTGTGATTTTTTTTTTTTTTTGTAACCAGACCAAACTTTCAGAAAATGAAAGTTTTTCATCTCAGTGGATTTGGAAGAGCTGAAGGACAAGGATGAAATTCAGCTTGCTGTATCGCTTGCTCTCAGGCTGACACTTACTGACATGAACATACTGTCAAAACAAGAAGGAAAGCAAGGTTATGCAGCCAATGGGGAAACAAACAATTACCTTCTGTAAACCCTTTTGAGTTGAGTCTATTTTCTGTGATAGCAGTGACCGGGAACTGTGAAGGAGGAAAGTAAGTAGAAATCAAATGAATACAACAAACAAAGCCCATGAAGTGGAAGATGGAAAAGGGCACAAAACCTGTTCCATAGAGAAAGTAAAATAAGAATTTACCCAGATGCCAAAAATACACCCCAAAGTCTCACTTTAAAAAAGAAAAGAATGAAATATAAGCATAATAGTCTCACACCAGGCAACTATTCATTTCTTGAGGAGAGCATCATCTTCTGCATCCTCTCACTCTGTGTTGATGAGTAATGTCCCTTCAGGGCAAGTTTGTATCAACTTACACACCAGTTGGAGAATAGCCTTAATTAGGGATGACTGTGGTTAGCTATTCACCTGAAGCTGACAGGTAGGATTCAATAGACAGCTTGTTGCTGGTAGCCACTAACTAGCAATCCAGCATCCCAGCCCAAGATTTAACACAAATTGGAGAACAGGAGATATCTCTGGATATCTAGGCTACTACCGTCTCCATAGGAAGATGGAAGTGTGGCATGACATGGATGAGGACTTCCTTTGGGCACATAGGATGTCTTGGGATGTAAAGACACAGGCAGAATTCACCTATACTGGAGAAGTCTACTAGTGCTGAAGATTAGCTTCAGTAGGGAGCAAGGAAGTTGATGACCTCAGTTTGGGGATTTTAAAATCAGCAAAATGTTAGTTATTAGAATGTTAATGCAAATTTAATGATGATGATTTATTGATAAGCGCTCTTTAAATCCACTGCTGCTTGGAGGAATGTCAAAAGTTAAAAATTCACCCTTATGCAGAAGATCAGGACAAGGTGCACATAGAACTTAAGTCCTGTGTAAGCCCTGAATGGGTGAGGAACAGAGATAGTATTAACTTCAGGTGAACACAGGAAGTAATACATTTTAAATGTAGACGTTTATGAAGGGCTGAGTCTTTTGTCACTTTTCTGGTGCAAAAGCATTCCTAGTTTGGAGCCCCAAAGTGGATTGCAGATGACATAAAATACTTGTATATCTCACTACCTGATTTGCACCTACCACCCGGTAATTAGAGGTGGATGGTGTATTCAGATTTGCTCCTGCAAATCAGCTTGCATTTATATGGGACACCACCCTTTTGATATTTGGCCCATAGCAGCATACTCAAGATTTAGTTTGCAATTTGTAAAAGCATCCCTGGAGCAACACAGAGACTTTATTTCATTTAACATCAATCTCTCATATTTCTCATGAAGATGTTAATATATATTTCAGTTTGCTGATGCTCAGTTAGGTGCGGTGAATTGATTCAATAGTAATGCTTCATGTACTGTTGTGACTATTTAGAATGAATAGATACAATGTGTCAAATATGCACTGTCAAAAAACAGTAGTTCACTGAAATTTGCAAGCCTACATAAAGCTAAATATTCCACAGGTTCACCAGACTGGTGATTTTCAGTTTGTCATTAACGATATGTGGTAGTTTAAGGGAAACTTTGGTTGGTGGGAAATATCACATAATATGATCTAATGTTTGGAAATATGATATTTTGAAATTAGATGTGATTTTCAATAAATATGGTAATTTAATAATTTTGTCTCATTTTTTGATACACTCAGTAGACCATGATTTCCTTCAATTTATTCATTATTTAAATGTACACAACAAACATATATTTTTGCATTCTTTAACTCTACAAATTGATCACGAATATCCAAAATTTTAGCTTTGTTGTCATTGAACAGATCAGTCATGCGGCATTATAGGGTCAAATTCTTAATGCTTATTAATCAGCATAGCTACACTGAACTGATACTAATTTAAACCAGTGACGATCTAGTCCTGTATCTATTTGTTAACTGAATTAAGAGGCAAAATACAACCAATATTGCCTGAACCTAGATCAGGATTTGAACTTTGAACTATAGTGTTTAAAAGCATATTGTCCATCAACTGAGCTGAAGGACTAAGCTTTTGAAAGTTAATTAAAAACATTTGCAAAACATTTTTGCTGTATTTTGACCACGTTATAGAGTGGTCAAAATTTTTCAAAAGTAATATATATATATAAACCACATTTTTTTCCCTCTGACAGCTCTAGGTTGGATTTTGTGTTGCTGAGAGAGATGTTTTTGGAATGGAAACCATGAAAATCACCAGGGTCACTCACTTTCACATGTGACTTTCAAGGGTCAATGAGATCCTTAGCTGGTGTAAATTTCCCAGCCCTACAGACTTAAATTAAGTGGCAACTTTTACACAAGCCACAGATTTAGTCCCAAACCTCAAATTTCAATTAACCCAGACAAACTGAAATAAACACAAAAAGGCTAAAATGAAATCATTGTAAACCAAGAGTGCTGAATTTTACTTCTCAGTAAATTCAATATAATTCTTGGAGACACTGTCTACTTCAGCGAATGGCACTAGTCATAGCAAAATTTCCAGAGACGCATCATCATTTTCTGGAATACGAGGTCTCATTCTCCTCTCATCTATTCCAGTTACACAGTGGTGTACCTAATTTGATTTGCATTAAATTGGGTAAGGAAAGAGGCCAACACAGAGACCACATCACAATGAAGTTGAAAACAAAGTTTGTCTTCTCACTGCTCTCCCTTTATCTTTCCACTTTTTCATATCCTTTTGGGATCTTTTTTCTTTATATTGTAACATTGATACTAATTGTTGAGACAATACCTAGTCTAATTCCTAACACCCAGAGCCTGAACCAAAGCCCATTGAAGTCAATGAGAGAGTTAAGTGAGTTCACAACCAGAAAAGTATGACAAATGTCCAAGAATGACAAATGTAAGTAGGTGCTGTTTTCCAAAATCCTGTCCCATTTGCAATACTCTCCATTTGGAAATGAGAGAGTTGTTATATGTTTTGCCTTTGAATATTAGCATGTTTGTATACTAATTAAAAAAGTTAAAACTTCATGAGATCAATCATGACTCATCAAACTATGATTTTTTTTAAATAAAACATGGCAAAGCTAAATATTTAGATTTTTTTTTAATGATGTACATTCTCTTGGGCAGGGATTTTATCCAAATGTAGAGGAGGACAGAATCCTTGCATCTCCTTACTGCTCTCTATGAAGGCCTCTTTCCTTTAGAATGTTTTCTCCTTTCCTTCCCTGGTCCAAAGCAGACTCGATCTGTTGACCTTTCAGGCATACTGAACAACCAATCTGATTGAGAAGCTTGATGGAGCACTGAGACCGTGGTGGAACAGAAGATGGGCTGTTTCTTTGGTGTGTATGTGTGGTGGGAAGTTCAGGATTTAAGTCATGTTGGTCTACTGACTGGTAGTTAGAGGAGGTTTATTGTGGTGGAGAGAAGGTGGTGTGCTTTTGTTTTGAATGATCTATGTTATAACCTCTTTAGTACTAAGTTCTTAAATGTCTGTCAAAAGTGTACAGAGCTTTGGATGGGGGCCCTTTGTTGTTGTGTTATTTTTCTTAGATTAAAAATTAAAATAAAATAAATGCATAAATAAAATATTGGTTTCTATATACCACTTTCATAATAATGCTTTCACATCTGTTTGTAAGTACAAAAATATAGTTGATGACTAATTTCAGCAGCACTGAGGTGTCATATTTGAATCAGATTTAAAAAGTCACTATAGTAAGCTCAAAAGATTTATTTGAGCTTATTTACTTCTGATCAGTTGGAATTAGTAATTTCTGTATATTTTTAAACAGCTTTAAGTAATGACACATTATCACATCCAAAAATTCAGAAATATCATACTGAGCCCAAATTAACCTTTTCCCATGCCTACAACAAATGTATTTGGATTAAGTTTTAGTTTTAATAGCACAAGTGCAAATCATTGTTACTAAGATTTGCATACAAATTAAAATAAAGGTAAATGGCAGTTGAGATGAAAAATCACTGGTTAAACATCCTAGTAAGGCTTTAAATAGCAATCACAGATATGTATTTCTTGAGGCTAATTAGTGTAACCTCTGTGTCATCAGTACAATGGCAATCCCTGTCACAATTAGGTAATATGATTGTGTTCTCAATATGAGTCTTCCAGTTACCCTTATTTCTTCTAAAAATATTTTCTGGTTGTGACTGATATGGCAATTTCCTTCAATTCCTGTGGGAGATCTTATTGTATTAAGTTTATGTATAATTATGGGCCAGGGATTGTATGTAATTCCAGGGGGGGAGGTAACCACAGCTCATACAGGTATTAAGAACAGTGGGAGATGATTAGGCAAATTCACTCAGTTTGCAACATCTCCAGAGAGATTCCACTACTTGGAGAAGCTTGCCTATACTGGTTCAAACTGGATTCTACAAAGAGCCAAAGAAAGGACTTTTGAATAAATAGCCTGAATTTAAATTGATTTAGGACCTTCATTCTGATCCAGCAAATGGACATGATCTTCTGTCCAAAGGGGGGCCTTTGTGGAAGGGGTGGAAGGACTTGACCTACCAGCGCCCATAAGACTGATGGGTGACCTCTAAGTTTTTTTGTTTTGTTTTGTTTTTTAAAGTATGTGTAGGTTCTTGTATTGTTTTAACATGGTTTCTCTATAATGCTTTCACCTTAAGAATACATATGCTTGCTTAGAAAGCTGGTTGGTAATTTGTAACCACAGATGATACAATAGTCTCTGGAGAGAGAGCAAAGGTGTAAATCCAGGGAACTGTGTGGCCTTAAAACTCTGGTCAGATAGGTGTGAAATGTGGAAGCAGGGAGGAAATTGTGCCTTAAAGGGGTGTTTCAGAGTCACAATTCTTCCTAGGGCTGTTGCTGGGGTAATGCAGTTAATGCACTACCCCTTGCTCAATGCTATGCATAAATGTATGATAGTAAATATAAAGAAGTTCCAATAAGTAATTCATTTGAGAAGATACGGGTACTGGATAAAGTGGTATGGACAGCCTTAAATGTTGTGGCAGGTGTGCTAATTTAAAATACATACAGTTACAAAAAAATTAAATATGTCAAGCTTTTATTTCCTGAATAGGCAGATAAGGTTTAGATATGACACGCATCAAATAAGATTCTATCTCTTAACCACGTACAGATGAATCAGTTCCCACAAAGAGGCTAATGTTCAATATTTACAAATTGGAGACGAGTTGGAATTGAAAAATTGGAACTACATAGCTGTCCTGAAAAATGTTTAAGGTTTCTAACCTGTCCTAACCTAAACCTGGCAGATATCCTCAATTTAAAGCTGGTTGAAATTTTTCAATTGAATCCTCTTTTGATGGAAAATGGCTTTTATGTATTTTTTTTTAGATTTAGATTTTTCCAAAACTCTTAAAAATTAAAAAAAAAACATTGAGAATCATTAAAAAAATTATTTTTGTCAAATTTCACAGGAAAATTAAATAACTTCCTGACTGGCTCTGTTAAAATGCGGGCATTAAAGGCCTGATCTAAAGTCCACGGAAGCCAATTAGTAGACTCCCTCTGACTTTAATGGGTTTTGGAGCAGGACATAGATATTCAAATTACCCAATTTCTCAAAAGTACCTGGAATTAAACTAAGAGTTGCCTCAACAGGTAGCATTTCTGTTACAGGATAAAGGGGGGGAAAAGATCCCAATGGATATGAGACAGTGGAATTAGAAGGGAAGAGTACACTGAGAAGACAAAATTTGTTTTCACTTTGATATGGTCTCACCAGGGCTGGCTCTAGGATTTTTGACGCCCAAAGCAAAAACAATTTTGCCCCCCCACCCCGTTTTTTAATTACCCCACCCCCGGCCCCGCCTCAACTCCGCCCCTTCCCCAAATCCCCAGCTCTGCCTCCTCCCCCCAGGCTCTCAAGCCTAGGAGGGAGGGAAGGAGGGAGGGGGAGAAGCGGCGCCTGCGCCGCGGCCGCTCGGGATCTCCCCCTCCCTCCCAGGTTTGAGAGCCTGGGAGGGAGGGCGAGTAGCGGCGCGTGAATCAGCTGTTTCATGCGCCGTGGCAGCAGCAGCGGAGGTGAGCTAGGGTGGCCGGGGCACATTTTTAGGGGCGGCATTCTGGCGCCGGCCATGCCGCCCCTAAAAATGTGCCGCCCCAAGCACCAGCTTGTTTTGCTGGTGCCTAGAGCCGGCCCTGGGTCTCACTATTGACCATTTTCCCTGGCAAATTTAACTCAAAGGAAGACAGGTAATTTATAGCATGGGTAAAAAGGTTACACTAAAATAAAACTCTCACTCAAAACCTGAACCAAGAATTTTTTGTCTTCATAGTTATCAATTTTGTGTGCAGCAGCACTTCTGGGTTTTGCCTGGGGCTGGAAACGGCAATGCTGTAAAATAGGCTGTTCATATGCTATTCCCAGCCTGACTGAAATGTGTGAGTCTCAGAAATCTCACACCAAGGCCCATTCCCAAGGGATTTCTTGCCCAGCTTTGCAGAGCCAAAAGGTTCAGGTAAACAGATGATATTTGAAATCATCATAATTTGCACCTTCAAGTCTTTTGATATTCACTTAGCAGTAGTAAATGTCTCAGTAACATAGGCACAAAGGAATTTGCATACTGGATCAGACCTGAGGTCCGTCTGATCAGGTATCTTGTCTATTGCAATAGCTAGCATCAGATACTTCAGAGGAAGTGTACGAACCCTGCAGCAGACAGATGTGGGATAATCTTAAAAGGGCTTCTCCCTCTTTTAATAAAAACTTTTTGTTCCAAACATTTCAGCCAGCTCTATTACATGGTCTTGTTTATGTTTCTGACTGAATGGTTTAAAAAGAAAAATAACAAATAACAAATAAATAATTCATTTTTTGGTTCACACTTTTCAGAAAATACACTTTCATGAAGAAACTCTTCCTATCCTCAAACATTATTACAAACACGGGACACTGTCCAAATATGCACAAGCAATAAATAATAAGCTTTATCCTGAAAGGAACTATGAGCAAGAATTTCTCGCTCTTATGCAAAGTCCATATAAAAGAAGCTGGCATTTTCAATACAAGTATATTGTTGCAAATTCAAACCCAAAATAATTTCACAAATCATAGTGAGCAATCTCTGTACTTTTATTGACCAAAATATTCAGTTTTACTTTTCATATATAGATAGTGTGACAAAGTCAGGCTGGAAGGCTCCAAGAGGGTGCTCATGTTGGATTCCAGGAAGTGGGCGGGCGCAAGCCTGCCCACTGCTAAAGGATCCTCCCACAGAAGGTAGATACATTAGCCCCAGAATGTTAAAAGCCCTCTTCCCTACTAGCTGAGAAGGGGTTACCTCAGATCAATGAGGGACACCTGATTCCAATTAAGGCCTGCCTGAGGCCTTTTAACCCTCCCCCCCCCACCTCCAGCCCCTTGTGAGCAAAGGGGGGGGGGGGAAGAGAGAGACAAGTTACTGCTAAGCTAGTGGTAGTAGAGATAGAAGCTTCTCTAGGGTGGGAGGTAGGGCTCCTTCCTATAGGGAAAGTTGCCAAACCTGAGGCCTGCTGGGGGAGGACTGACACCCCAGGGCAACCAACAGGGTGATACCCTGCACCAGGAGAAGGCAATGAAAGATAGCCTCTGGGTTTTCTTTGTTTATTAGACTGTTTTCCATTTTGTTTGGTGGAAACAAACAGGCCTATCCTGAAAGTACAACCAATAGAGCACAGAAGAGGGAAGGCAAACCCTGCTGTGAGTGGGGCTGATTACCCCAGGCCTGCCATCGCCAGAGGGAGAAGCACTAAATCTGGTGAGACGAAGGAGATGCTTTGCCACAATAGAGCGATATGGATATATATGCTGTGTGATCAACTCTTTTATCACTTAGCATTACATGTAATTTTTTTTTTTTGGCTGTTTCTAGAGGGGGTATTCAGCATGACATCTGGCTAATGTATTTCTCAATTTGTCTGGCAGTCAATCAGAAAGCGGGGTTATCAAGTACTCATTTTGTTTTCTCTGTCTGCGAGGGACCCCTGGGCATCTAAATGTAAATTTAATCTACTTCTGATATGCAATTAAAACAAAAAGAAGAAATTAAAGAATATGTGAAATGAGAAAAAGCAAAAGAAGTTTGTAAAAGCCCATTTTATTTTGCAATTTCAGAAAAAGTTAGTTAGATTTAAAAGAAAGATGTTTTTGTTTTCTCTTGCTGTTAGATTCTCCACTGTCTTAAAAATAAGTTTTTAAGCCAAATTTTACTTTTTACATGAAAAAGGTTAAAGATACAAATTTACTGTGAGTTTATTGAATGAGTATTAATTAACTAGATCTGAGAGCAAAAGAATGGTGCAATAGATTCAAAGGCATGCAATAAGTGCATTAATAACTTTCTGTATGTCCCTCATAAATGCATAAAATAGTCTAAATATGAATCATGATAGCAACACATCTTACAATTTATATTACCAGGATGCCTATATGAATTATTGTATTTTCCAACTAAAGAGGACATAAAACTTTTTTCATTAATGACTGCTAAAAATTTACATGGTATTGTGTAGTTTGTAATCAAATGCTGTATGCTCAGAGGTATGCCCCCACCCTGCTGTTTGTCCCTTTTGGGGTATTGCACCTCCCCAATTTGGCAGTAGGAGTGGACCTGTCCCTAGGTTCCCCAGAAGGCAGGTATTGTAATTTTCTCTGATTGTTATATGGGTTTAAGCAAAGGAAGAAGACTCCTTGGATACTTCCCTTTCTTCACTGTGCAGCCACATAAAAGCCAGGCACAATCTGTCCCCAGATTATAAATGTATTTGTTACTAAATTATTGAGGGACAAGTGAGCATTTCAGGTTTCTTTGTGTGTGTGTTTCTCTAGCCTGAAATGTGCACAATACATTCTATAAATAGTTTTTTTTTTAATATCAATCACAGAAAAGTTGTTCCGTTTTCTATTTCTGGGATTAATTCATTCCCTTATTGTCAGTGCTTATTATTTAATGCAATCCTATTCATTAAGTGTTCTCTAGAGGGGTTTTGTTTTGGTTCTTGCATTTGTTTGTTTTCAAGGCAGAATCTCTGGCACCTGAAAAGGTATTTTTGGAAAAAAGTGTAAAATCCTGAAGAAAAATAAACATTAAGCTTAATAACTAAACTTGCATTATTGCAGTGGGGATAAAAACATCAATGAATTTGTCATATTTTTGCTAATTATTTCTTTATATATCACCTGCATTCATTTACATTGGAATCATGAATTTCTGTAGTTAATTTGCACATGTTAAACAGCCCTACAGGTACTTCAGCTGAATTCACATATCTATCTGTATTAGGATTTTATATCATAGTATCTGAGTACTTTTCAGTAAAATCACTGGAAAACAATAGAGTTCCTAGTGGACTTCATAGAGTCTTTGACATTTCTCATGGTCAAACCTCAGATGGGGTTAGGATTCATATTTGTGCATGGAGTCATGCAAAATATTACAAGTCATTGAATTTAATAATTTAACAGATGATGCTTAAAACTACAACTGCGTGAAAATGCTAATTTTAATTCCTCAGGGTTCCCTGCTTCTCCCCTCCCCCCACACACAACTGAGATTTTTGTGGGTGAGCAGAATGTTTGAATTTTTGAAAAGAACAACTTTGTCAGAATTTAGATATGACACTAACTGGGACTCCCCATATTGGGCCTCCCCATATGGCACCTGAATGTGTTCTCCTAGTTGGTGGTGGTCTCAGAGAGGTCAAGGCCAGAATGGGCATGGAGAACATAGCTGTAGAGGTGGCATCTTCATCTCATCATTAAAACCCATTGAGGTGCTATGAGGAAACTTGTATTCCTAACTTCATGTAATAGCGCTCTTGTAGACAGAGGACTTTGGTCTCCAGGGGTGACATTCCATTGTTGTATTTTGTTTGTTTGTTATAGCACCTAGGAGCCCCAGTTATGGACTAGGTACTCAGTGTGCGAGGTAGAGCATTAAATGCACTTATTTTCTTAAGACATGATGAAAAACACGCAAGAAATCCTCTTCCAAGTAATTCTTCTCCTTATGCCAAAGTATTCTGTCTCCTCATGCCACTGCTCACAAATGCTTTCTTTTTATTTTAATAAGAGTAGCAGGCAGTATGATTCCTCCTGAACAATGGTAATTCAGCATATTCCTTTGTTTTCTTGTATATATTTTGTTAATTGTTACAATAGCTATACTAAAGATTCTCATGATGTCAAGAATTAACATACCTGGGACTAGCTATCATTTTCCTCTGCCTTCAGTAGAGCTATGCTGAGTAATCACAAGAAAAATGTGTTACAATACTATTACTGCAGAGTCTTTTTTTAAAAGCACAGTGGACATCTCCTTTAAGGCTAGAGTTAATCAAAATTGTGCCCCAAAACAATGTATCAAAATACTAAAATTGAAAGGAAAATATTTTATACCTTCTCGAACCTTAATTTGAAACCAGTGACTTTTAAGCAGCCAAATAGTTGAAAGATAAAGAAGTGTTAGGGGGTATAATTGTAATAGTCTGAAACTTTTATGTGATATTTATATTTTAACATGCTATTCAGTAATCAGTAGTAAACTTCTGATCTTGAGGCTCCATGCTGATATTAAACAGGCATCACACAGCCTGCAACTGTTTGTCTGAAATCCCTTTTTTGTTTTCTTCTTCTATATATTTTTTTCCCTCTTAGCTTCAACAGACCTGCATTTTCAAAGGACCCTGACAGAACCTTTAGATGAAACATATATCATATTTATTTGAAAGTCATTTAATGTTGCATAAATTGAAGGGAGGGGAAAAAATCAGTGTTGTAATGTGGTGGCTATGACTCAGTCTGAGACACATTCAGAGTTCCAGAAGATATTAAAGAATTGCTTTAGTTTAGAAACTAAGAAGGGCAATTTAAAAATAGCAGAGCTTAGTAGTGTTTAAATCAAGATGTTTTTGATTCCATGCCCATAGGTCTTTCACAATTTTCATTAAAATATTAATATATTTTTATTTTAAACCATTGTACCATGTGGAAATATCCCATACAATATAATGGAAAACCATTATGAATGAAAGGAGGGTAATATAATTAATGCTAATCAACATGGCTTTATGGAAAATAGATCCCGTGAAACTAACATGATATTTTTTTCTGAGATTACAAGTTGGATTGATAAAGGTTATAGTGTTAACATAATATACTTAGAATTCTATAAGATGTTTAATGTACACCATGACATCTTGATTTAAAAAATAGAATGATACACAATTAACATGGAATACATTACATGGATGGAAAAACTGGTTCACTGATAGGTCTCAACATTGTAAACAGGGAATCATCATCAAGCAGATATATTTCTAGTGGGGTCCTGCAGGGATGGGTCCTTGTCCTTATGCTATTTAACATGTTTATGAATGACTTGGAAGAGAACATAAAATCATCACCGACAAAGTTTGCAGATAACACACAGATTTGCAGACTAATGAATAATCAAGAGGACATGTCACTAATACAGAGCAATCCGAATCTCTTGGTAAGCAAGTTGTGTGCAAGCAAACAATATGTGTTTTAATATGGCTAAATGTATACATCTAGAACCAAAAAACATAGGCACACACTTACACGATGGGGGATTCTATTCTAGAAAGCAATGACTCTGAAAAAGATTTGAGCTGGCCAGGAATTGGTGCAACACTGGCCGAAAGTGCCAATGTGATCATTGGATGCATAAATAGGGGAATTTTGAGTAGGAGGAGAGAGGTTATTTTACTTCTTTATTTGACACGGCTGTGACTGCTGCTGGAATACCATGTCTACTTCTGCCATCTACAATTAAAGAACAGAGAAGAGCCACAAGAATGATTAAAGGAAAACATGTCTTGTAGTGATAGACTGAGCCCCTGGAATCTATTTAGTTTAGCGAAGAGAGGATTAAAGAGTGACTTAACCACAATCTGTAAGAACCTATATAGAAAAAAAAATTGATAAGGGGCTCTTCAATTTAGCAGACAAAGGTATAGCAAGATCCAATGGCTGGAAGTTGAAGCTAGACAAATTCAGATTGGAAATAAGGAATAAAATGTTATCAATGAGAGTAATTAGCCACTGAAACAATTTACCAAGGGTCATCATGGATTCTCTATCACTGGCAATTTTTAAAGCAAGATTGGATTTTTTTTTAAAGATATGTTCTTTATTCAAAAGAATTATTTTGGGGAAGTTCTATGGCTTCTTTTATACAGGAGGTCAATCCAGATGATCAAAATGGTCCCTTCTGGCCTTGGAATCTATGAATGTTCTTGATTTCTCTATACACCTATAGAATATAATGGATATCTGCAAGAATTTTTGATCTATGTTATAGGGTTCTGTTAAATTCTACTGAGTAGATTTTTGGCTTGGCCTACATACCCAAGCAAGAGGGAGTAAGAACTCCTCCTCTACATAGGCTGCCTTTATATTGGGTCTGGGAACACAGAAGCAAACAGGGCTATTCACCCAATTACATTCTCCCTGGAGTAGGTGGGAGGGGAATGGTCCAGGGAATAGACAGAACTTTAGCTTTCCCCCTTTTCACTGGTCAGAGGAGCTGAGGCAGAGCATTAGGTGTGGTCATTTATTGCTGTATAGACCACCAATAAATTGCTGCCCTCTAGAAGCAAGGAGGAATCAAGTGAAGAACTGCAACTCAGATGTGTGTCTAAGGCACAATGTCTGCTCAAGGGTGTAGCTTACTTGCTAGCCTTGGCACAGGCTGAGCATTGTCACCAATGGCCTTGGAAAGGTGCAAAATGAATCCCTCTTCTCTCCTTGCAGCCTACCTCAGAGGCCAGCTGGAATTCAGTGAGGATAGGCACAATGCTAAGCCCTGAACCAAACTTGTCTCACCCTGTTGGGTTAAGGGTATCCTATACGGTCTGTCTAGTGAGCCAAGCTCCTATCATAAGTCTTAAAGTTGTCAGTTGTGAATGGCTCCTTTGTAGGCACTCTGGGGGAATGGAAGTCTCCCTCTTCCACTTCTCCCCCTTCATTAATAAACCAGTGTATGAGTTATCAAAATTTGGGCCATAGAATACTGGATCGTCATGGAAAATAGCTGATAGTTTATGCCTCCATCTCAGCTGGACTGAAAAACATAATCATGGAACAAATCTATTTACTTCTCTCTTGTGAGTTGTTATCTTGATTAAATATGTTTTCTCCCTTTTTATTTCTTCTTTATCATGATTTTGCAAAACATGTTTTTAATTTACAAAATGGGGACTTTTTTGCTTGAATTTGAAAGCCCTAGGAAAGCATCTGAAGAGAAGAGAGCTTTGCTTTTCCTTTTGTTGGATGCTGTTGCACTAAGTCACAAATACTTCTCCCTGGCTGGCAATTCTCTGTCACAGATACGGTTGTAAATGTCTCATTTCTGTTTTCAGAATAAAATGCCACTATGTGCTTAGCCCTTCACAGGAATTTTTGAACAGTCTCTTGTCAGACATCCAGAATTAAAGAGCTTGATTCTAAATTAAGTAATTCTTGAAAGATTTAAAAAACATACAAATAACAAAGCCCCAAATGCATGAGCACAGGATAAGTCTATTCTGTTTTGTTCCAAATATGTATTTTTTTGCTTTCAAAGCACTTCTGGCGCCAAAATAATTTCTTTTGAACAGATCCAGGAGCTCAACATTTTTCTAGGAAATGCCTCGTATTTGAAAACAAATTAGTTATCTCACACTTCCAACCAGGTACTGGTAAATTAAATCATCCAAAGAGGAGGAAACTAATGTTAGCCATAAACCAATCATTATTTTTATTTGTATTTCTTTATTCACTTTTGCAAATTTTTTACTTTTTCATTATCTAAGTTTGCTTCTAAAATAAATAAAAAGACACTGTTTAGACTCAGAATATGACACTTTTGCACCTCCAGTGTCTTGCAAAAATATTTTCGATTTGGACTCCAGGTATTGGATAAGTTGCAAGCAACGTGGTTTAATCCAGCCGAAACTTTATTAACATAACTCATCTGGGAACTACCCAACCATAACTCATACCATACAAGCATGATTCCTTCCTCCCTCATTTCTTCCTGGTGAAGAGCAGACAATATCCCCCACCACTGGTTCCAGCCTGTTCAGGGCCGGCACCAGCCCACCAAGCTTGTGCTTGGGGCGGCACCTGGAGGGGGGCGGCGTGGTGCTCCGGCTCCGGCCGCCGGGGAGAGCGGGGCCACGGCCGGGGCTCGCCGCCCTCCTGCCGGGGCTCGCCGCTCTCCCCCTGGCGCTCTGGCCGCCGGGGAGAGCGGAGCCCCGACTGGGGCTCGCCGCCCTCCCCCCGGGGCTCCGGCCGCCCTCCCCTGCCGCACTGAGGGGAGGGGGGAAAGACCGTTGGCTTTTTTGCCTGGAGCGGCAAAAAAGCCAGAGCCGGCCTTGCGCCTGTTGTTGGGACTCCCCTTATAGAGGGGTTGAGAAGCTAGGGGAAAGGGTCATCTTCTCACTGTACCAGACATAAGGAGCCCTCAAACAGTTCCCCAGCTTCTTGAGGAGATGCCGTCCGCTAAGTACACTTCCAGTGCTGGTTTATCAGGGAACTGCACACTCTGTGGAATAAGTACCTGCATGAACACCTGCCACTTAGCTACCTTACCCGCAAGCTTCTGTGGAGCTTGCTGATTTTCAATTAAATCAGGATTCAGATTTTCATGATTTTCCCATGCACTATCCGAGATCTCCTCCCTAAATAGATAACAAAATGCCTTTTTGCTTCTCCTTATATTTCTCCATTGTTTTGGCCCCAGAAATAGAATAACTCCCTGTGAACTTGGTCTCCTATGGTGATTTCACATTCCTACCCCCAACCTTCAACCTGTTTTCCTGTTGAATTAATATTCACATGGGCTTCCTTTGTGTTGGCTTATATCCTGCTTACTTTACATCAGAGATCTAGGCAAAGTGGTACATCAAATTCCTCTGTCTGGGAAAATCTTATTCACCATCCCTGCCTGGTTACATAGTTTAACCATATTTTTAGTACATACCTACAGCTTCTTGTATGACACTGCACATGCATTTTGTAATGCTTACGATGATCAGTATGATATAAGCTTTTATTTGATATCTTACACAATATTTTTCATAGATAAATACTATGAGAGCAACGTTTTAGGTGTAATGAGTTCTTCAGGCCTAATGGGAGTTGCTGTTACATGACAGTGAACCCATTCCCAGTTGGCATTGAGGGGCTTTTAGGGTCACAGATGGGTACATGCTCAGTTTGGATCTTATTTCATTTCAACTAGTCTGCCAATGTGGAGCTGAATGAAAAGTTTCTCACCACTGACAAAACCAGTGAAACAACATAGGCCCAGGTTCTGCAATTGGTTGCACGTGACTGAATTCCCAAGTCTATGGGGAGCTCCACATAGATATCAATAGGGTTCATTTCAGAATATAGAGCAGGCCCTGGACTCAGCTACACAATTAGGTCCATCATGAGAATTTGACAGAAGATGGAAACTACTCATTGAGAAAACGGTCATTTAAAATCTTGATTATTTTTTTACCCTGATTCACAATTTTATAGTTCTTACCATGACAAAATTGGGGTTTTGTTTGTTTTGGAAGGGGGTTGTGCTTTAGGAAGTTGAGAAATTGAGGTCTATAAGAAATCTACAGCTACTGTGCCAGGTTTTGCATACAAATAGACTTTTAAATTGAAAACTGGTCATTTTTTGCACTACTAACTACAACCCAGGGCCATCTTACTACGATTATAACATGGGTAACTATTTTTTTTTTTAAAACCCACTGTAGTTATACAATGACACTCTGCCTATATATTGGCGGGTTCAAAGTACATTTTTCAAATGTCATCAATAACTAGTCCAAATGCTTGTTTCATTATAACCATGTTAAATAATTAGGTGAATAATGACCTTACTCTAAGTACCATTGCAGTAAGAGAAATGGAACAAAACAATTGCAAAATCACCAGTAATTATGCAGTTCAGGCATGATCATCTAATGAATTCTCCAAAAGTGAAGTATTGTCCTTGTAAAATGACCTGGTTGTTACCCCAAAACTGACTGTATCAGTTAAAAGAACATGTTTTTTTATCATGACAGTTCTTTAACTAAAAGGTTTAAGAGAAGATATATTAATTCTATCCCCTGTAATAGTGATCCAAGGGTAATTTTTAAATAACAAGTATGTAATAACTGAAATTCACCTTCAGTATGTAAAGATAATTACTGCATACTTATTATGATAAAATATTAAGTGAATTTCATAAATGAGTAATATTGCAATTTTCATTTGATATGATTCTGCTTAATGGTGGTGATAGTACTTAGTTATCATTAGTTACTCATTTCCTATCATTTCTGGGGCATTTTTGTTTGTTTTTCTGGGTTATTAATGGCTCATAACATAAAGTAATACTTGTTAAATTAGATGCTAGACATCTTACATTTCTATTATCAAGTGAGCTCATACCTGGTGTCATATGAATTGTTGTGTATGGTCAGCTGCAGAAACTGATGGTGGATTTAGATATCGTATTAAAAAACTATCTGCTAAAAAAACATTGGTTTGAGATGGTATTTCCTATAACAAGCATGTGTTAAGCCAGATTCATGCATGGTACATTTATGTACATTTCTTTGCACAATTTAAAGCTAAAATATATATACTGGCTGTATTTTAAACATAACTGAAGAAACAATACCTACTATCTACATGTGATTTCTCGAGATCACATTTATGAGAAAATAACTGACCCCAAATATATCTCTCTCTGAAATAGATCAATAATTAGTGACCAGTAGACAACAAGGCTATTGCAGGACTGTGGCAACCATAACACTTGTAGGGAGGCTTCTGTATCCTTCCTTGCTGACCTCCCTGCCATGCAGAACCCTTATCTGATCTGTGTGCTGAGGAGAGGATTATTTGCTCCAATGGTAATTTCTCTTGAATAAGAATGGAGTATGACCAATAAGATTTTGGGGATAGCAAATGTGTTAAAGCTGCTGTCTTAAGATATCAGGTCCCAGAACGCCTCTTGTTCCCAGGTCGATTCATGAAAGCCCATAGTGAAAATGATGAGGAGGGAGACCCCAAAATCCTTTTGATCTTACTGGACTGAGTGACCCTATGAAAGGAGTATTTCTGGCTGTGTGCATAGTTATTAGAGAGCTACTGCAATTATGAGGCTACTAATAATGGAGAAAATAAGTGATCTAGTGTGAAGAGCTGGTTACAAAGGAGCCAATGCAGAACATGAAAAAAATGTACTGGATGTCAGTGCTAGATGCAGAAGAAGTGGTGAAGAATAAAAATAGTATGTTCCCAATGGATTCCATTGCTACTGGGGATCCAGGCAGCAGGAATTCTAGTAACCGGCAGGTCATAAAAAACCCAGATTAGACACTTTCTTTAGAATAATCCATGGAATGGGAAAGGTTATAAGAACCAGTATATCTTTGTTGAAGGTCTGAGAAATGACTTTGCTGGCCCACTGGGTTATCAGAAACATTTTGGAGAGCTTTTGATGAAAATCTTTTAGCTGTCCTGATCTTAAACAATTTAATATTCTGGCAGATTTGAGCAAGGTACATTTGCACCTTTAAAGTTACTAACAAAGGAATGACTATGAATATTAGATGGGGCACTCTTAGTATGGGAGTAATTATGCTAATCCAGGGCATTCTTGCTGTGAACTAGATGTTTCAAGAATTCTGAGATGACCCAGACTGAACTAAGTACTGGTGCAGTTAATGAAATTGTTGGGTCTTCTCTCCTAATACACCTGATTATGATGGCAGTGGTTTCTAAATTGTGTTTAACAGATCAATCTATATGAAACTGTTTTATTGTTACAGAGAACTATTTTGTTTCAGGTAATGTAAAATAATCGCTGAAGAAGAGATTCAGAAATGCACAGCACTAGCAATGCCCTTAACTAATCAAAAAGTAGGAAAGAGAAATATGATCCAGTGGTCTGAACACAGTGCTGGGAAGCAAGAATGCCTGAGTTCTAGCTAAAACTGGTCAGGAAACGTTCAACAAAATATTAGTTTCCCCTGATTCAGAGCAGGGGCTTGAAGCTGGGTCTCCCACGTGAGTGCACTCATAGGTGCTGAAAGCAATTGAATCATACTGTAATCCCTGCATCTGATGGAAACCACTTCAAGCCAGAGGGTGCTGCCGCAGCACCAGCACCCCTACTTCTAGCACCTCTGAGTGTGCTAACCACTAAGCTATTTATTTCACTCCCGCCCCCATCTTTAAATATTCCACAGAGTGTTGGATTTATCCCAAAGCAGAAAGGGGAATATTATCATAGAATCATAGAATATCAGGGTTGAAAGGGACCTCAGGAGGTCATCTAGTCCAACTCCCTGCTTATAGCAGGACCAATCCCCAACTAAATCATCCCAGCTAGAGCTTTGTCAAGCCTGACCTTAAAAACTTCTAAGGAAGGAGATTCCACCACCTCTCTAGGTAACCCATTCCAGTGCTTCACCTCCCTCCTAGTGAAAAAGTTTTTCCTAATATCCAACCTAAGCCTCCCCCACTGCAACTTGAGACCGTTACTCCTTGTTCTGTCATCTACTACCACTGAGAACAGTCTAGATACATCCTCTTTGGAACCCCCTTTCAGGTAGTTAGAAGCAGCTATCAAATCTCCCCTCATTCTTCTCTTCTGCAGACAAAACAATCCCAGTTCCCTCAGCCTCTCCTCATATGTCATTGCTCCAGCCCCTACTCATTTTTGTTGTCCTCCGCTGGACTCTTTCCAATTTTTCCACATCCTTCTTGTAGTGTGGGGCCCAAAACTGGACACAGTATCCCAGATGAGGCCTCACCAATGCCGAATAGAGGGGAATGATCATGTCCCTCGATCTGCTGGCAATGCTCCTACTTATACAGCCCCAAATGCCGTTAGGCTACTTGCGAACAAGGGCACACTGTTGACTCATATCCAGCTTCTCGTCCACTGTAACTCCTAGGTCCTTTTCTGAAGAACTGCTGCCTAGCCACTCGGTCCCCAGTCTGTAGCAGTGCATGGGGATTCTTCTGTTCTAAGTGCACGACTCTGCACTTGTCCTTTTCGAACCTCATCAGATTTGTTTGGGCCCAATCCTCTAATTTGTCTAGGTCCTCTGTATCCTATCCCTACCCTCCAGCATATCTACCACTCCTCCCAGTTTAGTCTCATCTGCAAACTTGCTGAGGGTGCAGTCCATGCCATCCTCCAGATCATTAATGAAGATATTGAACAAAACCGGCCTCAGGACCGACCCTTGGGGCACTCCACTTGATACCGGCTGCCAACTAGACATGGAGCCATTGATCACTACCCAGTCAGCCCGACGATCTAGCCAGCTTTCTATCCACCTTATAGTCCATTCATCCAGCCCATACTTCTTTAACTTGCTGGCAAGAAATCTTATGAAATCTCAAAACATTTGAAAGAATGGGAAATCCAGTTGTCCTAATCATAGTGGTGATGATGACTCCTGCAGAGGTCTGTGGTAAGTTAAACTGTTTTTGTGCTATGTTTACACTGCACACCTTACAACGGTGCAGCTATGCCTCTGCAGCTGTGCCATTGTAAGATAAGCAGCATAGCCTCTCTTTGTTGCCAGGAGAGAGCTCTCCTGACGACAAAATAAAACCAGGGGTGATAGCTTTGTCGCCGGGAAAGCATCTCCTGCCGACGAAGCGCTGTCCACACCGGCACCTTTTATTGTTAAAATTTTGGCATTCAGGGGTGTGAAAAAAAACACACCCCTGAATGACAAAAGTTTTAACAACAAAAGTGCAGTGTCGAGATAGCCTTAGTCTCAGTAATTCCATCTCTATAACTTGGATAACACCTACCTCATAGGGGTGTTAAAAGGATTGGTTAATTATTGTTTATGGGTATTTGAAGATTTATAGTGCTATAGAACTGCTATTAACATAAAATATAGACAAAACTGCAGATGAAATGCAAAATACTTTTGAAAGGTAGAATGATAGTTTAAAATATCTAAATCACTACCAATGCAATAGAGAGACAGAAATATGAAGTCAATGGAGCTAAACTGATTTGCGTCACCTGAGAATTTGGCCCTAAAATACAGGAATACTCACCTCTCTAAAAAGACAATTTAATGATAATCTCATCAGGTCCCTAAGAAAGTCCATCATGTATTTGGTGTCGGAAGTGAATTTTCATCACTCTCATTTTGCAGCCTTGACCCTTGTTAATATTTTTGCCTATACCCAAGGAGTGAGAAAAATGATTACCTGTTTATCTTAAAAATAAATAAGATGCCAACAAATGCACAACAGATTCACATGTGCATATTGAGATGAATATCTAGAGAGAGATTTATATGCATCATCACAACCTCCACAATCACACTTATATTTAAGTTGCCCTTTTAAATTACACCTACACTATTGTTAGAGTGACTTGACAATACACATGGTTACAGTAGAGGAGGCTGTCAGATTTAAAGAGGGTCTTGTCTAAACTACTTGTCCCTCCTAACAGAATTAATGCGGGGGGGGGGGATCCACATGAGCGAATATGTAAAAGCAGAGCTAACGTAAGGAAGAAGAAAAAAACATATTTTGTAGGCCCTCATCTCATCAGTCAGTCTTCTACAATGGTTCATACTGTGCACCAGTGTTTAACTAGTGTTTAGCTAGAGCCACCACTGTACATTTCCATATTGCTTCAAAACTACATAACTTTATTGTTCCCTAATTTAGCCTGCAATATAGTGGGGAAATAGCAATCAGCATTTCACCTTGGCTGGCTGAGAAAATTAAACAATGTTGTCATTAATGCATGTTTCTTTAGTATAGTTATCAATGGCATCTTTTCAATTGTTATTCAAATTAGTAAATTAGGATTAGCTTGTTCCCTTAGACACCACGCTGTGCAAGGGATCATATGTAGGTCCCCAGTTCCCCAGAGTAGCACTGGAAGGATTCATGCTTCAAAGTCTTCTCTTTGAGGCACTAGCTCCTGTAGTGCTGGAGAGAAGTGAGTTGCTAGGGACCATAAAATGGTGCAGAATTCTCACCCCTGCATGGCCTGCCCGCTTGTTCCTTTGGCGGGATTGTTAGAAACACCGAGTACACGGTTCTCGTTCTCTCTCTCAAATATATATATAAAAAATAAACACACACACACTGACCCCCTCTTCTACCCTTCCTACCGTACATCCACTTTGGATCAGAATATGTTCTAGTCATTAATGACTGAATGAATTGTAGATAGCAAAACCTACAGTAAAGGTGCATTTTCAGTCTTCTACAATGATTTATACTGTGCACTTTCTCAGAGCTTTACCTTTTTCTCTGACATTTGTTATGTTTTGTGCTAAGTCAAGGAGTCTGAAAGGGTCCTGACTCCTTCATTACAATCGCTGAAGATGTGTATGAATGAAGATTAGGCTCAAAAAGAGCCCTGCCTCCTTCCCCTAAAATAGTTGAAGCATCAATGAAAGAGGCAGGGCTTGAAAGGAGACCTGTTTTCATCTATGTGCACAGAACGATGCTTTTGAAATGATGTAAGAGTCCTGCCTCTCTATACCAATTTTGACCTATAGTCTGTTCTCATGCTGTGTCTCAACTGTTCAACATGGTGGAATTTTTTTCTATGTAGGAAATTCCGTACAAAGGTCATGTATTTATCATACATTTATAAATATAGAAATACAAGTGTAATTTATTATATATGATCCTAGATGTATAACATTATGTTTGGCCAAAGTGTATAGGATGGGCGTATCTATCGTGGGACGCAGTGACTAAAAAAAAATGTGTGGGTGCCGGTGGATAATCATCTGAAGGTGTGCTCCCATTGAGATACTGTGGCCAAAAGGGCTTATGCAATCCTTGGATGTATAAATGGATGTATAAACTGTAGATTTTTTAATAGGAGTATTTGGCAAGGGTGCAACTGCTAATGGAATACTGTGTCTTGTCCTAGTGTCCACAATTCAAGAAGGATGTTGATAAATGGTAGAGAGTGATAAACTCAGGAAGTACCATTGGTTTATCTTACAAACAGAAGGTTAAGAGGTAACTTGATCAGTCTAAAAGTATCTACTTGGGGAACAAAAACTGGATAATGGTCTCTTCCGTCTAGCAGACAAAGATATAACAAGAACCAATGGCTAGAAGTTGAAACTAGATGAATTCAGACTGGAAATAAGACCGAATTTTTTAACAAGTGAAGGTAATTAACCACTGGAACAATTTACCAAGGATTGTGGTGGATTCTCTATCTCTAGCCCTTTTAAAATTGAGATTGTAGGATTTTCTAAAAGATCTGCTCTAGTTCAAACAGAAATTAATACAGGTTGAACTTCTTTAGTCTGGCACTCTCTGGTCCGGCAACATCCATGGTCTGGCATGATTTTGTTATGTGTTTTTTTTTGTTTTTTTTTGTTTTTATGCTTTACTTCTTATTTCCTTGTACCAGTATAGTAAAATTGTGTAACACTAACGCTTTATTATGAAGACAGCTGGTAAGCCTTGGCTAGACGGCATTGCAAGCATTATTCTGTTTATTCGCCTCAGCAAGAAAAAAAAAAAGAGACCTGCTCACTACAATATTGACCTCCTGTGGTTCGACAAATTCTCTGGTTTGGCAACGGTAAAGTCCTGAGGGTGCCGGACATGAGAGGTTCAACCTGTACAGGGAAGGCCTATGACTTTTGTGTTATGTAGCAGATCAGACTAGTTTATTACAGTTGTCTCTTATGATACTGAGTTGTATTATGCTAGTGGTATTGGTAGCTTTAGAGATATTCAAGTGAGTGAGCATTTGAATACAAGGAATGGGAAACTTATATTAGTGTCTGATGACTAGAATCAGAGAGAGAGAAGGCCTGATATAGACTTGGAAGAAACACCTTTAATCTAAAAATTGAGAAATAAATGACTTCTTTAAATTACTTCAGTGGAACTTCTGTACAAAATTATCACCTTGCTTTTAAGACTGCAATGCAACTGGCTTTAACAGACAGTCCTAAAAACAGACCCTCTGCTAGCTGAAACTTATGAATATTTTCTTACATGGCACCTGTCTTAAGGGGATGAACCTTACTGTATCAGCCATTTTTGCTTCTTAAAACTATTCTTAAAAATTAGAATGCAAACTAAAAATGTTACTGGAATAAACCAATGTATTCATTTGTACTGTTCAGAAATATACTTAATGACATTTATTGCTAAGGTAATTATTCATTTTTATTGACTGGCAGGGTAATTACTTGCACAGAGTCATATGCACAATAATGTATGCACTGGAAGTTACAGCTGCCCTTGGCTACTGTAACTTATGCAACCCACACCATTTTTTAATGAATATGTGTACACTCATTAGAAGATTTACAGTTACAGATTCTGCTGTAATAAGGCACTTTGGTTCCCCAACATCTTCACGTTACAAAAGACACTACTCTGCAATATTCCAAAGTCGTTGGTTTCTGAGGCTTGTGTGATAAGCTGGGCAGAGTTCTGGTGCAGGGGACTGGTGAAACTAGTGGTTCTGAAATCATTTAAATGATAGAATCATTAGGGGCTTGTCTACATGGGCTCACTGAGTTTAACTTTCCTGAATCAACTAAAGGTGTGAAGTTAATGTGCACAAGTTAACACCCTCATTCAGAAGTCGCTCACTGTAACTTAGGAAAGTTAAGAGAGTCAATGAAAGCTGTGAAGTTAATGCACTTTAACTTATGCACATTGAAGTCCTGTGTGGGTTCTCTCATTCAGAAATAAAGGATTAAGTATTTTCATGTAACTAAACCCTTGGTTAGAAATAAGAGACCTCTAATGAACCAGCTTTCTTCATAGATTTGGGAGCTGAATTTCAGAAAGTGGTTTCATTTTCTATCCGTTTCACCTGCAGATAACTGCACTCACACTCTTCAAGCACTTGTACATGTGCACAGGTGACAGAAATTGTATATATACAAAAGATGTTAAGGTTTATCAGTTGTGGGCCAGATCTTGTTCCCAATTAAATCATTTGAAGTTAGGAGCCTAAATATCTTTGAGGATCTGCTCGTTGGCTTCAATGGTGAGCAGGAGCAATCCTGTGTTAGTGAGAGTAAAGTTAAGCATGCACTGAAAGAAGCCACACTGGTGGCAATTAAATACTCGTGGCTACCCTGGGTCAGCTGAGTTGGGCTCCAGGAGCTCAGGCTGAAAGGCTGTAAAATTGCAATGTAGCCGTTCAGGCTAGAGCCCGGGCTCTGGGACCTAGAGCCCAGGCTCTAGGCTGAGAGTGAATGTCTTACACCCGTTTTACACACACACACACACACACACACACACACACCTACCTTTTTCTCCTTTTTCTGTCCTTGCTGGTGGGTGAGAATAATTTATACCTGTCCTTTGATAAACTCAGTTATATTGGGATTATTTAAGTGAATTAAATTAATAATTATTTTTTTTGTTATTAAGCTGTAATTGTGCCATGTTACATGTGAAATGAGGGGATCAACACTTAACATGATGCATTTAAACCATTGGTAGACAACAGGATTTTTGGGGGGACTGTAGGTTATTAAATGGGACTGATCCGTCAAGTTGCTGAACATTTAAACAATTGGAGGTGTGTTTGAAATAAACCTAAATAAATTTATGAATGGGAGTTGGGAATGTTTAACATTTTGAGAGGCACTTGTAGCATCAGCAGCAGGGAAGCTGAGAGGATTTTATTGGATGTATTAATATGTACAGAGTAGTTTCTGAATTCCATAATAACAGATGCATTTGTCTTGACATGAGCACAACTATTACAGCCCTGGGCTGAGTTTGCCACCCACTTCCCCTTGTGGATGGGCACCAACTTACTGTATTGGACTCAAGCTTCTGTATCCCATGTGCTACTGCTAGCTCTCTCGGTCTAGATAGTGACTGAACACTGCTCCTATCTCTGGGTCATTCAGAGCATGCTCCACTGGTGCAGACTCTAGGTCTGACCCCTTTCTTGGCAGTAGATCTCTGTGGTTCAGCCATCTAGACCCTGAAACCAGTGCCTCAGCCCTCCTGAGTCCCCCAGCAGCTTTATATATGCTCCTCCCCCAGAGCATCATCCTCACAAGCACTCTGATGAGTAGCTGAACTCTTCAGGGACACATGACAGATAAAGTAAGGAACAGAAAGAACAGGAGTACTTGTGGCACCTTAGAGACTAACAAATTTATTAGAGCATAAGCTTTCATGGGCTACAGCCCACTTCTTCGGATGCATATAGAGTGGAACATATATTGAGGAGTACAGACAGTTTGATAAGAAGTGTGAGAATACTTACAAGGGGGGAGAGATTCAATGAGCCACTACAAACATTGAAGTAAGTATTCTCACACTTCATATCAAACTGTCTGTACTGAGCTATCTTGATTATCACTTCAAAAGTTTTTTTCTCTTACTTAATTGGCCTCTCAGAGTTGGTAAGACAACTCCCACCTGTTCATGCTCTCTGTATGTGTGTGTGTGTGTGTGTGTGTGTGTATATATATATATATATCTCCTCAATATATGTTCCACTCTATATGCATCCGAAGAAGTGGGCTGTAGCCCATAAAAGCTTATGCTCTAATAAATTTGTTAGTCTCTAAGGTGCCACAAGTACTGTTCTTTTTGCGGATACAGACTAACACGGCTGCTACTCTGAAACCTGTCATTATGTAAGGAAGAGAGACTCTACAAAGGAATTTCTTAAACACACACACACACACACACTTTACTCTGGGAGAGCATGGAAATTCATGGAAAAAACCCAACACCTGAATATGAATCCCTCCCGAGTGTCCGCACAGTTCCTGAGAGACTTTTGGTTTTTGGTCAGCGCCTTCACAGAGGAAGGCGTGCCCTTCCTGCTTCACTTTTCAGCATGTCTTTTCTCTCTGGTGATGATATGGATCCCCTCCTCAGAGCTCATGTCTCTTTTTAAAAGCAGCTTGAACACCTTACCAGGTGGTCAATTGGAGAAAAAACTGCAGCTCTTTCAATCCTGCTCTGGAAGAGAGAGTTAAAGGGGAGGATTTCAGAACCTCCTCTCTCCGTAAACAGGCTTCTAAAACCTTTTCCTGCTTCTGTTCATATACTGTGATTTTCCATTCTCCAGCCCCTGAAAAGGAATGCTATCAGAGGGTCACTAAAAGCTAATGGTTCGGCAGGTAATCCCCATTGTCCCACCAGGGTAGAACTATTCAAGGTAGATGACTCCTGATGGCCCTGTTTCAGATTCACAGGCATGGTCTATCTTCTGCAATATAAAAGAAGTTTTAACCCACACTGAAGGTCATAGTAAGAAATAGAGTTCATAAAATCAAATGGAAATTCATAAGTCTACATGGACAGATTTATCCAACCCATTTTGCTCTTGAATGAATGATAGAGCAATAGTCTTCTGTGCTCACATTTTTGTACCTGCAATTTCAGCATGGCTGAAAAATATGAGTAGTTAACATAAGAACGGCCGTACTGCATCAGACCAAAGGTCCATCTAGCCCAGTATCCTATCTTCTGATAGTGGCGAATGCCAGGTGCCACAGAGGGAATGAACAGACCAGGCAATCACCAAGTGATCCATCCCCCGTCACCCATTCCCAGCTTCTGGCAAACAGAGGCTAGCAACACCATTCCTGCCCATCCTGGCTAATAGCCAGTGATGGACCTATCCTTCCTGAATTTATTTAGTTCTTGTTTGAACCTTGTTATAGTCTTGGCCTTCACAGCATCCTCTGGCAAAGAGTTCCACAGGTTGACTGTGCACTGTCTGAAGAAATTCTTCCTTTTGTTTGTTTTAAATCTGCTGACTATTGATTTCATTTGGTGACCCCCTAGTTCTTGTGTTATGAGAAGGAGTAAATAACACTTCCTTATTTACTTTCTCCATGCCAGTCATGATTTTATAGGCTTCAAACATATCTCCCCTTTAGTCGTCCCTTTTCCAAACTGAAAAATCCCAGTCATATTAATCTCTCCTCATATGCATGCAGTTCCATACCCCTAATCATTTTTGTTGCCCTTTTCTGTATCTTTTCCAATTCCAATATATATTTTTTGAGTGGGGTGACCACATCTGCATGCAGTACTTAAATCTATGATATGCCCACATCTTATATAGAAGTAATATGATATTTTCTGTCTTATTATCTGTCCCTTTCTTAATGACTCCCAACATTCTGTTAGCCTTTTTCACTGCTGCTGCACATTGAGTGGCTGTTTTCAAGAGTACTATCCCCAATAACTCCAAGATCTCTTTCTTGAGTGATAACTGCATATTTAGACACCATCATTTTATATGTATAGTTGAATTATGTTTTCCAAAGTGCATTACTTTGCATTTATCAACAATGAATTTCATCTGCCATTTTGTTGCCCAGTCACCCAGTTTTGTGAGATCTCTTTGTAACTCTTCACAGTCTGCTTTGGACTTAACTATCTTGAATAGATCATCTGCAAATTTTGCCACCTCACTGTTTACCCCTTTTTCCAGATCATTTATGAATATGTTGAATAGTATTGGTGCCAGTCCAGATCCCGGGGGGACACCACTGTTTACCTCTCTCCATTCTGAGAACTGACCATTTATTCCTATCCTTTGTTTCCTATCTTTTAACCAGTTATCGATCCATGAAAAGACCTTCCCTCTTATCCCATGACAGCTTACTTTGCGTAAGAGCCATTGGTGCGGGACCTTGTCAAAGGCTTTCTGAAAGTCTAAGTGCACTATATCCACTGGATCATCCTTGTCCACATGTTTGTTTGACCCCCTCAAAGAATTCTAGTAGAGTGGTGAGGCACAATTTCCATGTTGTGCAAAAACCATGTTGACTCATAAGCAAATCAGTTACAAATGCAACCTCCTTGTGTTCATAATCAGATAGCCAGCTCTTAGCCCAAATGAAAATAGCCTCCTCCCCCCTCCAATGCATTATTTAGTTTATGAATAAAATATAGGGCATCATTTGCTATGAGGCAAGGGATGTAGTAGTCCGCCTCCCCCCAGACTTTTCATAGGTCACTTTTTACATTGGCCCAAGGTTATTATCACATATGATGTTCTATGTGCTGACACAAGTTTGTCCCACCTCACCCCAATTCCCCTCCCCGCCCCCGAAATGATGTCCCTGAATGAAACAAGCACTCTTGGCAAAAAAAAAAGATAGATATAGGTTAGAATTTTTATCTATCTATCTAGGTTATTACTCATATATAAGGAATAAATTGTCTCCACTTTGGCCTAGTTTGTATGGGAGTATTTATTTTTATTAATATAGATTTGTGTTTAGTACATACCTATCGCAATCTAAGTGTGTTAGCAGTACAATTTGAGATACAACCTTTATAAATCAGTGAATGAATATAAATACACACACACACACACACACACACACACACACATACACACTGACATGTATGCCTAGGATAAAATCAGAAATAGATGAAGCAGATAGTGATGGTATGTAACAGTAATAGTTCAAGAACAGTAAATGAGCCATAATTTTCCTAACAAATGCTTATCTATTCAATGTCTCCCAAAACCATAAGGGACTAGCAAACCTGACATCTCTAAACCAAAGAACTGATTCTGATCTTGTGTACACCAGTTTTACACTGGTATAATTCATTGACTTCACTGGAGTTACTCCTGATTTACACTAATATAAATGAGATCCAAATCAGGACCTACATATTCACTATGACTTAGCTCAGTAGTGACATTGAGTATAATCACCACTGATTTGACTCTTTCAGGATGACTGTTTAGTTGGGCTAAAGCTGTTTTTATTAGTAGTGTGCATTTTCTTCGGGCTGAGATGTTACTCTAGTTAATATAAAGATCTACTGCTATGTTGTTGCTATTCCTCTAAAAGAGGTAGACATCAAAGGTCTTTACCCATCACATTCTTTCTTCTGATGAAGGACTTTATTTGCATCCTAGATTTGAATTCCTGCCTGACTCGCCTAGTTGTGATCTCGCCGTCTCTCATTCTCTGACCAAGTTCCTGTGAGCCTGATAGGCTTTCTGACTCTGCTTCATTACATATTCTCATTTATTCTAATACATAATGTTCCAGACTTCTGAAAAAGTCAGTCCTAAAATGAAGTTATTTATTTCTCATGACATTTTTGAACACTTTGGATATTTAACTAAGGTACCATAATTTTAGCTTATGCTCTTTCAATTAGTAAGACAAATTTTTTGTATAGCTCATTTAATGAGCTGCTTTTGTGTGCCCTCATTATCTGTCTTGTTCCAGCGAAACAGACTTTTAAATTGGGATGGGTCAAGAGAGCCCACTCAAAATGACTTCTGACAAGCAGCTGACATTTCACAGCACTTTGGATGCTCTAATCTTCATGCTAATAAGGACATTTATTCCTAAAGAGTTTAATAATTGTCGATGGTTTTAGAAATAAAAAATGTAGCACTTAAGTCATGCACAGTGTACAGTCCTACTGCAACCTGGGCTTGGTGAATGGCACAGAGCAGAGTTTGAAACTTCTTTAATGAATAAGTAAATGAAATAAAGAATAAAGACCTATGATGCTTTTTATAATGAAGTCTCGCAAGTTAAAAATAAGTGTTCATTGGTATGTTTAAAAATTGGAATAGTGTTGAAAGTCTGTGATTTGCATGAATCCCACCCAGTGATTTCTGGATCCATATCTGCAAAGTAACAGCTTGGATCAAGCCCTAACAAAGGACATTATTCTCAAATGTTATGATCTGATATGATTATTGCAGGACAAGACAAAGACAACAACAGATTCATTTTCCTTATACTAAAACTTTACTCCTTGGCAGAACTACATTGGCTGGTAATGTCAGATTACACCTCAATATATTATTCAGTCTGATTCTGCCAGGTTTGAGACCCAAATCCAGCATCCAGGGAAAGCCTTCCATTGATTTTTAATGGGAATTGGTTTGGGCCCTAAGTCTGGAGGAACTCTGTTGAAGTCCATAAAGTCCACCAGCATAAATAAAAAAGGTAAATGTGAGGAAAATCAGCACTATTGTTTCAAGTATCTTGTACTTTTTCATCATGAATAATGTGAAAGGAAAAAATCCATAACTTTGTCTAGTATTAAATTAATTTCAGAACAGTGGAGTTAGTTTAAAAAACAAACAAACGTTTTATTTTTTATCACAATTATTTAGTTATACATTCCAGCCAAATTTGGGTAACCTGAAGTTGGCACCTAAATCCATATTTAGGCAGGTAAATAGAGGTGGCCTGGCTTTCAGAGCTCAGCACCAACAACTGCCACTGCCTTTAGTTCCATGGAAATCTCCCACCTTCAAAATAAATATGTTGCATCATTGACCTCATGGGAGCTGTGTTTTCTCAGTATCTTTGAAGATCAGGTTCCTTGTTGCTTAGGGACCTAATTTTAGGCATCTAACTTTGAAAATGTTGGTTTATGTTGATAATATTTTCTAAGTATTTGTCACCAACATACTTATTTTGGAAGAGCAATACAATTTTATTGTCACAGTAAAGTTCTGTGAATTATGGGCTATATTTACACAGCTGTTTAAGCACCTACTGCAAATAGGAGCCTAGTGGGATTGACAAAAGTGCCTGAATGAGTTAGGAACATAACTCACTCAGGCACTTTTTTCAATCCCACTAGGTGCCTATCTGCATCTTTAGGTGCCTAAATCTGTCCCTATGTCTATATGAACTTACAGTTAAAAGTCTATTGCACTGAATTTAAAAGAACTATACAGGTTTTAAAGTGTGTGTGTGTGTGTGTGTGTGTGTGTGTGTGTGTGTGTGTGTATATATATATATATATATATATATATATATAATATTTACCATCCAATCCCCATTTTTATATTTACATTTTATTCTCAAGGAGATAATCTGTAAAGATTTCTGATATCTTTTGTTGATTTGCTATTCAAGTGGCTTTGTTTCTTAACCCACTGCTTAGTATGGGCCTGATTTGCAAGGTGTCAAATGCTTCTTGAACAAGACAGAGTGCTGTCAGCTCTCACTGACTTCCCACTGGAGGTTTCTGCCATCTCTTAGGAAACATTTTATCCATATGATGACTACAGTTACATTATTTAATGCTCTGTTGCTCTGAGTTTACTGTGAACATTATGATATTCCCAAATAAAAATGACATCAGAGACTTGGATTTAACATTTCTCCTGTGGACATATAGATCTATAGTATATTTCCAGAAGAAATATACTATCTCTGCCTAAAGTAAAATATCATTGCTAGTACCAAGTAGTTATCCACCTATGACTTCATTCATGAATGATTTATGACCCATCTAGAGACAATTTAGATTTAATTTATATGGAAAAATCATGAAGGATGCCTCCTCCATATAAATTGCACAAAATTGGTATCTATCAAGATAGACTGTTTGCAGGTAATTGCCCTGTTGTGTGCCAATCTGTAGGTGAGCAAGCCATAAAGTAGAGCAGGAGAGCATAAAGAGCACTCATATCTGCATAACCATGCAAAAAAAGCCTGACTCCCAGTGAATTAAAATAATGGAAATATTTTGGAAAATTCAATATGTATATTAGGTCAACCCCAGAGCTAAACTGCTGAACAATAGTGAATTGATCAGGGATGGTATGAATGCCCAAATCAGTTTTGATTTTGTACGCAAATCCACATCTATCATTAGGAAAGGTATTTCAAATGACTTGGACAATGTTTTGAAAAAAGATATGACTATCAAATAGGGTATGTTGAGGTGTCATGCTAAATCTGCTAAATCCCATGATTGGTTGCTTTTGAAGACAGAGAGGCCAGCTGAGTAGTTGAGTTTATGATTGTCTGGAGGTAAGACTTTACAAGTGAAAATAACTACAGCATAGCCAGAAGTTGTTTTCCATGACTTTAAACCACAAGAAGAAGAATGGTCCTGTGGTTGAGGTGCTAGCTGGACACCTGCATTCTCAAGTAGAAGAGCTGTACTTCACAGCAAAGGCACAGGAGCTGCCATTTTGGAAACATTTTTGCCATGGTTGAAAAATGAAAGGTTGACAAAGATATTGGTAACATCTACATAGTCCCTAGCAGAATAAAAGGTGCAAATGATTCTAACGTACATAGATATTTTGCACATGCCCGGCTGCTTTGCAGCAAGGAAGTGTGGTTAGAACAAAAACCAGAAGCTGATTAGACATGTCAAGCACTCTTCTGTTGTCTCTAAATTACAAAGGGATTTAGGATAGGCTCTTCTACAACTGATTCCAGCTGTTGTGACCTGGTGGAACTTCAATAACAACATGTTAAGAAACTGGCTGTTGAGTGGGTGGGGGAGGGGAAGATTTTACTTTCATGTTTGAAATAATAGTATCAACTCACTAACAGAATCCTAGATGAATGTTACAGACGCTATCCCGGATCCATTTGAGGTGCCATCCTGCAAGGTCAGTTCCTGCTAAGCCTGCAGTATGACCCACTGCTGTGGTGAGTTCAAGCACTGAGAGTGCACCTAAACAAAAAAAGCCCCAGAGGAAGGCATTAGAGCCAGGAAAATATAATTTTTAAAATCCATTTCAGGCCTAATGAAAGACCGAAAAAGTTTGGACTTTCATTTTAAGATCAGTGCCACTTTTCAACTACAAAAAGAACCAGAAAACCGAAGAACCCAAAATAAACATGGAAGACAGAAGATGAGTTGTTATGAAATCTTTAAAGAAAAGCAGAGCAGATATGACTGAAGTGTGTAACATATCTGGGGGAAGTTATGGACTGATTTTTAGTTGCACAGCTCACTGATTGTACAATATGTATGCTGACCACGTTATATAAATACTTAGTACTAATAATTGCTAGGATATACTGTTAATGAAAATGCTATGGAAAGAGGATATTCTCTGTATTTTTCAAAGGCCAATATGCTGTAAAAAACTGACTCTGCAGGCTGGAGGAACCATAATTCTATCAGTCTTCCCAAACTTTCTTTTCTCATTCTGTCTTTCCCTGGAGCTCTGCACAGCAATTCCAAAGCTATCTATTCAGATCATGCCAAATACTCTGATATTTTGTGTATAGATGTTGTAGTCAGCCAGGATACAATTTAAAATTGGCCAATTCATTTCAATATTAAATGTTGATTTTTAGTGACCTTTTGCCATTTTTAGTATCTGGCCACTTAGTTTATATATCATATGCTTTACATATTCTAATTTATGCAATATTGTATTTTATTAATACTGTAAATGGCATTGTGTGACACCCTCCTGTCACCATCCCTCAGTGGGTCACAGCTGAGAATTCCAGATTCAGGACAAACTGCTGAAAAATAGGGCAGGCTCACCCCAAACTGGTGGTTATTCTATCATTAGATTATACCAAACCTGTACCAAAAATAAACTTCTATTTCACCACACTGGTTAACAAGAAATCAAAAATGCAGTCTATTTAGGCATTTCAGCCTTTGTCTCACCACCCAGACACTGGATTCTATGACGAGTGGTTACTGAAAACCAATTTAATCTAATATAGGGTCGTTACAATCTCAAGAGATCAGCCACTTAGCCAGGTCAATATATAACTCAGATCTTACCCAATAATCAGGCTGCTGTCAATCCTTCAGTAACTGGTATCTAAAGGTTTATTAAGAAAAGAAGAAGAGAGTTAAAATGGTTTATAGATCATATACATACAATAATTGCAAAGTCCTTTTATCAGGTTTGTAGCAGTGATGTTATAGGCTGCTGACTTATAAAGTATCTCTGGTGACTTCCAAAAGATTGGAAGGTCCTCACTCCATAGTTCAATATGCTCCTTTTAGTTGTAAATCCAGAGAATCAGAGCAGGAAAGAGGCAAAATGTACTTATCCCAGGGGTCTTTTATACCCTTTGCCATGTGCCTGGAAATTTTCTGTTTCAAACAAAGTTCACAGCTCAGTTTGTGGAAAGTTACTGACCCAAGATGGAATCCAGTGTCACATGAGCATATCACATATTCTTACATGACTTGAGGACTCCCAGAGAAAGCCATTGCTCATATCCATGCTGAGGCATCTACAGGAAGATCTATGTGGGTGGAATGAGTTTTTCTGTGGCCCATTGGTGGAGTGAAGGGTATTTAATGGGCCATCAAACTTGATTAGTCCATTCACAAATGTGCTGGCTAGACTGGATATAAACTACCTTGTGTCTGTTACCCCAGCCAGCAACAAACACATTTGAGATATAGATACATAGGCAATATTAATAATTTCCTGTACAGTGATGATACATTGATTTAAACAGAATAATCTTATTTAGCGAATCATAACTTTTCCATTAACACCTTAAATGACCTATTTTGTACAAGATTGTCTAACAGTGGCAATATCCATGATATAAGTGATCATATTTCAATCATACAGCATCACACCTCCAAAATTTTGAATTTGGTGTGATATGAGGAGGTATGTTATGTATAGTAGTTGCTAGCTCTATTGGTTTAGCTTTTAAAAGCACTCTCTATAGTGTGGTTTTATGAATTTGCTGTTGTTGAACTACTGGAATAAATTAGCCTTTTTTGTTGTTGTTATTCACCAGAAACTGTAGCATATCTTCTCACATGGGTTTGTATTTAGTAACCATTAACATTTCAGGGGTTTATTCTCCACCTGAAAATTACAGCGGACTTGTCACTTATATGAAACTGATATTCAATAAAGATAAGCAATTCCTCAAATGAATGCCTGAATGCACTCAATTACAGTTTCATGCCATTGATTGACGCCAGCAACAATACTCAAACATTCTAGCACTTTCCTACTATTTGAAAAATTAAACCAACAGAAATCACACTTGCATCATGCACGTTCCATTGCCATCAACTTTGTCACCAGTGTTGTGTTCTGAATTCTGTTCAATTTCTTTCTATGTTCAGCACATAATTGATGAGTGACAATACAAACAAGATCTCTTCTATTGTTGTTTGCAGTGTAGTTGTAGCCGTGTCAGTCTCAGGACATTGTCTCTCTAATAAAAACTAGAGGCAGCATATGATTGGAACTTAGCTGTGGGATTCTATGTTTTCCAATATTCTTCATATGATTGTTTAATAAAGATGCAACAACATGCTATAATTGTAATCAAAGTGTGAGTACTGGATATGCTTTATGGTGCCCATGACATTAGTTCCTTACTTTTAAAGACTAAAAGACAGAATTGTGTTGTATTTCACCTTCTCAAATGTTACAGTAGGCATGATGCTATTCCTGCAATAATCAGAAGTATTTGTTTCCCTGATGTATCATGTCCATCCATTACAGCTTAACAAATCCGTGCATCAATATTTTGGGCCTGATTCTCCAATTCTCTGATTGGCTAAACTCCATTAACGCTAAGTGAAGTGATTCCTGATTTATATCTGTTTAAGTGAGAACCAGTCCTCTGTTTCAATCAGAATCATGCCAGTGTTTCTAGTTGACAGTAAATGAAAAATTATTTATTTGCAAAATTTAAAATAGCTCCAAAGTCCACTATAATGGGTCATGGTAGGTAATATCTTTTAAATAACGCAGTGAATATTATTGTATTGAGCAGATTTTTTTAATTGGCTAAGCATTGGAATATAATTATCTCTGACATCATGTTGTGAAAAGCCTGAAAGAAAAGTCCTTTGTTAAAAGAGTATTTATTTCCTTACTTGGTTAGGACATAGGATTTTCTATTTAACAAAAGCATTTCTTTAATAGAAAATTATTGTGGCTGCTTTTTGTAATTAATTTTACCAGCTTAAGCAAAATAATGAAACATCTTAAAAGGCTATTCTCTTGAATTGTTTAATTTGTAAACACCAGTGTCTGAGAGGATAGCTGCCAGTGTATTCCACCTGGACTCCTGCACCAAGATATCAAAATAGACCTACAATATAGACAACTTTGATTGCATTAATGCTGCCAGCATTAAATGCTGCTAGAGTCTCTAAACCCCTGGGGCTTTTACTTCACTTGACCTTCGGTCCAAGAAAATGCTTTGACTAAGTTTTGCTTTTCCCTTGTTAACTGCATTCACTCTAGTTAAAAAACCTCTGTTGTTCTGAGAATTACAAATGCATTATATGCTACTTCACAATTGCTGCTTTATCCTGCAGGAGAAGATGTACGTTAATTACCACTTGCCAATGCATTCTGTTATCTCACAGTTAAGCTTTGTGGTCACTTACTAGAAAATGAGGAGGGAGGGGACTCATTTTTTGCAAATGAGATGTTAAAGGATTTCTGACAACATAAATTTATTAAATATTATACATTTATATACATATTTAAACAGTATATATTACAATATTTTGTCATATTAAAAGTTATATAATATTCTCCAATATTAAAATGAAAAAAAATCAAAATGAAAAGAAACAAAAAACCTCAACTTTCTGCAGTTTACCAGCATTTCTATTAAAATGGGTAGAGCACCTTTAAAAATCCTAATTTTCAAAGAATCTTTTTACTGTGCAAAACCAGAAATACTAAGCTTGGGAAATATTTGAATAGGACAGCTGAAATTTATTGAACAAAGTTGTCTTGATTTCAAGGGATATAACAGTTACTGTCATACATGCTTTTCTATTTAAGAAAGGGCTAGAAATTGGACTTCCTGGGGCAGATTTTGAAGAGACCTCAATTCTCAATTTCTCCTATTTAGGCCTCTACTATCACTTGTAGGATACCTAGTCCCAAACCCTGAATCTTCTGCAAAGAGTATTGCTGGGATCAGAGGCTTCCTCCTTCAGCCTGAAGAGCGATAGTGATATAATTGCATAGTTGCTGTTACAGCCCTAGACCCTCCTCAAGAGAGGCACCTCTGACCTCCACCTTGTTATAAATACGGGTAGTTGTGGATTTACCAGACACACTTCAGGCACAATCACAACCCTCCTCCATAGTAAGGTTCAGCCAGCCCCAACCCATTCTGTCAGTTTATCAGGGCGCATGAGCACAATGTTCCATGCTACACGCTCCTATTGGCTGTTGTGAGCCCATGGAGTTCTGAGGGAAGGGAGCACAGTTTGCTCTATAGTGGAGTTTCCCATTTTCAGCCAAAGCCTTTCACTTATGCAAACATTATGCATAAAAAGACACCAATAAGATGATTACTTTTTTAAAAACCAGATGTAAAAACTTTTATGTTATATTGGAAGCAGCAAGAAATCAAATCTGTTTCCTGAGAACTGTGTATAGAAGGCCAAGTCCTGTAAAAATTACCTAATTTCCAGTGTCTGAAACACATTCCAACATTCAAGCTGTGTTGCTTAAAACAGCAACTAATTAGTGGTTGCATTTGTATGCCCATCACTACCGTTGATTTATATGGCAATGGCCATTATAAATTTGAGGGCAGTATTAAAGTTCTATCTTTTGCCTTCTTGGTCTTGGGGTTCTTTTCAAAACACCCAGCCTGTATAATGTAAAGTTACTTGATTTGTTTTTATTTATTTTTACACCTGTCCTTTACATTGTAAGTTATCACAAACCATGGCCCTATACATTTTTATAAGCCCAAGGAAGAAAATTTCTCCTCCATAGCAATATGGCTTCGGAATGAGATTGAGAGTGACAAAAAAAATTGTATCACTCAACAGGCATTGCATAGCTTTTTCTTATGGAAATGACTCTCTTTAAAAAGAAAACACCCCACAGGCATTAAGCTCTATACATAAATAAGTTTCTAATACATTTACTCTGAAAATTTAATATTTAAAATGTTTTTGCTTACCATACAAGGCAGCAGAAGCACTTTATATCATCAAACAGACCTCTTGCAAGCTGCCACATTTATATTTACATTACATATTCCTATGTTAAATACTGCAAATATCAATGTAATCTTAGGGTTTTCTTTAGTTAAGCAGTCCATATGCAAACACGATAAATATGCTAGCAAAACACCATTGCTCTGGTTAATAATAAATCTTACTATAGTAATCTACAAAGGCTCTAGTCAGGGTTGGGTCCCATTGCGCTATTTGCATGGAGCCTCTCCTGGAGAGCTTACCTCCTTTATTTCCTTTTGAAATGTTACCTAGTCTGGCTACAGAGTTAATCTTTTATCAGAATTTTTTTGTTGCTGTTGCTTGGTTTGTACTGGGGAATTATTTACTTATTCAACATCAGCAGAGCGAGCTAACTGTATTTATCAGTCTTGGCCTTAGGGCACAAAGTACACGTGTTTTCCACCTCTGCTTTTTTTCTACTATCCTGGAAGTCTTTCATGATGCCCATTCTCCTTATGACTTTCTCTAACTACCAACCGATCACCTTCTTCAGCTCAGTTTTCAGAAAAGACACTTCCAGAATTATACCATTATTCATTAGGGAAGATCCAAAAGGTCATTCTAAGCCCTCTGGGTGGAATTGTTTGTACAATATCTGCTTCTCAAATGACCAGTGGGTGAAGTACACACACACTGTAAAAGAACCCTCCAATCAATAAGCATCTTGTGTCTTTGTGCATATCCCAAAGGCATGAAATGGTGTTGGCTCAATAAGTATAGACAAATTACATTTTTCCTATTTGGGAAGTGCTTTAATGTTGTATATTGTAGTTATGTATTAGCTTTATGCCAACTTCTGTCCTTGTTCTGAGTCATCAGCACCTTCTGATCCTTTGTCAGTCCTTAGTATACTTACAGAGTCCATTTGTCTTGAACTTGGTTTGTAAGTATTCAGGCAACAAACCAAACAAACACATTGGATGTTGTCTGACTGTGTTCTTTCTTAGAGAACTTTTTCAGTCATTCAGCACAGATGAAAATACACTCCAATAACCTACTTCTTCCTGACACCATTCTAAAATCCCTTAATCCAGATGCCTCTTTCTAAGAGCTAAATAAGGGATGTGATGAAATATAGCTATTCATTTTCACATTGTGTATTAATAATGCCCATTTTCCATTCTTTGTACCTGCTCAAATTGTGCTCAATGAAAAGACACAATTAACAAAAGCAAAACAACAAACATGGCAATTAAACAGATTTTTCTTTGGTGACACAATGATAAATCTGATCATTCTTGAGTGCCATACCATTCTGGTGGCATGTGGGCTGTCACACTGTCTATAACGGTTCACAGCCATGAGTGCCAACCGCAGGGCAGACTGTCAAAAACCAGGGCAGACACCCCAAACTGGTTGTATGTTCAATAATTAGATTTCACCAACCCAGTAACAAATGTTAAGTCCTGAAACACTATAACAGTCTTACCATGAAGTCACAGACAGTCCCCTTGGGCACTTCAATCTATTTTGCCTCCCAGACAAGCTGGATTTAGTGATAAATGGTCGCTATACACCAAAAATCACAAAATATTCAGGTTGTTCCCAGTCGCAAGAGATCAGTCACTTACCCCAGGTCAATTTGTATGTCAGATCCCACATCAAAGATCATTATAGCCAATCCTATAGTAAACTAACTAAGGATTTATTCATTGGGAAAAAGAAATGAGAATGTTATTTACAGGTTAAAGCAGGCAAACAGATATACACAGATGAGTTACAGTCTTCCAAAAGGTGACAGAGTTGTACTAATCTGTCAGCACTGAATGTCTTTTAGGGCCAACTCATGTTGAACCTAGGGAATCTCTGCTTTTATTTCCTAGCTCCAGCCATGTGAGAATCCAAACAGCAAAGAGATGAAAAATTTTAATGTCTGCTATCTTTTTTTCCTGCTTTCAGAATTCAAGCTGGTGGGATGAGCTTTATTGCATGTAGCACTTTCACGAATGTGAGATGACCATTAACCCAGTCTTTGTATCATGATGTTTCAAAGTGGCCCATCTAATTTTGATAGTCCTCCTTGATGGATGGAAGAACCACTCCTCCTGCCTGGGTTCACAAGTTCAGAGCAGGCATTTTTACAGTTATAAAGCAAAACTTACATATTACCTTATAGCATGGGATACATACGTTACAAGTTAGATTAATACATGCAGCAACATTGTATAGAGTCTAATCACAAAACACACCCTGACAAGTTTAACACCTATCTTGAACAATACTAACATGCAGGTGAACTGGTCTGATTTCCAGCTATGAATTTGTCAGTGCTCAGCTAAAGACTACAGCCTTGGCAAGAGCTGATACCTTGCCTATCAGCATCAGGTGGGCAAGACAAGATATTGGGCAAATTAGACAAAATTAAAATATAGCTAATTGCAATGCTCTTGTGCACAGGTTTCCATTTTGAATTCTTACGAGAAATAGTTGTGTTGAAAATCCCCATTCTGACCTGAATTTTTTTTATCATGTTGGAACAGGATGTACTGGCTTGTTAAGGCAGCCTCCAGGTCCGCCATTATTCTAGTCTTAGTTTTGGCCCAGCACAGGGGTCATTTGGGAGTTGTGCTCTGGGAGACTGCTAGGAATTGTAAGCCATGAAAAGGGATACTGTGAAAGGGAACCAGGGATATAAACTCTTCCCTCATAAGACTGGAAAGGAATAGGGGCTCCTGGCAGTCTCTATTAAAATATGTTTGAAGGACCAATATGGGAATAATTCTGCAAAAGCCATTTATAAAAACACACACTCTCAGGGTAATGTGATTTCATACGTCAGGTTCTGTAATAAGCCGTATACAATTCAGAAACATGGCCTGAGTTCAACCAGTGGGTTAACAAAGAAACATGGAATAACTCTTCAGAAAGTCAGTCAAGTCCAGTAAACGTTTGACAACTGTGCTGCTCAAAAGAGACCCTGGAATATGGAAGCACTGAGAATATGGAAGACCAAGAAGGCACCTCTCGTAGTGAGATACTCAGAAGAGATTTAAACTTTATTATACCGCGAAGGACCCAGGTTATGTTAACCTATCCAATATTCTCAAATCACAAAATAAAATCTCATCTCAGAAGCTTTTCTGTGGACTCAGGTAACAAACACTGTCCATTCCTTGTTTAACTTCACATTGGGCTGATCAAACATTTAAGTTGTAAATATCCAAGGGACTCCTGAGTACTGAAGAGGTTTAAGCTGATGATTATTATGGAAGCAAACTTCTCCCTTAGAGTCTGCAGAGGCTGACTTATAAAATGGTACCTGTCAGGGACAAAACATGATTACTAATGTTCTATATTTACTGCCATAGAAATATCTAATGCACTGTAATGCAATCATAATTTTCTTTACATCCTTTGTAGTAATTTTGGGGTAGTCGAATTAGCCACTCATCTTAAAAGTAATGGAAAATGTGTGGCTAACTTTCCTGTATTGCTATGGAAAATATCAGTCATTGCATTCGTTTTAGTAATGGGTTGTATTTAATAGACAGAGAGAGAGAGAGAGAGAGAGAGAGTGTAATTTTAATGCTAGTTAACCTGAAAATATAACCAAATACAGTGTTAGTGATAGGACCATAGTCCATAGACCTTACTCATGTAAGTAATCCCAAATGAAATCAATGGGACTAGTTATGTGATTAATGAGTCCACTATCTTGCATATTATTTTGCTTTCCCTATAAGGAAGACACTTAGCTGTTGTCTGACTCATCTTATTCATTGTATAGTACTTGATTCTTTTCCTCTATATTGGACCCAACCTGGAAGAACTCTGCATCTGGAGCTCCCTTTACAGTCAGTGGGAGTTTTACTGGTGAAATGCCTGTGGGATATGGCCCAT